>NC_059328.1:153408544-154008544 GCF_018350155.1 Leopardus geoffroyi
GTCCTCTTACCAGACTAAGCTACTTATTCTTTTAATCTGTTATCTGACAACTATTTTGATTTTTAAAGTGAATATGGAAAGCGTCATTCTAAAATAAGCTTTCAATGTATAGGGGAAAGCTTGTACGTCCTTAGAGATTTACAAATACTGCATGAGAACTTGAACGTCTCCTCCCTCCCTCCGTGGACCCTCACATTGCAGACTCAGAACGCTTTGAGAAAGGCCTAGATGGGGGAAGGGGCATGGAATTCTTTTAACAGCATTTCCAGGATTTTTCAGTGACTCATAGTTCTAGGCATTCATGTGAATTCCCAACTTGCATTTTAAACTTTACAATCATTTAAAAAGAGAATGCCTTCCAACTTTTCATGATAATGAGATCAAAACTTCCTCATAGAGAGCTTTAAAATAGTGTTAGTCTTTGCATCCCTTCTACCCACCCCTATATATGGCTCTTTTCCATTGCATTGTTAGTGGAACTATTTCGTGAATTTCAGAGAGGAAGAATGTGATAGATTTGGGATGCTGAACATCGACAAGGCTGAACAGCAAACTGGAATTTGGGCCCCATCCTTAGGAGGTTCCACAGTGATTCATGCATTTCAGCTTGTTCTTGGTTGTCTTGATCTGATTTTTCTATTGTACTGTGTTGGTCAGCTTTGCTGCGCTAATAAGCATCCCCTTCATGACAGTGGCTTGAACATCAAACATGTGTTTTCATTCACATTACATGTATGTTTCTGGAAAGCTCATTTGGGCTCTACATGTCTCCTCATTCTGGGACCCAAGCTGATGAAATAGCTCCTAAATGGAAACACAAATTTCCTCTTAAATATTCTGCTCCAATATGACATTTAGCAGGTCTCTTCATATTCTATTGCTCAAAATATGTCTTAAAGCCAAATCCAAAATCACAGAGGCAGGATTAATGACTTTTCCCACAAAATGAATTAAAAGTTTTATAGAAAAGGAAGGAATGAATGATAGTAAATTATAATTCAACACACCACAGTATTATAAGAGGTGTGAATCTTAATTTTCAAACTCAAGTGTGCAAGAAATATAATTTTCTTTAACATCTCCAATAAAATGTCATCTTTATCTTTAAGCCTCCAGCCACTGAGCTAAGAAGACTTAATCAGTTTTTTCTGGTTCTTCCTATTCTGATCCCACTCCAGATTAAGCCCCAGTCCTTAATCTTACACTATGCCAAGGTTTTAGGCAGACTATAGGCCTCATTCATTTGTGCATCTAGGATGTGGCTGAGTCATCAGGTGTATAGGACTCCTTCAGGTTTTCCAGCTCTTGGCAACTTAAAATAATTTTTTTAAATATTTATTTATTTATTTTGAGAGAGAGAGAGCGGGGGAGGGGCAAAGAGAGGGAGAGAGAGAATCTTAAGCAGGATCCGTGCTGTCAGCATGAAGCCCTGTGCAGGCCTTGATCTCACAAACCATGAGATCATGACCTGAACCGAAATCAAGAGTCGGACACTTAACCAACTGAGTCACCCAGGTGCCCTATCCTTTGACAACTTTTACGTCAAACTTTGGGCATGGGTATTTTGTGAATTTGCCTACAGCCCTGCTTACCTAGACACACCATGAAAGCATTTCATCCCCAGGGTCTTGCCATCATCATCATCATTGGTTTCTTTCAAGAAACAAGGTGCAAGCCATTCTGCTCCCAGATCCAATGAAATGTTCAGTTCTTGCAGCACCCCTGAAACCGCTCGAACGTTAAGTTGAACAAAAATCAAAATGGTGGCACTAAGGCTTTCCCGAGGCTCGATTTTAAACTAAGTAACATTTTTCCTCTCTTCTGCAAACCGTACCCTTCCCTTTTTAGACTTCTGTTTCAGGAACCTGATACCACCTTAAAGACACAAGGAACAAGGCTGTCAGTGCGTACACAACTCCTTTAGAAATTCGGCTAGATCCTGTATTTCCCTATAACCCACCCTAGCCGTTGGGTGGGGTTGGGGTGGTGAGGATTGCCTCAGCCTGCTGCAGCCTCCATTGTCCTGCAAAGCAATAAAGCTATTGTTCCTTTTTTTATCCCAAACTCTGTCTTCACGTTCTATTTTGGTTTCAAAACACGGAGGTAGGTGTTCAACACCACCACCTGTATCTTTGGTCTAGAAGTAAATACAGGTTACCCCTGCCTTCCGATCCACAGGTTTCTTTGTTTCTGTCTTAGTCTGGATTCTTTCAGGATCAGACCTTGAAACAAAGATGTAAATTCAAGGAGTTTATTGGGAAGTGTGGAAAACACTAGTGGGTATGACGGAGAAACAGAATACAGGGAAAAGAAGACGGTAGAGTACATGCTGTTAAGCCCATGGAAGATTGGAGTTTCATCTTACATGGAAATGCTGACAAAAAAGTATTCCACCTGAGGAGGAGAGAGGGAACTGTGGTATTTATCCACTAACTGGAGAGATTCTGTGATATGCTTAGAAGTGAAAGGGAAACACACAGCTAAACCAATGACTCTCAAGGGTTCCTGGGGCAGGCTGATTTCTCTGTTGATTCCTCCTCTTTGTGGATCAGTAAGGCTTCCAGTATTCTGGGGAAGCAAGCCTTAGGGGGCAGAGATGCAGATTTGGCAGTTCCTATGTCACAGGATTCCCTCACGAGTCGTGACACCGAGGCCTTTCTCTCCAGGAAGCAGGTTTATTCATGCCAGCACGGCTCAGTTGGGTCTGTACCCAAAGAACTGAGCCCCAAACGCCATGTAGTGTAGTTTTTTATGCATTTTCTACTTCTTTGTCTCCCATATATGGTAACACACAAACATGCAGTCTGATTATGTGGTCTCTTGTTACAAGGTCCTGAGGGATGTTGTCATGTATGCATATAGCCAGGTTGCCTTGAGGGTTTTTTTTTTTTTTTTCTTTCCTTAGGGTGGGGACCCTACCATATCTAGTCAACTAAAGTTCCTTCCAAGGGTGAAGGATCAGGACAGGAAAAATACTTCTGGCACAGCTTGCGGGACCTTCTTTTCAAACTTTGGAAAAGCCATTTTTCTTCCTCTTTTGGACTACAACCATCTACCTACAGTCACAAACTCTCCTTGTTCTGGCCTTAGGCTTTTGTCAGTAAAACAAGGCAGACTCATAAGCTAATTTCTTTTATTGTCCAGCTGCTTCCTCCCCCCCCCCACGCCCCCACCACCCCCGCCAATCCTCACCCCAAGGCCACCTTCCAATCCTTAGACCATCCACCCTGGGAAAAGAAAAGGGATGTACCTGAGTAAGAAAGACAGAATGAAAGAAACAGAACAAAAAGTATAGGTTGGGGCACCAGGGTGGCTCAGTCAGTTAAACATCAGGATTTGGCTCAGATCTTGCAATTCTGTGAGTTCAAGCCCCACATCAAGCTCTCTGCTGTCAGCATGGAGCCAGCTTTGGATCCTCTGTCTTCCTTTTTCTGCCCTTCTCCCACTTGCAAGTGCACTCACTCTATCAAAAGTAAATAAACATTAAAGAAAAAAAGTAATATAGGTGAACATCTCAAAGTTGTATGTTGTTGTCATCTTATACCTCTGCAGAGTTATAATGTGGGGGAGTTAAGTCTTAGGTGGACTGATTGCTAATAGCTACCTAGTTTCTCAGTGGCTTCGCACAGCACAGATCTATTTCTTGTTCACAGAACAATCCGTTGAAAGTCTTGTGGGGGCCCAAGTGGTGAAGACTGTGCACCAGGCAGTCACTCAGGGACCCGGGCCCATTCCATCTGGTGATCCTATCTCTAGGTGCTCATAGGTATCTCTAGTCATTTTTAAATTGTGAAAGAATATGGAGGGTGATGCCTGGGAGACTTTTAAGGACAAATATGAATTGGAGTTCATTATTTCGGCCTACGTTCTATTGGTTGAACTTCGGTCATAAGGCTGACTGGGAAATCCAGTTTATCTAAATATTTAAGGGAAAAAGGGAGACACAACAGTAAGTGACGAGGCAATCTTTGTCATGGTGTGCAAAATAATTTAAGAGAAAAAACATTGAACTAAGGATATGAAGATATTGTTTGTATTTATTCACTCACTATCTCTGTGACTCCCAACCTAGTTACTTCATCTGTAGCCCTCACCTATTGACCTGTACAACAGTGACAATCATATGTGTCCTGCTTTAGACCCAAAGAGGCATCAGATATCACTGAGTTTGGCATCTTTCTCCAACTCTACACTTAAGACCACCTGTGTCAGATTGCTTGGGCAACACCAGGACCTACTGACTAAACAATGTCTGGTGTAGAAGGGCCTTGGGGTCTGCATTTTATAATTATTCCAAGTAGTCCTCTATACAAAAGTTGGAGATCCAACTGACTTTGTTTAAAACTTTTCATTTTGCAGCTAAAGAAATCATAGCTCAGAGCAATGTAGGAGAACTTATCAGACAGTTCTAGTTAGTATAGACTAAAGCTGAAATCCCTGAGTTACTGTCCAACGTTTTTTTCCTTTTTTTTTCCTAAACCACTCTATCCAGTGAAGATATTTTTGAGGATCAGATCACATAATGTATGTAAACACATTTCCTTTGAACTATAACTCATCGTATTGAAAACATTAATTTTGTAGCCAGTGGTCAGAAAACACCCTCTTTAGTGTTTATCTAGTTTTGAAAATATTATTCAGCATTTATGAAAGATTAGAAACAATATGTGGCAACATTGGTTTCGTTTTTGAACTTTAGAATTTCCTTATTATTTTTAAACAATTCTTTCATTTCTAAAACGTGCTCTAGACCGAGGCAACCATGCTCGGATGTGTTTCTGTATGTCTGGTATCCACCTCCAGCCCATCTTAACCAGGCCCTGTCTATCCAGATTGTGAAGGTGGGGCTTGCTTAGAATTCCTACAACACCTGCCTCTGTCTGTTGCTGGTCTTAAGTGGGCGACCTGCCATTCAGTAAAACATCCTGGGCTTAATATGGCTGCCCATCCCTTCCTTGGGGCGAAAGTGTTTTGGTGTTTTCTTTTTTCTACTTTTTATGGTACATAAAAAAGGTGTTTCCTTCTACCTCTTCCCCAGAAGCAGTGCATTTCTGCCTGGGTGTTAGAAGCTGCAGGTCAGAGGGTCTGCTGCTCCCCATCCCAGTGGTGGATGGCTTTTCCTTCCTACTAGCTGTGGGTCTAGTGAAGTAAGAAAGGCTTTGTGCCTGTTCCATAGCAGCTGCTGATTGTCTCTGACATACAGCATCTTTTGCTTTCATCTGGAGTCTTGTGAACACTTAATGGAGTCCCATGGACTTATGATAAAGTATGAATTTTCCTTCATACTTTAGTATGGGATTCCTAGCTATTTCAAGCTATATTCTAGTTTATAGTTGGCCTTCAACAATTCATTAAAATTTTAACTTACTTCTTGGACCTATTGTATGGCCTCCACCTTTCCCATTCAGGTGAAATTCATGTGTGTGTGTGTGTGTGTGTGTGTGTGTGTGTGTGTGTTTGTCTCCTTGGAGGAGTTGTCACTCTGGAATTCAGTTTGCTTCGTTGTTTCATGAACTCAGTTCTCTCTGATGGACTTAGGGAAAATTATAGTTTTGTAGATTATCCAGACTTTTTGTGTTATTAATGTGAGATCAATATTCTCTTTGGCTGAGCACATGGAAAATTCCCCTTATATCCTGTATTATTTAATTGTGGTATTTAGTTGTCTGAATGGCTCTGGAAACCACTTGGTTTGAGGAAACTATAGAATACACGTATATGTATCAAGACCAGTTATGAATCTAAAGAGTCATCACTGTGGCTTGTTCAGAAAGACTGCCCACTCCTTCTCACCATCCTAGGCCTACACAGGAGTTCTATTCTAAACCAGACCAATTCTAGTCTAAACCAGACCATTGCACATCATTGCAAATCTCTGGGCTTAGTGATCTGCTCTGGAGCTGTAGGGTCTAATTGTATAATCTGGGCTCAGGGAAGTAACTTGTGTCCTGCCTAGCTTTGCAATATACTAGGTTCTAATTTTTGAAGCTTATACAGACATGCCCCAGATCAAGTCTGGTTTCTTCTAGGCCCAAAGTAGCCTTTGTAGTAATGGGGTACTTCATATCATGTTGCTTAAGTCTTAAAGATATAAAAGAATTGACTCATTAAATTTGCAAACCCATAGCGAGCACCCACAGACCCAGCATGAGACTTGGACTAGACGTAAGCTGGTGGGTCACAAGACTATGGCATTAGCAGGCAGTCACAAGGTGGTCTATGACTCCTAATGAATGCTGTTGGGCCTATTATGCCCCCAAATGGCATAATTCCTTACAGAAAAGGAAAGGGGTGTTCGGCCTGAGCCCTTGACTTTACCATATGATCTTTTGTAGTCTCAGTGTCCTCATCTGTAAAGTGGGAATGATAATGGTAATAGCACTTATCTTCTAATGTTATACGAAGATTAAATGAGTTAGTTCATGTGAAACATTTATGAGAGTACCTAGCATATGTTAAGCCTTCAATAAGTAAAATTCGGTGTCAAGCACAATGCTAATAATTATTCCTTAAGATTTGACATTTTCGGGGCGCCTGGGTGGCGCAGTCGGTTAAGCGTCCGACTTCAGCCAGGTCACGATCTCGCGGTCCGTGAGTTCGAGCCCCGCGTCGGGCTCTGGGCTGATGGCTCAGAGCCTGGAGCCTGTTTCCGATTCTGTGTCTCCCTCTCTCTCTGCCCCTCCCCCGTTCATGCTCTGTCTCTCTCTGTCCCAAAAATAAATAAACGTTGAAAAAAAAATTAAAAAAAAAAAAAAAGATTTGACATTTTATAGTTTCCCAGAGCTTGCTTTATTGCTATATTCTTTCTGCTTTCCGATCTACTATAAGGACACAACTCTTCAATTTCTGCACCTTTTTTTATCCTAAGTAATTTTTAAAAAGAAATTTCAAAAACAATTATCTATGAAGTTATTGACAACTAGATTTATTGTTCACTATTCGGTTTAAATCCTTGCTAAGACTGTTACCAAGAAAGTGAGTAGTGAAAATTGCATAATTTCGAAGGAAGTGGAATGAGGTATACTTCCTATAGCAAATATATATTATTTGTTTCATTTCAGTTGAAAATATCTCCTTTAAAGAATATTCTATGAATCTCTTTTAAATAATGAGATACTTTATAAGCCAAGACAGACAAAATATATTAATTTAAAAGCGATTTTATCAAACAGTAAAATCTGTTAAACTGCATAGTATTAAAATCAGATACTACTATAGCTGGAAGCTATATAGATGCTAACATTTTAGCTAAGAAAGAAAAGAAAAGAAACATTTGTGTCAGGTAAGTAATAAATGAATTATAAATGAATATTGAAGAATAAGGATAGCAAAACACTTTCTGATACACAAAATATAGTTGCAAACACTTTTTGCTATTTCCTAAAATGACGTCCTGGTCAAAAATATTGCTGATCACTACTCTTGTGTCTCTGAAATTTTCTTAGGAATTTTTGGTGTTATTAACACAACAGAATTCAAGACCATACAACTGGATCATTTCTGGAATGAATGAAACCACTTGGTAATTTCATACAATTCAATGACAGATCATTTGTTCCTTCATTCATTTATCAAACAAGTCCTATGTGAAAGTCATGGGCACTGTGTTAAGGGTATAAAAAGAGGAGTGAGATGCAGTCCAAGGAATGATCTCACACAAATAATGGGCGCACCAACAAAGGAGTGAAGCATCAACAAAAAAACACAGGAAGTGTGGTAGGAATTTGAATGGTTCAGAAATACACACAAGTTTCTATTGAGAGATAGGAGCACACTGAATTAATTTAATTATCAGAGCTGAATATTTTATTTCTTTCAGTTATAAAGCCAGTCTACTTTTATAACTGCCCTCTAAACATGAATTAGACAATAAGACTGAAAAATAGACTTCTTATAAATGGACAATGGAGAAAAGGAGGTAAACTTTTTGGTGAAGGTCCTGTCTCCACGATTCCCAGTTAAGAGACAACATTATGAAAAACTGGGAGATCTTTTAAAACTAGGGTTTCCTTTCAGTATCCTTAGATGGCTTTATAAAAAAAGAAAAAGAAAAAGAAAAGAAAAAAAAAAAGCTTGGTCCTACATTAGTGAACATAGAAAATTGAGATTATTTTGTAAGATCTGGGATTGCTGTATAAGATAATAGTAAATGTATTTTACTTTTTAAATATTTCCAGCGAAGGTTTTCATGAGCTTCATGTGTAGTATAAACATGCAAAGAATGCATTTTAGTGAAACAAGAAACAACTCAACTCTTGGGATTGTTTCAGTAGCCAGTGAGAGGAACCTGCGTTCAAAAGTCACAGGAATTTAGGCTGAGAAAATGCTGCTTGTCACACATTTAAAATGCACACAACAGCAAAGGAAGTTGAAGGAAATTTAAGAGTTGAGGTTTGAAACAACGAACGTTGTGTTTTATCACAACGAAGGCATAGAGTATGAACCAGACTTTTTCAGTCGTTGAAACACTAGACAAGGAGAGGCCTGGGATCTTTACATTTGCAAAAGTAGATTGTTTCAAGAAATGCTGTGTTTTGAGACAAATTTAATCAGGCATGTTTAACTGGGAGAAATATTTTTACTTCTATTAATGTATTTAGAGATATTGAAATTCAAATTTGAGTTGCATCCTTTCTTGCTTGGATATTTGCTCTTAATTAAAACACTTTCTATCCCTTAATCCGTTCTATCCTTTAGCTTTTTTGCTATATATGAAGTTCTAAATCACGTAGAATTAGTGAGAATGTAAACTGCCTTTTATAATGGCTTTATTTTCATATTATTAAAATCTTATTAAAATGTAGAAATGTTAAAATATTAAGTGACTGTAATATGTGCTGCCAATATTAATTTTGGAGGGTTTAATTTTTGAGATGGATATTAATTGCTCTGAAGATTAAAGTGTTATTCTTTGATGTTTCTGGAATATATTCATCCCTTGAGATATGCCATTACACACCTTTCTTTCCCAGAAATTTTGCATTTAGGGACATGAGAGTTAAATTTACATAGTTCACAATTTTTTTTTCATTTTATTACTCTTAAATTTAGACATGTTCTGCTACTCCAACAAAATTTCTGTAGCTTCACAGAAATATTAAACATTAAAGGACAAAGTTAATTCAAAACATGGCTGTCATGTACTTATGATGTGCTCAAGAATGACTTAGGACTAACTCAGAAAACAAATAAAGTAAAATGTTCTCATTCTCAGATTATTGACAATATTAACAATAAGATGATTCTCATGTAATAATTATCAGAACGATTGATACTCATAAAAATGAAGTCATATGACGGGAAAAACTACTGCAGACTAGAATGTTTGGCAAACTGTGATGTGCAACCTGAAGGAAAAGGTAGCATTTAGATTGGAGAAGACATTCCAAAACAGAAGATTCAGCAAGAGTTTTGTGAAGAGAGTTTATTTCTGGGATAGTGAGAAGCAGGTCACCATGTTGGATGGGTAATTTAGAGTCAAATTCTGGAGGGCCATAATGGAAGCCAACAGAGGAAAGAAGGAGAAGTTGATTAACAGGAAAAAAATGCCATGTAAAGGTCGAGGAAAATTTGGACTGAGATGGGGCCACTGAATTAGGTGAACTCCAGAGTGAAGTTTCAAAAGAGCATTAAGAATCGAAGCCACATTATAGAAGTCTAAGAAGAAAAACAGTTATGATAAATGGTGGCAGCAGGAATAGCCCACTCATCTGAGGAAAAGGAAAATTAGGGTCAAGGAAAGTTGTAGAGTAAGTGTCTGTGTGTGTGTTCAGGATAGATAACACATTCTATAAAATGTGATCAAATGAAAATAAAATATCTGGCATGAATACATGGAATCTAGTATGCTTCTCAGGTACAGCGAGTGAGTAGAATTATGTGATTAATTGCATTCGATAAATTTAATATCACGAATTCCTTTGGCACACAAATGGCCTCGTGTGTCCTTGGGTTTGAGGGATATATTTTCGATAGATGGCAAAATGCAGATTCCTGTTTTCCTGCAACAGGTAAGTGCCAGGAATGACAACGTGCCACTCACCTGAGCAACCTTGAGCCATGCTGGGACAAACAGTGCAGGGACCAGCCTGCTAACCAAGCAGTTCTGTGTAAGCATCTTTCCGCTCAGGTTCTGTGGGACTGAGGTGTGTGAAAACTCACTGCTCCCATCCTTAGAACGTAGAGTACCTATTGTGTAGGGTATTTGTCGTTTTCAGTCTGTTTATAATCTTTTTTTCCATTTAGGGAAGGCTCCTTTTGACTGGAGGTGGTTAATCAGTAGTCTTTATTATCCTGCACCTCACCTCCATCTGCCACACACACACACACACAGCACACACACACACACACACACACACACACACACACACACACTCCTAACACACAAGTTATCATCTGATCGACGTTTGCCAATCAGATTCACCATACCCCTGGTCATAGTGATGGGTGATCAGGTCAGGGTCAATGGGCATGTGACCAGACCAGGGCAATCCGAGTATCCCCAGGGCTTTGACTCTTGACGGCTACAGGAAAGGAGTATACTTTTATTTTCTCTGAGATTGCTAGGCTTAAAGGACAAATAAACCTAGACCTGCCAATTATTTTTGCAATCACATCAGAGAAACATTCCTGGGAACAAAGCCCTCTCAGAAAAAGCAGAGCTGAGAGATAGAGAAGGACAGAACCCTGATGAAATTGGTTTAAGTTCCAGGATCCACTTATGGTTCTATTTCTGTTCTGTAAGCCAGAACATTCTTTTTCTTTTCCTCAGTTCGTCGTTATTTGCTACTTTTCCTCAGTTCATTGTTATGATGCACCTCCTGAGAATAGTTGGTGAAAATGTAAGGAGGAAAGGTATGAGCAGGAGAATTATAACTATTCCCTTCTCTGAGTACCTAGACCTCTTTAATATTCATTTCTATAAGAAACGCGCACTTCACTTCCTCCAATGTGTTATGGCCTTTCATGTACTCATTTTTATTTCTGGTACTAGAATGTGGACTTCTTGAGAGCAGGGATAGTTTCTGCTCTTTGTTTGTTTTCTGCCATTCTGTTGTGTGACAGACCCTATAACTCAGTAGCCCTCAGGCGCCCCAAGCTTTTCCCCTTGTTCATCTCCCACGGCAGAGACTGGCAAAGGCCAGATATTCACTTTCTGAGAAAGTGCTACTGCTAAGACTGGTAGTGTGTTTCAATTCTGCTCATTGAGGTATAAGTAGAAATGTGCTGAGAAAAATGGTTTATTTTCCAAGAAAAGTTCTGTTTTTGCCATTACTTCTTTCTTTGTGCTTGGAACATGGATGTGCAAAAAGACAGTGTCTTGAGCTGCGGCAGCCATATTGTGATAAGGAGGCACGAGCATGAGGGAAACAAAAAGCCAACTTGCTTTAAATAAAAATTGTACCATGCCTGCAACTACCTGCATTCAAACTTATTTTTACTCGTCAAGTTTAGAATACACAGGCCCATGTTTATCTAGACCTTACCTTAACAAGTTAGTGATTATATACCAAACTTCTTGTTTCCTGAATGATCCATCAACTTCAATCTAGACGTTAATGTCTATGAATCTCTAATTTTGAGGCTGGCAAAATTTTGTGTTGGAAAGCACATAAGCATTAAAATCAGAGGAGTTGAGCTGATTTCTATTCTCAGCAGATTACTAACTGTATGATAGGACCTTATAAAAGTCACTGATTATGAATTTCTGCTTCTTTTTATTATAGGGGTGATAAATTATATTCCTTAGGTGCTTCACAGTTTGGCATAAGGATTTAGTTGGAAAATGTATGTGAATATATTTTATAAGATGTAAGATGCTAAACAAATGTTAATTACACATTTTTAATTTAATTTCTTCATGCAGAACTGTAGATATGTAGATTTAGCTGGAAAATGTATGTGAATATATTTTATTATAAGATGTAAGATGCTAAACAAATGTTAATTACATATTTTTAATTTAGTTTCTTCATGCAGAACTATAGATATGTCTTATCCTTCATGCAGAACTGTAGATATGGTAAGCAGCAAAGATCCCCTAAGAGAATATTATTAATAACTTATTTTGCATAAACTTAGCTATAAAGTAACATTATATTTAAGTTAAAATACTTTCCACTGTGTGAAGATCATGCACTATTTTGTTTGTAAATCATATACTTATGATGGCCTGTTTATGTTCATCCTCCACGATGACGAAGGAACAAAAGAAATGCCTGGAAATGTTTTATTCGTAATGCCATAAAAGCCCAGATTCAATGTGGTTATTTCAACAGAGCAGAAGTGCTAACATTTTAAAGCTAAGCATTGAAGAAACCTCACACTATTTTGATACTGTTACTTGAAAAGTAATATGGCAGATGGGGCGCCTGGGTGGCGCAGTCGGTTAAGCGTCCGACTTCAGCCAGGTCACGATCTCGCGGTCCGGGAGTTCGAGCCCCGCGTCGGGCTCTGGGCTGATGGCTCAGAGCCTGGAGCCTGTTTCCGATTCTGTGTCTCCCTGTCTCTCTGCCCCTCCCCCGTTCATGCTCTGTCTCTCTCTGTCCCAAAAATAAATAAACGTTGAAAAAAAAAAATTTAAAAAAAAAGAAAAGTAATATGGCAGAGCCTTTGACTATGTCTAGAATAATACCTGGAGAATCCAGTATCTGTGTAAAATTTCATAGGATCAGCTGTTTAAACATCAGCCTGATTAAATATCAATACATGTTTTTCAAGCATTGTAAATTTTACCCTATTATTATCTTGTAACATAATTTTCCACTAGTAAACACATTTTCCTGAAAGCAGCCAAATTATCTTGTATCATGTCCTCATCCCAAAATGTAAGGGTGTTCTACCAAAACACTCCAGGGAAAATAGCAGGTTTCCATCTGCCTTGTCCTGTGTTACCAAAGATCAGAAAGTTCACCTGGCTGGTTTTAAAATAGCCTCATTCCAATAATGCAAGAGAACTTATGCCTTTTCTTGGTCTTCTTAGTTACAAAACTTAAGCTTTTTTTCACTATGCATTATCTAAAATAAATAACACATTAGTGTAACAAAATACAAACTCCAAAAGAACATCGTCTAGAGGGAGGCTTTTATTCTTTTTTTTTATATTTGTATCCCAATTTTCATATTTCCTTTTTCTACTTTAAACATTTCTTAATTCCTCCAAATATTATTATAAAAGAAAAAAGATCTTTCAACTTTGACCATTTGAATTGTAATTACCTAGCGCTCGCTACTTAGGGAAGAATACATAATAATCATAGTTGTTTTGGGTTCAAGGTACAGTATGGTTTACTTCTTAATTTAACTTGATTAGAAATGAAATAGATAGTAATTGGAATACATTTGACATGATAAGCTCCTGCAAAGTAAAGAGTGTACCTTGTCCCTCTTTTGTAACTTTCTAATAATACTAAAATACTAGTCTGACAACTAGTAGTGTGGGTCAGTACTTGTTTGATTAACCTATACATCAACATCATTCAAACTTGTTAGTACATCCCAAATAAAAATCACAATTAATAAAGCAGAAATTTGCAACATAAATATCATAGGTTTTTTTTTTTTTTTTGGTATTTTTCCCCTTTTATCTCCACTTGGCATCAGAGAGATATAATTGTATAAATGATATTTATACCTATTAGTAGGTATAAACTCTCAAATTTTATTCACTTAACCCTGGTTGATATAAATAAGTAAATGAATAATGAGTAAACACACTTTTTAGGGCAATGATAAAGAGTTGAGGATGAATTTTCTTCAATACTGATACTAAATTGAAAATCAATAGTGTTTTTGCCCAGAGAGGAACAAAATTAAATCAATTTCCAGACCAAATTGGTGTTGTTGTTTTTCTTTGAGTTCTGAAGAACTGATTTGATTTTTATTCATAAAAGAAATTTCATGTATTAAATTGTCTTTCAGTCCCTCCACTTCAATTATCCTAATAATAGGAAAATATACAGAAGGTAAACCAAACTTATTTCTATCCTAGTTAACTTTGAACTATACATACTGTTAGAATTCTAAAAGATAATATTTTCAGTGTGCATGATTTCAAAGCAACATAAATATATTTTATACAGTACATATTTTAAAAGTTGACAGTGTTTTCGTACCATTCGTATGCTGTTCTGGAACAAATAGCAAAAAAGCAAACCAAAACAACAACAACAACAACAAAAAAACACAAGAACCGAAGAAAAAGAAAAAGAAAAGAAAATGAAAAAAGAAAATTAGTGTTCTCACCAGACTGCCAAGAATTCTCCTTATGGATCCATGCAAGCCTCTAATTTTTAGCGGGTTGCTTTTATAGCTTTTGGAATGTTGCCATTGAATTTTCCCTTAATTTATTGTCAGACTGTTTCTAGTAGATTTCTCTCAGTGGTTTGCTGAACTCTCCCCAGCAAACTGCCCTCAAGTCACCTGAGCCATAGCCAGCAGAGGACTCTTATGACCCATGTCTACAGGCTGTTGAGCTCAGCTCAGGGAATTGTGCCTCCTGACCATCAGAGCTCTTCCAGGTAAGGCCAGTCCACTTCCAAAGAGTTGCTGGACCTCTCCCAGCACATTGGCACACTCTGACGGCTGGACTATTCCCAGTCAACTGGCAGAATATAATCAGTTGGCTGCTGACAATGGAAATGTAGCCCTCACTATTCAAAAGATGACACCTTTCTTCATGAGGCAATTCGGTGATACAGGGGGAAAAATGTAGCCACGGTTAGAGCAAACCAGTGTTTAATGTAGAAACAGTAACTGCTTACCACAAACCCTCAATACGACCAGTAAACAAATTTACAAATTAGAGCTGAGTTACAGATTTCCCACACATATTTCTTCTATCCAGCTTTTTTTTTTAATAATGTTTATTTATTTTTGAGAGAGAGAGAGAGAGAGTGGGGGAAGGGCAGAGAGAGAGGGAGACACAGAATCTGAAGCAGGCTCTGCTGATAGCTCAGAGCCCGATGCAGGACTTGAACTCACAAGCCGTGAGATCATGACCTGAGTCAAAGCTAGAGGCTTAACTGACTGAACCACCCAGGTGCCCCTATCCAGATTCTTTTTTTTAAGTTTATTTACTTTATTTTGGGAAAGAGAGAGTGTGAGCAGGGGAGGCAGACAGAGAGGGAGAGAGAGAATTACAGGTAAGCACTGTGCCATCAGCATAGAGCTTGACTCAGGGCTCGATCCTGCAAATTGTGAGATCATGACCTGAGCTGAAATCAAGAATTGGACGCTTAAGCAGCTGAGCCACCCACGTATCCCTCTATCCAGCTTTTTGTTCTCTAGAGCATTTGTCCCAAATTTTAGTCTACTATTCTATCATCAGAATACATTTTAATAGTTTTAGAGATATTTTTTTGCAAATATGAGTTACAACAAGTAAAGACTTGCCACTATTCTTTTTACATTTTTATGGATTTATTAACTACGATAATGGAATCTTCACAATTTCATCTTAGTTTGATTAAAATAAATTTTTTTTAAATTTTTTTTTTAATTTTTTTTTCAACGTTTATTTATTTTTTGGGACAGAGAGAGACAGAGCATGAACGGGGGAGGGGCAGAGAGAGAGGGAGACACAGATGGAAACAGGCTCCAGGCTCTGAGCCATCAGCCCAGAGCCTGACGCGGGGCTCAAACTCATGGACCGCGAGATTGTGACCTGGCTGAAGTCGGACGCTTAACCGACTGCGCCACCCAGGTGCCCCTAAATGTAACCCATTTTAGAAATAGGAAATGGAGCTGTGTAAAGCATGATTTTTTTCCACAATTATAAAAGGAGAGAAAAAGGGATGAACATGGAAATTCTGATGCACAATGATCTTATACAGTAAGGTACAATAAGCAACATTTGAGCCGGAAATATATATGTTGTAGCCCAGAAAACTGTATTTGTTAGTGTCATCAAAAAAACCTTGTTGTGGAGGGGGTGGGGCACCTGGGTGGCTCAGTGGGTTGAGCTTCTTACTCTTGGTTTCTGCTTGGGTCATGATCTCGTGGTTTGTGAGATCCAGCCCCGCGCTGGGCTCTGCACTGACAACGCAGAGCCTGCTGGGAATTCTTTCTCTCTCACTCTCTTTCTGCCTCTCTCTCTCTCTCTTTCTCTCTCTCTCTCACACACACACACACACACAATAAATAAATAAACTTAAAAAAAAAAACTTGTTTGGGGAAAGCTGTCAAGTTGTCTCCTGCTTTTGCTCCAACTTACCTCTGAGGTTCAGTAACTTTACCTTGAACATAATGTTATTTTTCATAATAATGTTGATCTAAATTGCTAATTTTCACAACTTTCTCACTTGTTTTCTGGCTTCTAATGTTTCATACTGTGTAAACTTCAATACGTTATCTGTCACCTTGGCGTCTCAGTTTCCTTATCTGGAAAATAGGAAATTCAATAGATATTTTGTTTATTATGATTAAAAGTGATGAAATATTTAAAGTCCCTACCTAGTGGAGTCTGGCACATTTCAGGGGATCAATAAGTGTATTTTTCTTTTCCTTTTGAGTCCCAGAGTGAAAGCCTTAACACATGACAGCTGGCTCTACACATCAGCAGAGGAGACTGTAACTTGAATGGCATGAATTGCCATCTACTCAAAAAGCATCAGGCTTTAAAATGCCTGCAATTCCCTTTGAAGGCTCATGCCTTCCATACACCAAATGCTTCTGTTAAGACCCACATGTTTTATCTGAGTTGTGGGAGGGGGGACTAACATTGATTCATTATCATCTTTCGGTTTATGGGTTTATGTAACGATCTGGTTACATGGGAATGGACCATGGCGGAGAGTCTAAAGAGGGCAAGTCAGGAAAGGGCTTCTGGTGGTCCTCTGAACGGAAAGGTGATCATCTCGGGCCTGAGGACCTAGAAGAAGGGAAGATCTCTAAAGCCGAGGCGTAGATGCAGCCAGGATGAATAAGAACCAAGACTAGATTCTCGAGTTTTTACACTGGACTGTAGAGTAAGTCTTGAGTATGACCCAAGTTACTGTTTGCCTTTCTTTCTCTTTCCTAAAAACAAAATGCACTGTCTTTGTTAGTGGATACTGATGCCTTCTCTTAAGTGCTTTAAGCTAGATATGAGGGCGAGGCACAGGGTAGGATGAGACTAGGGAAAAATACTTTAGGGCTCTGTGAAAAACACCATCTACCCTGGTCCAAACATTAGGTTACCGGGTGTGTGACATGTTGACTCCCATAACATTTATTGCTTTCACCTGCACTTTGTCATTGACTTGTCTGTTTTTCCAACTAGATTTTAAGCCTTTTACACACAAGTATTTGTCTCCATCTTCAGGGCCTAGAATAATGCCTGACACTTAAATTAGGTTGTTGTGATAACTTCATTTTATGTGTCCACTTGACTGAGCCTGTGGGGACCTAGACATTTGATCAAACATCATTCTGGGTATTTCTGTAAGGTTCTTTTGGGATGAAATTAACATTTAAATTGGTCACATGGGTAAAGCAGATTAACCCCCTCGCCTCCCAATGTGGATGGGCTTCATCCAATCAGCCACAAACCTGAATAGCACAAAAAGGTGGGCCCTCTTTCCTTCTGCCTGACAACTTTCTAACTGGGACATAAACTCTTCTCTGACGTTAGACTAGAACTAAAGTCCGACTCTTTCTGGATCTTGAGACTGCCGGCCTTTGGACTACAACTATATCATTGATTCTCCTTGGTCTCCACCCAATGGACTCACCCTGCAGATCTTGGGACTTGCCTGCCTCCATAACCACATTGGTAACATTCTTTTTCTTTTTTTCTTTTTTTTAAATTTATATCCAAGTTAGTTAGCATATAGTGCAACAATGATTTCAGGAGTAGATTCCTTAATGCCCCTTACCCATTTAGCCCATCCCCCCTTCCACAACCCCTCCAGCAACCTTTTGTTTGTTCTCCATATTTAAGAGTCTCTTGTGTTTGGCCCCCTCTCTGTTTTTATATTATTTTTGCTTCCCTTCCCTTGTGTTCATCTGTTCTGTATCTTAAAGTCCTCATATGAGTGAAGTCATATAATATTTGTCTTTTTCTGACTGATTTCACTTAGCATAATACCCTCCAGTTCCATCCACGTAGTTGCAAATGGCAAGATTTCATTCTTTTTGATTACCGAGTAATACTCCATTGTATATATATCCACATCTTCTTTATCCATTCACCCATCGATGGACATTTGAGCTCTTTCCATGCTTTGGCTATTGTTGATAGTGCTGCCATAAACATTGGGGTGCATGTGTGACTTTGAAACGGCACACCTGCATCCCTTGGATAAATACCTAGCAGTGCAATTGCTGGGTTGTAGGGTAGTTCTATTTTTAATTTTTTGAGGAACCTCCATACTGTTTTCCAGAGTGGCTGCACCAGCTTGCATTCCCACCAGCAGTGCAAAAGAGATCCTCTTTCTCCGCATCCTCGCCAACATCTGTTGTTGCCTGAGTTGTTAAGGTGAGCCATTCTGACAGGTGTGAGGTGGTATCTCATTGTGGTTTTGATTTGTATTTCCCCGATGATGAGTGATGTGGAGCATTTTTTCATGTGTCGGTTGGCTATCTGGATGTCTTCTTTGGAGAAGTGTCTCTTCATGTCTTTTGCCCACTTCTTCACATTAGTAAAATCCTTATAATAAGTATCTATCTTCTATCTATCACCCATCTATCTACCATCTATTGGTTCTGTTTCTCTGGAGAATCCTGACTACTACAGTGATCAATAATTTTGTCTTATTACTTTTGAATAAGTAAATGAGTGGGTAAAGTAAATTGTTAGGCAAAGTGAATCCACTTTACTCCTGCAATGAGGTGTTTGGGCTAATGATGACCCCTTTTAGCTATAACATTTTTAAGATTCTAAAGCCTCTCGTCTTCTGCTTATTGTATTTTAAAATAACCAGATAAAGAAATGACATACTTTTCTTCACTGGTTGAGGAAAGGGTAAAATCGAAAACAAAAGCAAATCTTTGCATCGATAGCAACGTCTGTTTGTCACAAAGTGTGAGTAGACGGATGTCACATTTCCATCTTGGAGGACTGTGAGCAAGTGCCTATTCTCTCATTTGACATACTTTCTTCTATTTCCTGGCATATATCTCATTCCATCCCATCTTAGGGATCGCATTTCTTAAAAAGTGTTTTTTTTTAAGAATGATAGTGCACTAGGTTTTATAAAATCTCTTGCACCAAAAACAAAATGGAAAAATGGTCCAAAGTAAAATACAAATGTTACTGGTGCTATGGATATTGTAACTAATTTCAGATCCCAAACATTGTCCTAAATAGTAGACTAACACTCAAAGGGATAGATTTTCTTCTTTAGGGTTCTCATGTGCCACTCGAGGACCAAGAAAGATGTAGTCCAGCTAGAACCATAAAAAAGGAAATAACTAAATTATGTCATATTGCTTAAAAAAGAATAGCAACATATTCTGGTGCTGCTCTGTGATAGATATTGTTTTAAGAAGTTTAACGTATATTAACCATTTAATTCTGATTACAACTCTATTATCATCATTATTATTTTATAGATGAGAAAACTGAGGCACAGAGAGGGTGAAATCAACATGTGCACCGTTGTTAAGTGACAGAGCTGGGACTTAAATCCCAAAAACTAGGGACCAGGGGTCAAATGCTAAACCATGGTAAGCTTCCACTTGGCATGCGTGGTTTGATCCTTATTGTGTCCTTTGAAGCACGTTTGAATGCCCCCACTTAACAGACAAGGAAGCCAAGTATCAGAGTGGTGGTACCTCATCAAGATACCTGTGACAGGATGGAGATGAGATGTAAACATGGATTTTGCCGATTTGGGAGTCCCTGTTCTTCTATACCTTGGTACACAAGTTCTGTGTTTTTTTTTTCATCCTTTATCAGTATGCTTTTAATTTCATTTCTCTGGGTCAAGTAACCTGCCTGGCAACTTCCGATAGGATTCTTTGTCCCGGGGAATGCTTGTGTTTTTTTTTTTTTTTTTTTACAGAGATTTTCTAGAGATTCAGTGTGCGGTCTCAGGAGCCACCAGCCTCCAGTGGTGATGTTTTGACCACAACCATCTTTAATTCAATCACGTATTCACCCTTAAATACTCTTATGCACCTACAAGGCGCTCGTCTATGTGGAACCGCTCAAGGTCTTCGCAGGTTCCCGGCACCATGCCAGTCATGGTGGTTACAGGATAACCAAGGTTAAGTCCAGGTTTTAAGGAGTTCACAGCAAAGTAGAGGATCATCCTCATTCAAAGAAACCTCTTGTTTGAGTACAGCATGTAGAACAAACCCTGTTACATCCCCTTGTGCCTTCTCCCCAACTAACCCCCTAACATCATCTGTGAATGGTAGTTTGCTACTCTCACAGCTATAAAAGAACGAAAGCCAAGGATGTCACAAGTGCCCCAAAGTGACTTTTTGGTCACCAGAGATTTATTATATCATACTCTAGAGAAGGCAAGAGAGGAAATGATAATAACAATAACAACAGGAACAATTAATACCTCTATTATAAGTGCTTGACGCTCCCTTTAAGCCAGCCATAAGGCAAATTTATCATTCTTATTTGCTGAAAACAGAAACAAAGACACAGTTTCAGCAAATTGCTCAAGGTCGAATGGCCCGTGGTAGCATGGGTGGGATTTTAGGCAAGGAAACCTGAGGCCGGAGCTGAACTTCTTGGCCACTAAAGTAAAAGATTTAATAAGAAAAGTGAAACCTGTGGTCTCTTCTTGCCAGGATCTTAAAATAGGGGACATAAAAATATTAAAAATCCATTTGTGAAACATCATAAAAGGAAGTAAAAATACGGTGCCAACTAATTAAGACTATCCTCTGGACCAAGAAAGAACCTTTATTGATTACCTGTTAGGATGCTGGTACTGATGTATCTCTCCAGCTCCTGCCCGCACTCCTACAGGCCACTGTAGAGCCAGGAGCTTGAACCACACAGAGCTCAGGAGCCGTTCTCTTGCCCAGCCCATTCACTCTTTCTCAGTGATTACCTTTTAATTCACAGTCTGTAACCAGCAGGTTGAAACCCCTTGAGGGCAAGCACTATGCATGTTTCTATGTCTAGTGCTAGGAGAGTGAGACTAATTGAGGAATGAATAAATGAATACATCAGTTAGATACTATGCCTGTTTTTACAGTTGAGGAAATGACCACAGAGAGCCTATGCGTCTCATTCATGTTACACGGCAGGTACCTGAGGGAATGAACACCAGTCCCAGGTGGCCTTGCCTCTACACCTTGTCATCTTCAGGTGAGCTTAAATGACACGAACACAACGTGAATGAGGTGGCATGGAAATCTGTGTCAGAGTGGGAAGAAGTGGATGGTTTGGTCATGAGACTTCTCCATTCTAACTGGAAAAAGAGTTATGGGGTATATTGTTAACTTTTTAAAGTACTTTTAATGTTTATTTATTTTTGAGAGAGAGAGTGAGTGAGTGGGGCCAGGGGCAGAGAGACAGAGAGAGAGAGAGAGAGAGGGAGAGAGAGAGAGAGATTGAGAATCCCTAGCAGGTTCCACACTGTCAGCACAGAGCCCGATGGGGGGCTTGACCTCATGAACCCTGAGATCATGACTTGAGCCGAAACCAAGAGTCGGACGCTTGACCGACCGAGACACTCAGGCGGCCCTATTTTATTTTTTGTTTTCACCTCAAGGACATGAAAAATAAGAAGTTGAGATGAGCACCTTCCATGGGAGCAGAGAACAGTTTGGATCAGCGAACGGTAAGACAGTCACCATTGCTTATACTCAGTCACACTTTGCATTTAAGACTTGGCTGACTTTTCCTGTCATGGGCTTTCTAAGTGAAGCGAACAAATAAAAACAGACTGCTTCCACTGCAACATGGCTGAGTGAAATCTGTGCCCAGCTCAGGGTTCAAACGCGAAAGGAAATGCGGAGAGTTGCATATTTTAACGTGTCATTGGTGATTGGCCTGGAGTCTGTTTTTCCCATGTGAGATTAACCCGAGGTCTGCCCAGGTCTCTTTGGCTGCACACTTCCCACTGGGCTTCTGGAGTGTCTCCGGAGCAGCAGGAAGTTTGGCCACCCCGTCTAGCATCGTGAGGCACAACACCTTTTCAGTCGGCTTGATCTCACTCTTTGAGCAGCTATGTGGTGATTCAGAGGCGAAGAGGCAGATAATTGGACAGTGGAATTGAGTCCTGTGTGGTATAAAGTTAAAAAAGAAATTCCTTCCATATGAACTTGGAAGCGAAAAGAAAACCCAACAAACAGAACCTTTTGGCACAGCAAATGAAGCCAAAGAGAGGTTTATAGGCAGCCCGGCTGTGGGTGAACCTGAAGGCCACTGGCCAGAAAGCTCAGGGGTAGTACTCCCGATGCCATGTTGCTATCAAGTAGAAACCTATTTACAAAATTACAATCTATTATTTCCCTCACCTGCTTACTCAGGATAGCAGGTATCCCATAAAATCACATATGAAAAGTGACTTGGGCACAAAATTTTATATTAGTTCCTCTCAGTTTCTCCTAATTTTTACAGAAAAAAAATCAAGCTTAAGCAAAACCACTTCCTAAGTTCTCTTTGAAATGACCATACGCGTTGCCTAAACTACCAGGTAAATTCTATCTACTACAATCAATACCATCACTACATCACAAACAATACTATATCTTAAGTCAACCAAACATAAACAGAAGTCTGGCATACTGAATAACCATTTATTTTAAAAGGATGATTAATAGGAAAGGACACTCCATTTTTTAAAGCCATATTTATACAGAATTTACCACTCAAATCAAACGCCAATTTTTGACTGGACTGTGGTCAAGGTCACTGTTGAATATACAAGATAGAATAGACATAGTTCCACCAATTCTAACTTAATAATTTTGCTGATTTATTTGTCCAATTTCTTCTTTTCTCAAGAAAGCTAGTTAATCAAAGGCAAAATAGATCACAAAATTACAACAAAAGAAGATCAAACTATATCTTGACCAATGTGGAAAATTCCCCATAGCCCAGTGTTAATTTTATTACTTAGAATTAAGCACACGAATTAACACAGACATTTCAGTGTATCACTTAATTTAATCACAAATATGTTATATGCATTTTAGTAATGAATTCCTTTTTCTTCCTCAAACCTGATGCCAAGTTTTAGGTCTACATTTTCAGCATGGACTTGCTAGGTGGCAACGCCGTGTTTGGAAATATCCTGGTGGACCTATAAACTGTGGTATGCCCAAACAACACAAAAGAGATGTATCTGCCTTAATGCATGACCACACACTTAGTGGCTTAAAACAACACACGTTCATTATGTGTCGGTCAGAGTCTGACATGGGTCAGATGGGGGTAAAATGAAAGGGTTGGCAGAGCTGCGTTCCTTCCTGGAGGTTCTGGGGGAGAATCCATTTTCTTCCCCCTTGTTCTTTCTTACTTTCAGAGGCTTTCATTCTTGACTTGTGACACCCTTTCTCCACCTTCAAAGCCAGCAGCGTCATCTCTATGTCATGCTTCGTCCACTTACGTCTCCCTCTGAACAAAGTGGAGAAACATTCTCGCTTTTAAGAACTCGTTTGATTAGGTTGGGCACACCTGGATAATTAAAAATAATCTCCACATCTCAAGATCCCCACCTTTAGCCACTTCGGCAAAGACCCTTCCACCTTTATGTATTCATGAGTGCCAGGGATTTTTAGGACATGCATGTTTTTGAAAGGAGTCGTTTCCTACCTCCTACAATAGAGCTTTTTGCTTTTTTTTAATGAAAAAATTGTAAATTCTAACTCGTATATACACAAGACTCTTGAAGATTTTCGCAAAATTTTACTCATTGATTCATTCATTCACTCGCACGTTTAGGCAACATTAACAAAGCATCTGTTATAAGTCATATACAAATGCAAATACAAACAAATTAGTGTCCTCACTATTAAGTCTCCTAAACTTTTTCTACCTACGGCCTTGTGTTAAAACTGTTTCCTCTGCCTGATATAACACCTTTACTCTAATACAAAGTAAGTTCCTAAATAAATTCATTAAGACTCATTTCAAGGGACACGTGGCTGACTCAGCCAGTGGAGCACGTGACTCTTGATCTTGGGGTTGTGAGTTCAAACTCAATATTGGGAATAGAAATTATTTAAAAATAAAATCTTTTTTTTTTTTAATTTTTTTTTTTTCAACGTTTATTTATTTTTGGGACAGAGAGAGACGGAGCATGAACGGGGGAGGGGCAGAGAGAGAGGGAGACACAGAATCGGAAACAGGCTCCAGGCTCTGAGCCGTCAGCCCAGAGCCCGACGCGGGGCTCGAACTCACGGACCGCGAGATCGTGACCTGGCTGAAGTTGGACGCTTAACCGACTGCGCCACCCAGGCGCCCCTAAAAATAAAATCTTAAAAAAAGACTCATTTCAAATACTACCTCTTCCAAAAAGCTTTTTTGTTTTACTATCCCAACTGTAAGAAATCCCATCTCCAATTTCATACTACTTTATGTTTATAATTTAATGATACATTAGCCTTTTTGCCATTATTTGTATATATTCCTTTCTCCTTTTAGGGATTGTAAGTTCCTTTATATCATGGACCATTCGTATTTGAATGTAGGAGGAACCAAGAATGACAATCAGTATAGATGGACTTACCATACATATTTGTGGAGACTTTCTTTATCAAAATAGATTTGCTTATGACTTAAAACAGTGGAAGACACCGAAAAAATTGGTTTTGTTTCAAAGTTTTACCATATTTCTACAGGAAGAAAAATTGTAAGAAAAAGAGCAAAGTAAATTAATTGGAGGTTAAGACCCTCATAGCAAGAAAAACCCTCTAGTTTGCCAATTTATGAAGCCAAAATGGAGAATTATGGAGAAATTTCCCTGCAGATCTCTTGCTCCTGCCAAAGCAGACAGCCAAAATGAGGTTTATAGTCACTCGTATTTTTCAACAATGTGCCTCACATTGCCAATAGAGAAGTGCCTCCTCTGTGACCTTGAAAATGGCCTCATCTCTTTATCAGCCTTCCGTCTAGTAAAATTAGATGCTTTGCTTTTACAGAAAATTTTTACCCAAGTTTGCAAAATACAATTCCATTGATGAAGAAAAAATGCACATTTTTTTTTTTCATTTTTTAAACCAGGAAACTGAAGCAAATAAAGAGTTGGAGACTCTGTTTGAGACATGTACTTATAAATGATTTTATTTTGTGGAGGTCTACAAATACCCATTCTCTTTCTTATTCATTCTAATGGTCTCCTCTGCTTGGCTCACCTGTTGAAGACTGGTCACGCCACATGCTCTGCTTTCTGCAACATCATTTTGAGTAGATTTTATACTTCTATTCACTCCAACACATTTGTGTGGGTGTTGATTATGAACTTCTTTGAGATGTGTCTCTGCATCACTGAGTAGGCTGTAAAATTTAAATTCTATCTTTAATTTTGAAAAGAAACCAGTTAACTGTCTGATTTTGACTCGTGTTCTCATTCTTGCGTAATTTAAAATCTCTCTTGTTAATTTTTTGCCCAGGCAAAATAATCGTGTTTTTATAACAAAAGTAAGAATTTAGAAAAGGTATCGGGATGTTGGGCAGTAGTGACTGTTTTGATCCATATCTGAAGATCTTTTTTAAGAGCTCAAATCAAAAAGAAATTAACCTCTGGCCTTCGGTGTCAGAACTACTTTGGGCCAAATCCCAGCACTTCCACTAACACTAGATGTAAATCCTTTAACTCGTTATTTAGTTTCCTGATCTAGAACATGGGAGTGATAAGAGTTCCCCCTCACAGGGATGTGAAAAGCAAATGAAGTAATAAAGGGAAAGTGCCCTGATGGCTCCTGACACACAAGGACTAATTATATCACAGGTACTGCTTCATCCGGATGATAAAACAATTCCTTTCCTTTTAGACACATTTTAAAGTGGCAACAAATTTAAAGGAAAACACGATCTTTATCAAACTGGATATTGATTAGATTTATGGAAATTTATGAGAAAACTGTCTTTGGATTACATTTTATTTCAGCCAGGGAGATAACTTTATTTAACACAAAGAAGTAAAACAAGTAACGACAGTAACCTGTATTTGGAAAAAAAATCAGTACACAAACATCAATGACTTTTCATAATAGAAACGAATATTGATAACGAAACTCCCCAGATCCTCACAAACATTTGAATATCATAATCTCAAATGGATGATATTTTATTAACACGTCATCAACAACAACAAATCTAAGAAGGAAAACTGACTTGCTTTATTAATATGAAGTTGATAAAGTGTCTTTGATCTTTTGGATATCCCTACCACTACTTTTTTTTTTTTTTTTTTTTTTAGTTAATGCAATATATATCCCCTGTTCAGAGTGGGGGGGACTGTTTCTTGATGAAAGAAAGAAAGAAAGCAAGCCCCAGCAACACCAGTTTTTATGTTGTGCCCTATCCAGCTGACACTGTCCTTTTGGAAAGCCAATGACTTGTTAGTACCCCTACCAGCAGTGTGAACAGATGCGTCCCTGACAGGCGATGGATGGTCAGGGTCCATCTGGCCAGTGCAGCTCGGACAGAAATGATGTATACAGCTTCATCAGCGAATGACTGTCATCAATCGTGGGCCATGGGTAGCGTAAATGACAGCTACACCGCAGCTGAGACCCCAGGTGTGAGACTGAGGAGGACTGATTTAAGAATGCTGGGTAATCAGGAATGTATAGGCTCCTGGACTTTAATTTGTATCTTTAACCTCCTATAAATATCCTGCTATACTGTAGCAGGTATGTGTTTTTTAGTGTCTCATCACGAAATTAGCTTCAAGATGACGGCTGTTCTTTGCTCCCTCTTAACTACTGGTGACTTCAGTTCCCTGTCTCCATCACCAGATGCGTGCAGTGTCCTGGCTGCCGTACGGTGTGCCTCACAATTTAATTATTACCCCATTGATTTTTCATGTATTTCAATTTTCTCTTCTTTTAAGTCGCAGTGGCCATCCTGCGGAGGTGCTGCTTATTTTGCTTTCCAAGATTTCCTTTTGGAATCATTTGGAGTCAAAGAGGTTTTTGTTTGCCTCTTCTCCTCCCTCTGTTCTGCCCCCACCCCTCCTCTGGAATGTCTAACTGCAGCAGTCTGGAGGTGGGCCCGGACATGCGGACAATCCAGAAAAGAACCTTCCCGGTTTGCAAGAGATCTTAAACAGAAAACAATATTCCACTGCTTACTCACCAACAAAAGGTACCTGGTTTTTAAACGGTCTCTCTTTAGTATGCATTAACGATCATGCATAATTTGCATCTATTAGCATTTTATTATACCACTGGCACTGGGGAAAGGAAAATGAAAACAATTATTGTATCCTCAGAGGACATTTCTTTACTTATAACTATTTTACAATAAATCATTTTTGTTTATCAGTGTACTGGATATGGCAAACGTAGAAACACTGGAGACTGAGAGGGTTCTAAAAGCCTAGGAATTTATAGAGCAGCCCCACATGTTTTCACTGAAAGCTCTTCAAATACTTCTAACTCATTAAAATGAATTATGTCAATTACCACCAGTAGATCTGGAAAACATTTGAATCTGATACAAGAGGACTTTTTTTCCCCCTCCAAGACCACAGAAATTCAGCTCTCCCTAATATAAGCAAAGTTAACGTAGCTTAAACAATATCTGGATGAAGAAGAAACTGACCTACAAGAATACTTTCCTCAAAATGGGAACGAAGTTGGCTCTCTTGTATTCTGACCATGTATGAGGGTGTGAGAGGTTTGGAGGAGAACTCAAAAGACCATCTGGTCCATTCCACTGCTTTCAGAGAGGATATACCAAAAGCATCCCAGACCCAAGAGAGTTTGTGTTTCATATACTCTCAGGGAGATTAGCACGAGAAATAATGATGCAAGGTCTTTAGGCATCTCCCCCCTGACACCCCACAGAATTTTTTTTAAAGGTATGATATTTCTACTCTTCGCCACTGGTCTTAACGATGTCCAAGGGCAGCATCCCAGTCCAGAAAACAAAGAATCCATCTTTTTCATTCCCGTTTTATTTCTTGTAAAGATGGTTAAAGCATTATTTTAGTGGCCAGTGCAAAATTTACTATATCTTACTATAGGAATTGCAAACAGAAATACATAGTTATGTAAAGTTAGAAGCAGAGATAATGTCAGAACAAAGCGGCAATAGTTTGGAGACACACTTTAAGGATATGAAGTGCCTTATTTGTGAATTATAGAATAGCATTAGGATAGCAGAATCATCACATAAATCAGCACTTATGATGGTGTTGAGAGATAGGGGAGACAAAGAGAGAGAAACAGAAAGAGGAAACAAGTCTTGCTGAGCTAAAAAAAATGCTATAGATATTTAGTTTTCAGCCTGAAAAACATCTTGAACATAGCTTTAAGGATAGTATATCTCTCACTATGAAAGATAACACATCAACTAATACCTGAAGCTTGGAAACAAGACTGAACAAATTAGAGAAGTCTGTTTATGCTATTGAGCAGAAATAAAAAAAAAATCTGTGTCTTAGGATGGCAATAATAAACCTAAGTGAATGAAGAGGTATTTCAAATATAATTAGTATCGCCATTCTCAGCAGTGATCTGTGTGGCTCACAAATATTTTCATAAGCTTAGATAATCCCTAAAAGTGAATTTCCTACAGTAAAAAATGGTGACCTTGATAATAAAAGATCCTGACTTCATGAATTTGCTGTTTGGGTTGGCTTCAGATATTACTTCTATTTAGGCAGAGTCTATATAATTTCAGTATGACAAAAGCAGATGTTTGAGAACATAATTTAACAGACATTTATGGACAATGAATTGCTTGTGCAACTATTTGCAACCTAAGGTTTCCACAGTTTCTACACTAAAGATTCTCTTTAGTATAAAAATACTAATATCTTTAGCTAAGACTTCAAAAGTTATTCATTAGCTCGGGACCAATTTCCTCTCCCTGTCCCATCGCTAAGTTGGAGAATGATTCTTCATCTGTTTATACTCCCTCACCTACGGGGTAAGAGTAGCATACCCGGAGATATACTTCTGCTACAGGGATCCACGGCCCTTCCCAGGCCATGTTCTCCTCTCCGTTCTCTAAAAACAAAGTCCTGATAAAGATTAAGAACGGACCATAGAATATTCTAGAAACAAAATTTAAACATTGTGCTTCCTTATTAAGTGCTCTATTTTTGGATTTTTTTTTCCTTTCTGAAATTTTTTTTTAATTCTGAAATTTCATAAAACTGCTAGTGTATCTCAGACATGATTTTTCCTCTTTTTTGGTGTGGCTTTCGTGATGTAGAGAGACCTAGTAAGATTCAGTTAGTTCAGCAAGAATTCAAAGAACAGGAGACATTAAGGTCACACAAGTCTGTTTCTAGTTCAGACAGCTGGAATCTTAGTGACACCCTGGTCCACTGTAGGAGAAAAGAATAGGGGACAGTATAAGGATGGGGGGCTATAGCATCTGCTAGCAATAATGTACCTATTAGCCGAGTGTCTCCTTTGGGAACACGAAGTAGCTGCTGAAGGATTTGGAATTTCTGTCAGTACTAACACTCTGTTATTCTATCTGAAAATGGGAAAACATTCATTTGTTCAGAAGAGCTGTGGTATTTCAGAATCAAGAAAGAGACCCAGACTCTCCTCTGAGACGGTACCAAGTAGGTTGTGTAAGGACCACTGAGGGCTTTTGCCTCTGTGCTTAGGTTTATTCCTTTAGATGATCATTTGAAAAAAAAAAAATTATGGAAGCACATGTTTGCTCTTTTCTTAGAAAGGAGTTGGAAAAAGTCTATAGATCCATTCGAATTGGCAGAGACTTATACCTCAAATACTTGCAAAAACTTAGTGGAAGTTTAACAGAAATAGAAAGTATGATCTGTTTCTGTTTGACCACTTCCCTTAAGTGGAAATTCTGGATAGATTGTGAAGACAGACACTTTTTTCATGTAGGCAGGGACATAGGAACAGCAGCAGGAAAACCTGCTGAATCAATTTTCAATAGGGGAAGGCACGGAAATTTGAAATCCTTTCAATTCAGTGTTTAGAAAAAAAAGAACATAGAATAAAGCAGCTATATGTAGATCAACATGAAACATAGGCAGATGCTTTCTCTTTTACTTTATCCTCACATTCAGGGTGCTTACCACAAAATCAAGCCTAGGTGCCTAATCAATACTGATTAACTATATGATCTGGCTTTTCAAACAATCCAAATTATTTAATTCACTGCATTAAAGGCTACACAAATCTTGTGTCGTGTGATTTTGTTAACTCAGTACATGAAAAAACTAAGGCTGAAACTAGGGGCTGATGGCAGAGTGAGCTCTCTCACTAGTTCAGAATGATGACCTCTGAGTCCTGTTCTAAATGGGGGTCAATCTTAAGAAATGAACAGAGCTGGCAATCAGACGGGCCTGAGCACAATTCTTTAGAAGATGGCAGCTACAATGCAAGAAAAATGAGTAGTGAGACCTTTGCATTAGTTGGGATTTAATGATTTTTAAAATGAGCTCAGAGAAGTCTTCATATTATCCAATATCAGAAGGGATTTTTGTTTTAAATATTGGACTTGGTCTCTATCTATTGAACTATTGAATCCATGTCATTCTTCAGTTTCAGAAACTTAAGCAAATGGACCAAGAGAATTGGACACATTTAGCAGTTCTTTTTTATCAGCCCAACACCCTTTAGCCAAGAGCCAGTGGAGCCCAACATCATGGCACATTTCCCCACAATATACTCACACTCAACCAGCACCTAGGAGGGAAAAGTGCGAGGGCTATTGAGCACTGAGGATTTTTCCAATGAATCACAATTATGTGAACACCTGTGCTAACTAAGTTTGTGCTGATCCACGGTGAAAATTTGCAAAGTGCTCAACAGCCCTGAGAATTTCTCATTTATTATCTCAGGTGGGGTGGTCTGCAACTGCACATTAGGTTGCGGTATGAAGCATGTAAGGACACGCATTCAAGACCTCATCTAGGACCTTTTCATTCTACCTGCAGCGTACAGCTGTGCCTCGTAACAGGCCAGAGTTCTGCTTCTGAAATTCTGCCCAGAGAAGTTAAGGGCAAATACAAGAACCCTTCATCTCCAAATGAAATGAGCGTAGAACATGCGATACATTTACTTACATTTCAAGATGAATTTACCGTGGGCTTTCTCTTGGGAAGAACCTGATGATCAGTGATATCTTCATGAATATAAGACCACTGTGTGTTAACAACCTGAAAAAAGTGTCAAAACTCTAAAGGATGAGACCAGACTTTACCCCTAAACCTGACTTTTGAGCTACCATGAATTTATTTTTTCTTAAGAGAGAAAGATATAGTGAAACCTGTCCAGATCCCAAAGAATCTATAGGCTAGTTTATTTTTAGAGTCCATGATTGATGAGAATAGGAAAATAATTTGTGAATGAAGTCATCACAACAGCTTGTCAAAGGCTGGGTGTAAGCAGTGACATTGAGATCAGTGGACATGCTGGATACAGGGTCAAGTGTCGATTCCACAATAAAGGTTCCACATATGCCTGGGACAGTGGCTTTCTTTGAAAGTATTTTCTGTCTCCAGAACTATAAACTACTGTGTGGTCTCTGAATGTTAATGCAATGGGAAGAATAGAGTTTTTCTGCGTAGCTCTGTAGACAAATTGATATATTTACCGAAGATTCTTTAGTGAAATATACGTTGAATCATTAAGCTTAAGAGGAGTCAATAAATTCAAGGATAGGAATATAAAGACCGGGGCCTACCCTGGCAGCGCAAAGCTTTATTTATTTATTAAGTGATATGCTAGACTCTGGAACTTAATTCTTTCTAACACCATCATGTTCTTACCGGTAGGATAATTGCCCATCGTATGCAGTGTTAGTGCAGTTGTCATTGAAGATAGTGTAGTAGGAGATAATGGAGGAGATGATGAAAAAGGAAATGTGCAGCTACGGAACAGTGCTGGGGCAAGAATGTCAGTGGGAGACACTTGGGAGAAGCACCCATGCGGGGTACCCTGGCTTAATGCCAAAGATTTTCCTCATAAAAACTAACAATCTTCTGCATCTGGGCCCGTGATGCCCTAAGGCTTCCTCTAAGAGAGCCAAGTGTGAGGTTAGGTGAGTGTATGAGGAAGGGAGAAAAGCATTAGCAGGTTGGACTAGATCCATGTATCACCTACTTTCACCTAAAGATTAGATTTATTGGGTTTTATGAGCACCAGCCATATGCTAACTAACTTAGCACACGTTATCTCATTTAACCTTCATAACAGCCTAAAATAGAAATGGATTTTATCCTATTTTGCAAACTAAAAAAAAAATTAAGCTTAGGTTAACTAATCCACATTTATGTTAGAGTCAGACTTGAACCCTTGACTAGCTGAGGCCAAAACTCAAGATTTTAACTACTACACAATACTGACTCCCAGTGGCTGAAATTTGGTAAACATTCAAGATTAGCTATTGAAGCTGGTGTTTTTCTTAGGGGAAACTGATCTCCGTCCGTCAAATTTAGCTCCGTATCTCAAAGGCCCATAGAAAGTGGCCTTGCTTGTCAGAATTATTGAGATAATATATAAAAGTGGCTGGTTCAAACCAAGTTCCAAGCGTGACTGCAAGCAAACAAATAGGTGACGATATTGTTTATGAAGCAAATACTTTGAATTAATTCCTACTCAAATACCAAACTGCTTGGTGTTTACCTGAAGCATAATCTGTGCAAACAGACTTCCAGAAAACAAACAAACAAAAAATCTGCAGGATCAGCATTTGAAAGTTGTGTGAGTACTTCCTTTATTTGCCAAGAAGCATAAAATAAAACAAAACGTAAAAAGAGTAATAAAAACTCAAGGAAGAAAAAAAAGCCACATTTTGTAAAGGCTATGATATATGTATTAGTTCATAGAGTATGGCTTGAGTGTTAAGGGCAATTTTTTTCTGGAGTTTTAAATTAGAGTAAAGATAAAATAATACGTGTGTAAGAAGGGACAAGGCTTAGTTGTGCACAGAAAGGCTTAGCCAAGGGAAAATTCCTAAAGTAGGTACTTTCATGTACACACCTCCTAACACACATACACACACACACACACACACACACACACAAAGAGTTATTCTTCAATGCCCTTTTCTCAACTCTCAGTATCCTCTCTCCTCAGCTTCCAAAGCATTCGCTATTTGGTATTTCCTCTGGTCCCTATTCTCCTTTACTTCAAAATCCCACCAGACAGCTTCTTATAGTATAGACTTTTCTCCTCTTCACTAATCATAACGTAACAGTGAACTATTCCATTTTCCCCCCAAGACGTTGTTAAGTAACTGGTTAACAAACCATATGAACATATTCCTACTAAGATCTTCATGAATGATAAAAGTTTAATGTGTTATTTTACTTAATAATATTTATCTTACATTATGAACTCTTCTAGATAAAATGCCTGAAGTCAAAGGAATTAATTTCAGATGAAGGGAATTTCAGACCCTGTGGCAGCTTGGTGGGAAAGAGATTTCTGCAAGGCTGTTTTGCCCCCTATTCCTTGAAATATGTCTCAAAGGTTGATGTTAACTTTACCTGTGTTTAAGACTGACCGTAGTGAGCAGGTGTATTGAAAGATTATAATCCCTGAGAAGGGAGGTCACTGATAAACGTCACTACTGGTTCTTACTTCCTACTAAATGATTCTTCAGTATGCAACATGCTATACTTGATCTCTGGTAAATGGATATTAGTGACCTTGATCACTAATCTTTGCCTTCTTTAGACAACTCATAGAACTGTAACATTTTAAAGTTATAATTGTGTTTACTTTTTAAATGGAGTTAAAAGTCTTTAAACTAGATAGACAGATTGAAATCAAGACACAAAAGAGCCTGCAAATGCGTGGATTGACATATCACACCAGTTATAATATAACCCCTCAGTTAATGCATTTGAGATAGCAGAATCATTAGGATATACCACATTAAAACATAATTCAGGGCCTTTTAAGTATCTGTGAATCATTGATGTGATACATTGCCACATCTTTGCCATCCATCATGTCAATGCATTGTTTTTATAATATGTTTTAAATGTTCATTTATTTTGAGAGAGAGTGAGAGTGTGTGCACACACACATGAGCAGAGGAGGGGCAGAGTGAGAGTGAGACAGAGAGAATCCCAAGCAGGCTCTGAACCCTCAGCATAGACCCTGATGTGTGCTGGATCCCATGAACTGTGAGTTCATGACCTGAAGCGAAACCAACAATCAGACGCTTAACCAACTGAGCCACCCAGGCGTCCCATTATTATGATACTAATTGAATCTGGGCTGTAAGCTTTGAAACTTTCTGAACCCACTTCTTCGTTTGTTATGAAGAAGATCCAGTTTCTGGTAGCTCTAGCCTTTACTAGACATGGGAGAAACTTCCTTCCTTCATCCTGGCTTCTCTCCCCCCACTGTGGCTGACATCTTCACTGGCTCTCCACATTTACACTTACAAGACTGCCAAGGGATGAATTCTTCCAGGGAGGGATGTGAATTACTAAAAAGGCTTATTGTGTTTTCACGGGTCATACCTTGTAACATTTTAAAATGTGGTTTTAAACAACAAAGGTTTTTCGTATCAAAATGAAAACATGACAGGCTAGAAAGGAAAGGACTCCTCCCCTTCATCCCTTAAACTACACAACATGAGCGGTCTTGTTCTCTGTTGGACAATGCATCGGTGAATCATGTTATATTCGTATTCATGATGGAAGCCTATATAGCAATTAAAATAAATGAACCAATTCTACATGCATCAACACAGATAAATCTCGAAAACATAATGGTGAGTGAAAAAGCAAGTGGCAGAGTGATGACATTTATGTAAATTTAAAATCAAAGAAGAGTATATTATTTATGGACACATACACATGTAGTAATCATATACACACAGGGACATGAAAGTTACAAACCAGTTTTAAACCAGTGGCTATTTTACCCTTGGAAAAATAAGGAGCTTCATGGCATCAGTTGAGGGGACAAAGTGTGTTATCAACTCTCTATAACATTAGGAAGAAAAAAAAAGTCTTGAAACAACTATGTAAAACTTTTTATAATGCATTAACATTTCTTAAATCTTAGTGAATATATGAGTGGGTATTCTCTGCACTTTATGTGTTTGAAATATTTCATAACAACAATAATGAAAATAATAAAGGAAACTTCCAGTTCAAAATGGAACTGGCTAGTCATTCTCAATACTGTTTCTTCCAACTTTTCACTCACAGTTTCTCTCACAGGAGAGATGAGAGAGGATGAAAAGCCACAATTCAAACTAGGGCAAACCAACAAGTTAACTCTAGAATCGTAGAAACTGGGAGGAGTTGGTTCATAGCAAAACTGGTATGGGCTGAATGGAGAAAAATCGCGTGGTATTTAGGTAGTAGCATATGTTGGCTTTGTCTCCTGGGGAACGAGAAGTGTGGGTGCGAATTAGTGGGGCTGTGGGTGTGGGTGGAGATCCCCAAAACAAAACTTTTAAAAAATAAAATGAAACATGCTTATTGGAAAATGTTAGAAAATATAGAAAGGAGAAAGTAGGAAAGAGGGAACCATGATTATACTGTACAAGACCAGCAAGTCCTGTTTTCAACCCCAGAGCTATTGTGGCTTCTGGCAGTAGAAAAGGAAAGGAGCCATTCAATGGCACTTCTGTGATGGATTTTTTAATTTTTTTTTCAATGTTTATTTATTTTTGGAACGGAGAGAGACAGAGCATGAACGGGGGAGGGGCAGAGAGAGAGGGAGACACAGAATCGGAAACAGGCTCCAGGCTCTGAGCCATCAGCCCAGAGCCCGACGCGGGGCTCGAACACACGGACTGCGAGATCGTGACCTGGCTGAAGTCGGATGCTCAACTGACTGCGCCACCCAGGCGCCCCATGGCACTTCTGTGATGGATTGTACAATGAGGAGGTGATATATACATATACATGATATACATGTATGATATATGTGCGTTATACATACATATATGTGATATATGTGTGTCATATATGTATGTGGTACATACATATATATATGATATATATATATCATATATATGTATATATATATATATATATATATCACGACAGAATATTTTCTCTTCCACATGAAATGTTTTTTTGAAATCTCTTTGTTGCCTATTCCTTTCTTAACTTTAGTTCCCTATAGAAACATTCAGTGTCTGGAGAATAAAAAAAGAGGGGAAAAGGCATTCTAAATTAAAAAAAAAAAAAAACACTAAATGCCACCACATTGTTGAAAAAAACTAAAAGTACATTTTAGCGCTCTGACTTGAATTCAAGTGACTTTATTTGCATAAAGGAATATCTGTGAAAGAACGACAATACCAAAAAGAATTTCTGGATGTAGAACTTCTTCCCCTACTTTTATATCGAGGATTTTTTTTTATGATCAGATCATATATTCCTCAAAAAAAAAATGGTTTTAAAGGAAACTCTGGTCCACCTTTATCTCTAATGGCCCGGTTGGGAGTTGCTATAATAATCCTTTTGCTTTTATGTGGCCATCTGGAGGCCTATTAAAAGGAGTATCTAAAACAGACTCCCCAAGTGTGCTGAGTTTGTACGTGTTCACCAAGTCACCAAAACAGGAGCATTTTTCCTACTGCAGGGAGAAATGACCCTTTACAGAGAGGGGTGGGGTTGGGGGGTGTGGAGAGAGAAAAGACACAGAACCAGCAAGAGGCACAGCTTGACCTTTCACCCTTGCCATTGTGCACAAGTAGTAAGAATAGTGGTTGATTCTGGTGCATGTATTTCAAGGGTACAAAGATCTACAGCAAGGTTTCTTTACACCTCTGGGGCTCTGTGATGAGATGGAAGAGGTTAGGGAATGTGGGAACGGGAAACATTGAGAATTTAATGAAGCATCATGTTTCAACTGGATAATATTCCGTTTTGATTTGTGTGGAAAGCAAATATGAGGTATTGAAATAATATTTCAAGTCCCCAGTTTTGTGGCTCAAGTAGATATATTTTTCTTGCCTTTCTGAAAACTGCACCTTTCATCAAAAGTCTAATCCAACAGAGTTTAGGACATAAGGGTAGGTTGTGAAATGGAATTAGATAAAAGTTGGCATTTGTCTTCAGTAGATTATTAAAATCACCACAGTAAGAAATCTGCTCATAAAGACAGAACAAGTTAGCAGGGGCTGGATATCATTTGTCCAAAATAGAGTCTTTTCTCTACACTCATTAACCATGGGGCCCAGTAATGTGGTTGAATCCTATTAAACCTGATACATCAAAAATTAAAAAAAAAAAAATTTAGTTGCTGTCTCAAACTGCACTACAACTCAGATCTAGGACCAAATAAGATGCATTAATTGCTTTACTGCTTCACCGCAAAGCCACTCTTAAAACATAATTCCTTAATGAAGTCCGTTAATTTGTTCATGGCAGTACACAAGCTGTTCAAAATGACACAGAATTGCACTCTGTTTTCTAACCCCTGCAGTTTCTTCTGTTAGTCACTCTGTCTTGTGTTGTTATCCCATGGATAGTAATTATTTTATAGTGGCTGTAATTAGGAGAGAATTAGGCTTGGTAAACAAAACCTGCCTTCTCCTGTTAATAGCTAAGGATAATAAATTTGGCTCTGACATTCACTATATTTGGACAAGCCTTGGCCTACTTCCAGTTTTCCCAATAAGAACTTTATTATATAATTATGCCTTGGAGGGGCTCATATTACAAGGTAATTTTTTTTTGTAAAGACACATATTGCATGGCTTCCAGCCAGTAAATGATATACTGTAATATATGCCTCCAATAAATGTTTTAAACAAAATCTCTCTAAGCAATATTCTGCTGGAGCTACACACTGCTGTTCGGCATATATTATTTACAGAATTTGTTGGTCGAGTTTTTCATAATGTGAATTATTTCCTTTACCCACATTGTCCAATATTATGACAAGTCGCTAGAAAGGGGGCCGAAATTATTTCTACCAGCAAAATGACATATTTGGGTCTTCGATTTCCCATATCCCAGTTCCTGATGGTGGTGTCCATAAAATGGTACCAAAGTAAGGGTGTTTAAGCAACGCTCTGTTCTTTTGTAAAGACTGGCTGTTATTTTGCACAAGTTATGTTAACTTTACTTGAAACAATTGATCTTCTTTTCCATTTTTAACATAAGTGAAATAAAATTATCGTGTCCCACTGCAAGCGAGATCTCCGATGATTCACTTGCCTTTGGTTGAACCCTTACTGAAAAGGTCCCTCAAACTTGTATAGATCCACAGTAACACATGACATCACAAAATGCTAAAGTGAAGAGAACAATATTGCAAATACGTTTAAAAACAAAATCACAAAAATACAGCAGTCATAAAATACAAAATCAATACATAAAAATACAAAAATCATGAGAAAAAAGGCAGAAGTGTCATTAATTTGAAAGCCAGAAAAGAGTAAATGTACATGTAAAGTAAATGTAAAGGAAAGATATAAGATACTGGGTGTTTTCTTTTTTGAAGTTAACTCTAAACTTAGAATAATTCTTACTTTTTTAAATATTCAGCATAAAAAGGTTGCAGAGAAGGACAATAATATTTTCAAAGGTACTCTGGAATTTTCCCCCACTCAGACTATATATAAAACCAAATGTAAGTGAAAAATTTAAACAGCTCACACATGTAAAAATCCACCCCCTAACCCCCAAGAAACAAAGTATGTCTTAATCATCTGCAAACTAAAGATCAGAGTTTTTTCACTGGGATTAGCTTGGGTATCTGTCTCAGTTACCCCAATTTCTTTAGCATGTGCATCAGCGCCACTCTTAAAGAAGGAGTCGACTAGTTTCTGAGATGGTTATTAACATTGATTAGGGCTCCCCGATTTATTTGGTCAGACTTAAGGGCCCTGATGTGGAAGTTCACATGTATTATGCATAGTCAAAAAGTCTTCCTTCAAGTGAGATTCCGTTCTGATTCTGGCCTCTCTGTTCCCACTGCTGGAGAAGACAGTAAGCGACTGCCTTTATTCTTCTGCTAAAGTATAACCCTCACTTTAGCAGAGGGTGACTTACATTTGCGTTAGATACATTCTAGAATCGGAAATCTCATAGACCTCCGTTTTCCCCATTTCCGCCCCAGTGTTGACCACAGCACGGAACTAAGAGAGCTCTGTAATTATTTTACATAGTTCTCTACTCATTTTCACAGTCGTGCACCTAAAACAATGATGAATAAGTGTCTATTATATTTCTGTTTGCCAAATAGCAACAGAGTTTTGGCATTCAAATCTAATGCTTTCTTTAGGAAAAATGATCGTAACTATTATTCAGTTCCAAGATTACTCTTCTCTGTCAACAAGGTTAAACTATCAAAAATATATATTCTAAAACTGACATGATTGCTAGGGTAATTATTGATAATTCAGTTCAACTGAGCATTTATTGAGTATCTACTACATCCACTGAAATATCATGAAAAACAGGAAAATTTGTAAGTAGGTAAGATTTGTTTTCCTACTAGTTTAAGTGGCTCGAAGTCCTTAATGCAAAGATCTTACTTACCCTCAGGAAATCCCAGAAGGATGTAGAGGGGAGTCCTGTCTCCCGCACTGGTAGTAGCTGTTACTGCTGCTGCTTCTTTTCTTTTTTACTCTTCAGAAGAAACAAAAGCACAGTGAGACTGAGTTGCACTCTCAAAGCGATGCTATAAATCAATGATGAAAGATTGCCCAAGACCAGTGATTGAGAAGCCAGTCCCCTATGTGTAGCTTCTGTCCTGTTCTGCGCTTTCCTTGTCGTATTAGAATTAAGCTGATAAGGGCTCTAATTAGAAAAAAATATATTAAGTTTATTACTGCTCATCAGTAGCTAGTAAATCTTCATTCCTTACAGTAACAGTTATCACAAAAATAGGGCAAGAAAATGGGGAAGTATGGCAAGTTTGCATGTGCCAGCACACTTTTCCCCCCTAAGAAAAATGACCATTATGGAACTAACATCATTAAATGGCAGTTTTCATATTTTGGCTAGAAGAAGAAGTTAGGTTTCAGGTGTGGTTTTTTTTGGGGGGGGGTTGTTTTTGTTTTCGTAATGGGAAGTACTTTATAAGGATGCAAAGATTCCCTTTACTGTACTTCCTAAGTGGCTGAAATAATTATCTTGTTGAGCCTGTAAATAGACTGTCAGAGAGATTCTTTTGTTTTTGAAGGCATATATTGGCACCCAAAATTTGACTTTTTGACTCCATGATGACTTTGGGGAAAAAACACACACACACAAAACACAAAACTATTGACTCAAAAAATGACAGAATCAGAGCCACTAGACATTGGAAAGACCTTGGTAGTCATCTCATTTAGCCCAGTCATGTAGTTCTCTAGAAGACATTTGTGCATTGACATTTAACCACATTCTAGAATTGTGTGTTTCACTTCTGAGGAGGCACACTGTATCACTTTGAGGAGAGCAATCTTCTGTCTTGACTTGCTAATCCGCCCTGGTCTTTACCCTGTACCTAACATACCAACTAGGTGCAGATCTTTTCTTTTCTTTCTTCCATGACCTGTTATGTCCTTGAAATTTCCTGCTTGCAAAATTCCCTTCTAACTTCAAAGTGTATGACAGTCCTATGGAGTTGGGTCATGATTTGGCCACTCTATTAAGTTGTTTTAATCCATCCTCATAAATCAATCCCCTTAGCTCCTCCATCATGGCGGTGGCTGTTTTGTGACATCCTCCTGTTGTTTGACATGATTCTCATGCTGGAGTCTCTCCTCCCCAAACAGAATTCTGGGTCTTGGCAAAGTACAAGTAATCATAATGTCCCATCATTTTACAGGTATTGGTGCAGTAAGGTGTAGAAGGCAGAAGCTCCTGAATTGAAAGAGGGAAAGAGAACCTCAGTCATCGTATTTTGCTCACCTATTATCCTACACAGTGCATTCAGTACAGAAAGCATCCCCATCCTGACACAATACACAATAATATATGGTCTGGCTGGAAAAGACCAAAAAAGTCAGTTTGTACCAAAGCAGTTAACTTGGCTTCCACAATTCCTCCCCTGCTGCTCTCCTAGTCCCACTTCAGTTGTATTTCACTCCATTAACTACAGCAACGGGTATTTGCTCTCAATAAATGTGTGTGGGTGTGTATGTGTGTTTGTATTTGAAAAGAGTTTATGCAGACAACTCCAAATAGCTCCAAAAGGGATCGTACAATTAAAGAAACGATTTCCCTGCTGTTGATGGTTATTTCTTAAAACATCATCTGTCAGCCTAAGCTACTGAGATTGATGTTCTGAATATATTTTTCTTTTTAAACCCTAAGGAAATATCTTCTTCATGTCTCTGCCCTAACTTCATCACTCTTATCCTCGATCTTTCTTGTAGGCTGATTGCGAGATTAATTCCCAGAGGGCTATCAACATCCACTGCGGATGTTAAAGAAACCGGTTCAGGTTCAGGTCTTGTAAGGTTCTGAACTCTCTGCAGACTGTTCCGAGCACTTTGAACTGAAGTTTTGAATTTTTCTATTAGCTAGTGGAAATGGTAAAATAAGCTCAAACACAGTGACTTCCAACTGCGGTGAGCTTAGCACAATCTGATCTGCTTAGATGGGGCAAAGGACAATTTGGGGTTTACCTGGGAAGGTTACTATAGTCACAGCATGCTTTGGTTTTTGCTGGAAAAAAAATAGTATTTTGGACACATCTTAATGCTAATAACCCGACATGCAGGTTGGATCGGGTCTGTTTTATACTGACAGACACATGTATATGATAGAAGTTCAAAAATTTGCTTGAGAATATCTGTGGTCATTGAGAGAAGGGGAGAGAGAGAACCCCAAGCAGGCTCTGTGCCATCAGTGCTCAGTAGCTAATAACATAGAGAGGTTAATACCTTTGTCAATTGAAATTTTGAGTAAACATTGAGAAAACCAACACAGTTTTTAAACTGGCATTCATATAGAAGGCCGGTCATAAGCTTTGTAATATGTACCTGAAATGCTGTCCTAACGTTCTTAATAGGGAAAGATGAGCTTAAGAATTTTGGACAACATCTCTTTTAAAAAATTTTTTTTAAATGTTTATTCATTTTTTGAGAGAGAGAGAGAGAGAGAGAGAGAGAGAGCGTGAGTGGGGAAGGGACAGAGAGAGAGAGACCCAGAATCTGAAGAAGGCTCCAGGCTCTGAGCTATCAGAACAGAGCCCAACATGGGGCTCGAGCTCATGAACCATGAGATTGTGACCTAAGCCAAAGTTGGACGCTCAACCGACTGAGCCACCCAGGTGCCCCAGGAGACATCTCTTTACCTAGCAAATTTCTCTCCTTTGTTCAACAGTTCTTAGGGTGTCTTCTATAGGGAATAACACCTTACATACCTTAAAGTGAGGTTTATACTACAAATACATCCAGCAACATTTTAGTTTAAGCTCTAAAATTCATAATGTACAGGTCTTGATGAGGAAGCATAAAGGCCCCATAAGAGGTTATCATTAAGACAGAAAAGAAAGAACCATCATTCTAAGGACAAAATTCAGACTTTTCTTAATTGCAACTTTCTCAGATCAAGGATTAGGTGACTTTGAGAAAAAAATCATTTCTCCCTGAACTTCAGTTTCATTTTTTTTTAATTTTTTTTTACTGTTTTATTTTTGATAGAGAGAGACAGAGCATGAGTAGGAGAGGGGCTGAGAGAGAGGGAGACACAGAATCCCAAGCAGGCTCCAGTCTCCGAGCTGTCAGCACAGAGCCCGACACGGGGCTCGAACTCACAGACCGTGAGATCATGTCCTGAGCCGAAGTCAGACGCTCAACCGACTGAGCCACCTGGGGTGCCCCAATGAACCTCAGTTTCTTTACTTGTAAAATGTGAGGTTCGAGGTGATCCATGCAGTAGCTCTTTTTTTTCCCTTCAATATGAAAACCACACCTCCTTCTTAGGTAGCTTCTACCCTTTGGACTACAAGCATGAGAACTTACCTTCGCTGGCCCAATCTGAGTCTTTTTCTAAAGAAGCTTAATTTAAGCAAAGGCATACAGAAGTAGGAAAGAGTCAGCTACCTCATGAAAGGGGGCACACAGAGTGAATGTACACTGACCAGTCTACTGCTGAGGTCTGCACCCCGTTTCTGTCTTTTTGGGGAAAGGGGTGTCAAAAACAATATTGGGTTCAAATCCTACCTATGCGCCCCTCCCTACTCACGTAACTTATTCTGTTTCAAGTTTAATTTCTTCACCTATTAAAAGGGGATCCTAATGCACACCTTGAAGTGTTAATGCGATTATTCACTGAAAATAGCAGCTCTATGAGGCACCTTTGTTTGTTCACCTTCTATCAGTGCGTAGCTCACGGTAGGCTTGTCCCAACAAATGGGGGTTTCAGTTTCACATGTACTTTTTCCCATCTCCATGATCCTCAGCAAGTGTTTAACACTTCTCAGTGGCAGTTTGCTTATCTTTTAAATAGGAGATAACAGCTACTAACTTTTAGTGTTACTGTGAATATTAAATAATATGTAAACATGTAGAAGCTGATATTATTACTACTAATACATACAAGTGTTTGCTAAAACAATTGAAAAGTAGAATTTGAGGACCTACCCAACAAATATTACTTGTCAGAAACTGTTCTAGATGCCTATCATGTCCATTTCATTGGAAAGATTATCTCTACTGATTTCTTCCCATCCTATATAAAATATTAATAGTAAACTTCAAAAGGGTTATGCACATTCTAGGGTGTCTCCTCAAATACCTGCCATACTGGTGTTCTGCCCCTTAAGAGAGGTAAGTTCAATTCTTCCCCTGGGCCTCCATGCTTGCTGATCCCTCCATCATCCGCTTTTCCTCCAGCTTTTCAAATAACTGGCTTCTCTTCTTTATCCAGATCCGACTTTGTGGTATCTTCTGAGTGATCAGTCTTTCCCTTTCACACTTACAGCTTTATGTCTTCCATTGCACTTATCCCTATATGAAATCATCTTTGATTTTATGTTCATATACATACATTCACATACCTGTTCATATATATATGTTCATATATATCTCCTGTGTCCCTCCACCAAATTATAACCGCCATAAAGATAAGGATTATATTTGCTTTGTCTTAAACAGGTCCCAACATGTAATAGTTGCTCATTAGCTTTTTTTTTGTTTGTTTGTTTTTCAAAATGAATGAATCAATGGCTGATGAATATAATTTTGGGGAATGCTTAGTTTGTACTTGACAGCTTATCAGTCGTTTGGGGCTAGGAAATACCGATTTAAAAATCCTACGTCTTTAAATTACTCTCAGAGAAAAAGCAGCAGAGATGACTTCCCTTACTTGATGGCATCTGAGCAGAACCCCCCAGAAGGCACAGGGAGCACAGCGACCCGCTCTCCAAGAAAGCAAACGTGTGTGTGCTAATTTCCTTACATCTGCCCCGGTGCTGGCAGGCACAGCAGAAGGTGAGTCTGTTGACGGTTGGAGGAGAAAATGTGGGGTCCCTGGCTTGGTAAAAAGCAATCCTCATCCTCCCTACAATCCCCATGGGGTTCACTCACTCGGAAGAATGACATCGGTGCATTCAGTGGAAACTACCAGATTCAGTGAGAGGAACACCAGACGCAAGTGGCAACCACATGTTTCTCCTTAGTGATGGTCCTGGCTGGTGACCAGCTCCGGAAAAGTCGTGTGCAGGCTGGGCACCTGAAAGGCCAGAGAAGCAGCCATCTTTTTCATGTTTATCATAACAGATAATAGAACATTGTGAAGAGGTACAAGGGAGAAGGATGCCAAGCAGGGCCCCTGAAAATAAAACCGAGAATTCCCGAAGCTCCCGAGGTTAACAAAGGGAAAATGCAGCTCTTGTGAATGCGGTGTGCGTCCAAATCTTCCTCCCGGTGCGTAGGGGACGGCTTCACTTAGCCACTGCTGTCCCTGAGCAGAGGTGAGAGGGATGCTGGTAATAACAAAGACAGTCCCCGATGATGGCAAGTCTAATTACAGGAGGAAAAAAAAAGTGCAGGGAAAGAAAGAGTTTGGTTTTCCCAAAACGTCATTTTATTACCGGCCTGACACAGCAACTTTCAGGGTCATTTCTTTACGGTCACTAAAATACCAAAACGGTCGGAAAAATATCACAGAGGCCATAGCCAAAGCCCCTGATGCTTCATTTCTGAAAACATTTTCCCACAATGGCAGCTTTTAAAAATTGTTTTTCTCCTTTTAATTAAAGAAACAATTTTCTTCCTCTGGATGTCTGCGAATAGTCAACAGCATAAAAAGAAGAGGTAGGGTTGAAAGAGAGAAGTGAAGAAATAAACACACACACACACACACACACACACACACACACACACACAGAGGCTTAAAGCATTAAGAAAAGCAAAATATGAGACCGTTTTTTAGAGAAATTTTCTGCAAAGTAGGAAAATGTCTTGCCATGTACATTAAATTAGATTTTTCTTGAATGAGCAATAATCTTTTAAAATGTCTGTTCTTAATCATTAAATATGCTAAAAAGAAAAAGATAATGAATGTTATAAATCAAGAGAAGATTCTTTTGAAATTTTACTATTTCCCCACAGAATATTCTAGTAAAAGGCATTGATTATAGTTATCACATGAATGAATACAATGTCCTTTTTCTTATATGAACCATAATTTGCGCTTTTTATTAACTCAGGACAACTTCAATTAGTCTGAATTCATGAGGATTTACCATGTACATTGTGAAATGTTTAGAAAGAGGAGGGAAACTCTGTGTTAAGCACTATACTGGAACTACAAATATCCCCAGAGAGTAAGTATCTTCTATAGGCTTGCTTCTAAAGCAAATTTTCGCATATCGAATCCCACAATTCCATGTCTTCCTTTCTAAAATCTGACATGCTTCTACTGAGAAAATGGGATCACAGAGCTTCCAAATCACATTTAATCGTACTGCACACCTTCACTCGTTGCAACAGGAATTAGCAAGCGTGATTTTTTTCTGATATAATAACAATGATCAGCACTGAAATTATATAATACCATGTATCTTTAAGTGTAAATTCCCAAAACCATGATTTTTATTTGTTTGCTTTTGTTTTTCCTCCATGCCTAAATGGTACTACAAGATGTGGCATAAAAGTGAAAATCTTTAGACCCTTTGCTGTAACAGGCGTATCATTTCTCTACCTTAGGTAATTGTCAGTGGAGAAAAGCCATATCAGGAGAGGTACATTTTTATTTCTCAAGTATCTTGATTCAAGTAAGTTCTAGATTTGCTTTCTTTTCTCTCTGATGCTGGTATTTCGTTTTCCTTCTACAAAATTGGACAATTCATCTCCTATATGTTAAAAGCATATATTTTAGTTTCAGGTCCTATATGTTAAAAGCATATATTTTAGTTTGTAGATCTTTAGAATACTTTTACATTATAAAGCTGGCTTCTGACTGATCTCCCTACTTTCATTCTCTCCTCCTCCTTCCATTATTCTGTACAGTGGGGCTACAGTAATCTTCTTAAAAAAAGAAGTGAGATTATGCTATTAGAACATTAAAAAAAAACTTACAGTGGGTTTCCATTGTTCTTAGAATAAAATCCAAGTTGATTTCCATGGCCATCAAGGCCCTGATTGATCTGCCACACTGTGCTGCCCCAGCCACTTCCCCTACCACTCACGTCTCTCACTGAGCTCCTTTCCTTCTCCAGGATGGAGCTTTTACTTCTGCCTATGATTTTTATCCTCCTTTTCCTTTGAATCAAATTTCAAATGTCACCTCCTCAGACTACTAGAGTAGTTTCTTCAGTCGCTATGTCCTCCCCTAGCTATTTCCTCCAGCTGTGCTCTTCACAGTCTATACTTTTCTTGTTTAGTAATGTGTTTTGCTTTATATTGTCTGCGTCTCCTAGCCTTTCATTAGCGTAAAGCTCCATGGAAGGAAACGCCTTGTCTGTTTACTTCTATACTCCCTAACCTAGCATGGTGCTAGATATGCAGTAGATACTCAGTAAATGAATTAATTGATGATGAGAGAGCTCTATAATTTCTTTATGAAATCATTGAATCTGCAAAGAGGTAGACTTGTACAAGGTAAGACTTCTTAAACCCTAATCAGATCCTACAGACAAAGAGATAAGAAAGAATGTTTATTTTTACTGATATGATTTAAGCTAGCTTTTTTTGCCTAACTTAGAAAAGCTTTTCATTTTGCTTGAGGTCTTTTGTCACAGAGCTATGAATGTCTGTGGTTTTCAAAATGGTCATATTCTTGATACTATAAGCTCAAGAGGCACAGACACTGGTGATAGAGCTCATTTAACACCTATCACTACTCATCAGTGGTCTTGCACCAGTGATGATACACCACTTATCATATTTGGAACCCAATCCTTTGTAGAGATTTATCACCAGTCATGTTAATAAATAAATATTCCAATGTTACCCAGATATTTCTGGTTCCAGGTTTTTGTTGAGTGAGATTTTAGAGATGGAAGGGACAGAACCAATAATGAATAAATTGAAATAAAAAAATAAATATTTTTGTTGGATATATTGAGGTTTTGATATATCTATCTATACGTTAGAAGAATGAGTGATAAGACTGCCTGTAACCGTAATGAGATGGCTCATGCTGAGCCCCCAGATAGCTTTTGGATGGTGACTGGTTACCAAAAAGACCAACTACTTGATTTAAGAGTTGAAGCTTTGGGCCAGTCCTAACTCGTTGGAGGACCAAAGAGGAAGATTGAGTAAAGGGGGCTGGAAATTGAGTCCAAGCCTCAATAAAACCCCAGACACCATTTTCTCCCAGTTCTTGTCCTATGTGATTCTTCTTTCGGCTGGTCTTCCTGATCAGTATCTTTTAAAATAAAACTATAATCTTACTTTCTTGAAACCGATGAGCTATTCTAGTAAATTATTATATTCTGGTGAGGGACTGTGAAAACCCCCACAATTTTGGCCGGTCAGTCAGAAGTGCCGGTGGTCTGGGGGTCCACAAAGTGAAGCTGGTGTCTGACAGGTCAGTTCCATGGGGACCTAAGCCTTCAACTGGTGAAGCTTGGATTCTAACTCCAGGTAGTTAATGTCAGAACCAACCGTACTGCAGTACCCCCAATTAAGGGTGAACAGAATAGTTATCTATTTCCTTAATATTTTAAAACTAATTTAAAATTTTCCAATTTATTTGTTCTTTAGAACTGCAGGAAGTTCAGTTCCTTCTCTAATATTTCTAATGGCTCGTGCTGAGGTACTTACAGTTGCTTGTCTTTTAGCAGTTTAAACTCATGTTCCCTGATCAACTTGCATTCCTTTGTCCATTCAACAAATTTTATTCAGCACTTATTAAGAACTAGGCACTGTGTTAGATCCTCAGGATTAGGGTATATCAGTGCATAAGAGAAAAGTGGTCCCCATTCTAAGGGAGGTCACAGCCTATTGGCAAAGGCCAAGATACTCCGATAAACAAATGTGAGTGATTATAAATAGAGTGGTTTTTAAAATCTCTCCTTCTGATTTTTCTCTTTCCTCAACAATTCATTTCAAATATGGTTACAGCTCTTTTGTCTCTTAATTTCCAAGTTTCCCCTAACAGTGTGTCTATGTCTTAGAGACTTTTACTACTGGTTTGGGGATAGTGCAGGGACAATACTGCACAAAATTAGGAACAACTTAATTTAACTATCAGACATCACTCTTTCAAAAATTACTAACCCATCATCACAGAAATTCTACACAGGAAGTCCATTCTGGGCCATCTTCCTCAAGTCCTTAACGTGTCACCACATCGATGTGTCCTGCTTTCTCCTTTCAGAGAAACCACTTCCCTCTTCTCCTCACTTAACTCAAAAATCCCTGCCTCTTTATTTTGAAAACCTTTCTCATGGCTCAATCTCTTTCTTTCAGACAATTCCAAAATAATGTTGCTACCTGTGCGCACCCAACAGATTCATTAAAGTGTGTCCCTACATAAAATATCAGTCTTCTTCTTGTTATATCCCCACCCCAACATCAAATGCAAAAATGTCTTCAGGGTAAAAAATAACATCACAATACCAGAAATGTGTTACAAATATCAATGCTAAAGGTTTTATTTTTCTTAAACATTCTTCCTTATCTATTGCATTATTCTCTCTCCTTTTTTCTGTCCAAGTTGAAGTACCTAAGATTGCTCAGACTATATGTAGATTCATATTTAGCTTACCCATTTGTTAATGGAAATGTAATTAATCACACGAATGAAGATTATGGATTTTGTTTATCCTGTTTTTTCCTTTATTTACATAAGTTATTTAGGTATTTATATCATTTATATCTCTCTATATATATCATCTATCAGTGTATCTTTCTTTATATGGAAGAATGTGTGTAAATACATATACATAAATAAAAAACATATATTGCGCTACGAAAAGTTTGGTATTAAAAAATGACCTATTCTATGGAAAGTTTGGTATTGAGAAAACAAGATGAAAGGTCATTAGGATAGCTTTATTTTATTTTATTTTTTTCTTCAGTTAGGTATTTGTTACTTCTCTAGGCAAAATCATTTAAACCATCTTTTTTCAAATGGTCAAATAAGTGACTGAATGTTTATTTTCTTATAAAAATAAAATTTTATTTGCCTTACTTGATTAATCAATTTTGCGTAATGTAGACATAGGTATTGCCTTAGTATTCCCTCTTCCAAGTACACTTCCTTTTGAGATGACGTCAAAGGACTTTGCCGTGTGGACAGACCCATAAATCTACCTAGTTTCATACTGAGATGAAGATCTCCAAACTCAAATTCGGTATAGGTCATAAGCAGTGCAATGAATCACATTCTCCAAAGGCATTTGACCTGACTGCAAATTATTTCCATGTTTTGTAGATGCAACAGACTGTCTAAGGAAACTTTGTCCCTCTTGCCTCTGATCCCTGGGAGATGATGTATGGGCATTCTGTGCCCAGGTAGCATGGATACTGGATTCTGACTTGGGTATCATCTCCTGGACTACAATGAATCAGGTTTTATCTGACTACATTGAGCTTTCAAGAAGTGTTTTTTAAGTGCCTATCTTGTACCCAGCACTTGAGAGCTGAGAGGAGAAACCATCTTTGGATTTTCAGTAGTCAGTTGAAAACAACAGCAAAAAAGAAGAGACTAAAACTCACAGTTAGAAATTCTCTTCTCTTTTGCAGGAAGTGGCTCACTGCACTTCCTTCTGTGTAATACTCTAACACAGTTGGTTGCCAGACACTTTTTAGCTATTATCATCCAAAGCAAATAATGTTTAAGGCTAGCAGTTTCCTGTTTGTAAAGAAAACACAGAGCATATAGGAAGAGAGGGGCATATTTGGCGTTGGATAAGGCTTGAATGCCAAAAAATGAAATACTAATGTAGACCAAAATAAACCACTATAAAATCTGCCTGTCGAAACAGGAGTTATGTCTGTGCTCTGTAGACGCAGAAATAGCTCAAATTTTGAACGTTTTCTCCTACATAGACCTCCACAAAAGCTACTAACAGCTGTGGAGACAGTGCCGGATGAATTTGATGTTGGAGTCAGACCATCAACTCTTTCCAAAAGAGTTTTGATTTATTAAAGTTAGATTATGGCTATATCTGATTTTCTTGTTAATGTACAAATGGGGACAAGATGTCATTTTCCCACAGCTCTCTTTCCATTTGTGTACTTTAAATGCACTTTAAAGCAGAGAATCTTTAAGTGAGAGAGCAAGCTTTACTGACTTTGGTATGTAATTGTTTACAATCAGTGAAAAGTGAGTACAAAGTGGATGGTGAAAAAAATTAGCCTACTATTCCATTTCTATAAAACCAATTCTTATTTATCTCCAAATAAATCAATTAATGGAAGATACAAGATTTAGAAAAGGAAATACATCATCTGGGCAGCTTTTCTGAAGGCATCGAAACCTTAAGGGAAAACCCATACTACTTTGGTTCTATACTCTGAGGTGAATGTCCCCTGACGTATATGCAACTTAAATGCAATGTGTAAAAGTTAAGGACAATTGGGTCCTAACTCGGTCTGAACCTTTAGCTAGCTGTGTCACATTCAGTAAGTCCTTAAACATGTCTGGGTTTCACATTCTATTTGAAAATAAAGGGATTCAGTACATTGTTTTCAGTTGTGCTCTGGGGGTCCAAGGAGTATTTTCATTAAGGTTACGGAACAAGGGCTAACAGGCAAGGTCCCCCAATTCTACTTCAACCAAAGCAGCTCTGTTTCCCTCAGAATCATTTACCTCGCCTTCCAAATAATATTTTGTTTGGCAAAGATTTTGACACTAAAAACAATTAGAGTAGCAGTGATGATATCTTTCTACTCTTAAAGTATATGGCCCTTCCTCTATGGTCTCCAGACTGTTTTTTCCACTCGGAGCTACCAGTTCTCAAACAATTCATCTTCCCTCCTCTCTGGTAGGGGACTAGAACTTGGTAAAATTAAACCAAGTAGGTGGGTTTCCCTTAAGAGGTGATCCAGATTTCATTTTCACAGGAAGTCATGAAAGCTGTCCAACTCTTGGAAAGGAATCATTAACTGTAATAAGATAGCTTTAGAGATTTTATAGTGGTTTATTTTAGCCAACATTAGTCATTCATTTGTGGCATATCAACCCCCACTAATGTCAAGTTGAGCTCTGGGACTTTTGCAAAATAGACCACGTTTAAGCATATTTTCCAGCTCTCACACGATATGGAACATTTGTGCAGGATTTTGTCCAGTCTTACACAGTTAAAAAGATATATTTTTGGTGCCTGAAGTACTATTAACTATCTTTCTATTGCCAGATACAGAGCCCATTCTCAGACCCATATTTTCCAACTTTCTAAGACGTATGTCAATGACAGTTCTCTATCATTGATACAACTCATCTCATGCCATTGTTGGTTCCTTATCTTCTTCCTTTCTCATGGCTGCTTCTTTTGCTTTCAGTATAAGTATTAATTGATGGCTTGAATTATTTTCTCTTGCTGTGCTCTGGTAGCCAATCTATGCCTAACCTGTGTTCCCTATCCTCTTTTTTGATTCCTTGCAGGGTTTCATGTCCATGTTGGATGACTCCCACAGCCACACCTTAGCCTTGTCTTCTTACCCAGTCTCTAAGTGCTTATTTCTTTTTGGCTCCATGATATCTTCAATAGATGCACACCAACCTCTCAAATTCAACTGCCTCAAGCTAAATTTAACTTTCCCTACTCTTCAGCCCCACATTTCTTTTTTCTCTCTCATGTAGTCTATTAAAACCTATCTGTGGCACCATAGATTTTCTATGTCTTTTGTTCCTAGAAAAAGTAGTTTTAGACTCACCCCTCAAAAAATACCTATTACATATGTTATTCAAATTTAATAGAATAAAGCAATAAAGGTGATAGAATAACAGTTCTAACTGAGGCAAAGTTTGGAGGAGCCCTACTGACTAACATTTTTTCTCCCTCCCTTTCCTCCATATCCCTGGTATTGGATGAAAGTTTGGAACCTACTCCTCTGCAATTCATAGCTCATCGTTGTTTAGCTTCACCTTCTTTTTCTACTTTGTCACCAAACATTTTTTTTATTGTGACTTCTGAAGTTTTTCTTTTTAAATCGTATTTTCCATCCTTACTCTTTTAGCTCTCACCAGTAGCTCTATTCTCAAGATTCCTGTCACACTTAATTTATACTATGGGTCTTAACACCTACTTGTTTTCAAATTAGATTTTGAATGGATTAGTTTTGTCTCTAATCCAGTAAGTATTTTAAGGGATTATTTTTCCATCCATCCATCCACATCTATACAACCATCTCTTTATCTAGAGTATTTATTGAGTCTACCATATGCCAGGCACTGTGTTGAGCACTGAACTGGAATTGTAATGAAGACAAATAAGATTTCTGTCTCCATGGTGATATTCTGGGTTCCTGACTGTAACAATCCTTGTATTTGGAACATAGAAAATGTGCATCTAATGCTTGCTAATGAGTTGAATACACACCAATTAAATATCTTTCTGTTTTTCTAAAATGAAGGCTTTACATTTTCTTTCTATGCACCTTTGTATCAGGGCTAGTTGAGTCTAAGGCAGTGGTTCTTGACAACGGCTGATTTTGTCCCAACCCCCACCCCCACCCCCACCCCCACCCCCACCCTGGAGCATTTGGTAATGTCTGGAGACATTCTTGTTACAACTAGAAAAAGGTAGGGAGTGCTGTTGGTATCTAGTGTGTAGAGGCCAGGAATGCTGACTAATATCCTACAATGAATAGGACAGCTCCCTACAATAAAGAATTATCCAGCTGAAATAATACCAAGTTTGAGAAACTCTTACCTGGGATATTGAGGTAACATAATTTGTTTTTCTTAAATAGTAATGTGTTTATTTCATTTATTATGCACTCTTGTTAACATGATTTTTGCCAAAAATCATGAAATACTTCCACTTTTAATGCCATACTTTGAGCTTCTTTGCTGTTACATCTAGACACTACTGAAATTACTATTCCTCAAACATAGGAAAAACGCCAGATGCTCTTGGATATAGGCTGCTCTGGCTGAAGGTAACATAAAACCCTAACAAACCTGGCATAGATAATAAGAAAATGTATTTTTTTTTTCCTTCCTTTAAGCAAGCCAAGGAGAAAAGTGCCTCGGCAATTGGACAATTTAGTAGCATAATGTTGAATTCAAGGGCTTAGGATCTTTCCATCATTCTACTCCTCTATATTCATCATGTTGGCTTTGTTTTCAGATGGCTTTCCTCCTGATTAAAAAATTCCTGCTATGGTCCAGGCATCTCGTATAGATATAAAATATATTCAGTGGAAGAAGGGGGACTGATTCCTCCTGTGTATATCTATTTTAGAGCAAGAAAACTTTCCCAACAGATCTTTTTTATTGTCATATTGTGTAGAAAAGAGTCACATACCTATCCCTAACTAATCTTAGGCAAAGAGCATGAAATACCATGATTGGCTTTGACTAATCAGAATTTATCCATGAGTCATCTGGGAGATGGGTGGACACTTGAACATACTTGGGATTCTGCCAGCAAATAAGGGGAAAGGTTACAAATGGGCACCCATTTTAACTGTAAGACCTGTAGTTGAGGCCCCAACAATTCATTGTTGTTGTAAGTCTCAATGTATTTTCAGAAGAACAAAGAAATTAACCTTGGCAGTTTGGCTACATTACAAACTGGATAATTGCCTTCAGTGTCTGAAGTTTAAAGAGGAGAAATTATTCTGTTGTATTCTTTAAAAGCATGAAAACACAATTCGAGCTTAGTAGTGACTATCACAACCAGGACAAGGATGAGGTAAGTAAATTACCCAGAATGCAAAAATTAAGGGGATATTCACACTTTAGAGTACCCCCTTAAATTTTGTGCCCTAGACACCACACTTGCCTCACCCTTGTCCAGGTCCTGATAACCATATTATAATATGGGCTTTAAATGGCCATAGATTGGGGCGCCTGGGTGGTTCAGTCGGTTAAGCGTCCAACTTTGGCTCAGGTCATGATCTCACGGTCCGTGAGTTCGAGCCCTGCATCGGGCTCTGTGCTGACAGCTTGGAGCCTGGAGCCTGCGTCAGATTCTGTGTCTCCTTCTCTCTCTGACCCTTCCCCGTTCATGCTCTGTGTCTCTCTGTCTCAAAAATAAATAAACATTAAAAAAAATTAAAAAAAAATGGCCATAGATTGAGGTTTTAAATATTTGAGGATAGACTCAAGACATTAAGCCTACAATACAACATTTTTTTCCCCTATGAAACACCTTGAAAATAATTCCCTGCTCATAGAAAGACAATTCTGGCCATTGGGTATATAACAAAACACGGCAATAGTTTTTTGAGCCAGGGAAACTTGGTTACAAAACGATTTTAAAAATACTTTTCTCTTGAAGTCTTGACATGATCAGCACTGGGCGTGACCTAAAGATGGAATGAAGAACATGAACGGATGACTGTTTCCTTAGCAACAAGAACCATATGTTTCCTTTGAAACATGAAACCATAAGAAACGGTTCCCCTATATTTTTTTTCCTCCAGTTTAGTGGCTTAAACTGTAGTGGTGTAAAATTTTAATATTTATTCAACCAATATTTATTGAAGACCAACCATATGCAAAGCAATAATTACGTTTAAAACATTTAAATAGGACGTCTTTTACCTATTATCCATTCAGCTACATTATTAGATGTATAGGCAACTCTGCAATGCAAGTAATCTACTAAAATCTCAGCTCTGGCAGCACATAAGGATTGCCTAAGCAGCTTTCAAAAAACAAAGATGCTTAGTCTCCAACAGAATATGGTTGTGTTGTGCTCATCCAGCATCGGCATTTTTTAAAAGTGCCCCCAGGTGATTCTAATGTGCAGCTAGGATTGAGAACCGCAGCCCCAAGAAAATTTATGGTGTTGATAAATCAGCTGAACAATTTGAATTACATCGGTTGGAGATTAGAGTTTATAGAAAATTTCAGAGCATGTAGTTCAAATTCTTCCTTGATTTATTGTTTTTCAGCACAAGGTTTCAACAAAACTAATAAATCAGTTCCCCCACCCCCCAATTAGTCAATTGTTATATCTACCTTGGGATTTTGGATAGGTAAAGAGCTGATGGCAGGACTGTAGCTGACACCAAACCCTGCTTCCCTATAGCTCCAGAAGCTTCTCTAGGGGAATAACAAACTGAGAGGCTTCTGCCTTAGTTATGTCTCCACTGGATATGTAGCCTCAGAGTCCTCTGAGAAGGGATGGTCTCTACCACCTGTCTGGTCCCTTTCTGCGAAGGCTGAGGCTCTCAGAGACTGCTCAAGTTGGCCATGATCAATTCCAGAAGTGTGAGAGTGTAGAGAAGATTTGGTCTTCTAGTTCTAACCCAGAGTCTGGGTCACATCGTGGATAGAGATAGACAGGACTCTGATTCTCAAACCTTTTCTTTGTTTCTGTTTTTGAAACACTTGCCAAGTAATAAAAGACAAAAATCATTATCTCTTTTAGTTTACATGCTCAAATATTAGAAAGCTGCTCTTTTTTTAAGCCTTTTTACAATCATTCATTGATCTTTTGTCCTATTCCACAGTGTTTCATGTGTGTCTACTATATGTCTGGGCTGTGTTAAGTGAGGGGGGTGCAGATATGAATAGTGTATAGTTCTAACTTGTAAGCACCACAAAATCTAAATAAGGATGCAGACAGGCACGTAGTTTGTTTGGTACATGTGTGATAGAGGTACGCCCACGGACTATGAGAATTCCAAGAAATAATCTATTAACTGAAATTGGAGGATGAAATTGGAAAATAAGTCAGCTAAAGGTAAAAAAAAAATAGTAGGGGAAATAACGTACTAATTTAACCTACTATTAGTGAGTTAGCTACTAAAAAAGAGTAGTGATATGTATTTAAAAAAAAAGATGAGGGGCGCCTGGGTGGCGCAGTCGGTTAAGCGTCCGACTTCAGCCAGGTCACGATCTCGCGGTCTGTGAGTTCGAGCCCCGCGTCGGGCTCTGGGCTGATGGCTCAGAGCCTGGAGCCTGTTTCCGATTCTGTGTCTCCCTCTCTCTCTGCCCCTCCCCCGTTCATGCTCTGTCTCTCTCTGTCCCAAAAATAAATAAACATTGAAAAAAAAAAATTAAAAAAAAAAAATAAATAAAAAAAAGATGGGTGTTACAAGCCAATGGAAAGCACTTTGCACTTAATTAGTCCAGCAAATACTCATTAAGCACACAGTATTTGAGAATACATGGACACAGGAATAAAACGGTTGACATGGGGGGTTAGTCCCTATTTTTAAACTGAGATTGTGTTTAGTAGTAAAGGAAAATATTAATAATAATGACATAGTAATAAAAAAACATTGATAAAAAAATAACTTTTAGGTGCTCTAGAAACTTCCTACCAAATGATGGTTCATGGAATCCTAATACTGGCCTTTCCAGAGAACTCATGAGAAATGTAAGTCCCATCCCAGATCTGCTGGATCAGAATCCTCATTTTAAGAAGATCTCTAGGAGAATTGTATGCACACTTAGGTTTGAGAAACAGTGATGCATAATATGCTAAATGTTTTACAGAGATTACCTCCTTAAAATTGCACAGCAACTTTATAAAGGAGGTACCCATTTGTACCCTCATTTGATGATACCTGAAGAACTCGAAGGTTAGCTACGGTAACTAAATTGCCCAAGATAGTACAGATAGCAAAATGACAGAGTGGTTTGAATCACAGTAGGTTGACTTTCAATCCCATGTGCTATGTGTCTACAAATAAAATAATACTTAAAAAGCAACAAGAACTAATCCGACAAGTAGCTCAACATCTTGGAAGCTGATCTGGATTTATTCTACAACTATAAAAATCAGAGGCAAATCATCTTTTTATTCAACTACCATAGCAATTCATCTGCATGATCTCACGAGAAACTGTACTGGACATAAAAAGCTGTGGAGACATAGGAAAGTCGCCATGAGCCCTGTTAGAGTCAATGGATCCAACTGCTTCCGCATTAGATCTTCCCCAGAGGTTTTGAGAGGTTGAGACTGCTAAATCATCCTGAGTGATCAAAGCCCTATGCCGAATTTCATGGGCTAAAGCAGTCCATGGACACTGGTGGACCTGCCCCGATTAATACCTCAATTGTAGTTTATCTTCTTTCTACAATTTGTTGAGTTAGTCCCAGATATAGGCAACATCTGAAATAGCCATTCAAAATTCTATCAGCTGCCTGAATGAAGGTGGAAGAAGGAAGGAACTACCATGTAACAAGGGGAAAATATTCCAAACAATTTCTCAGCTAGTTTCAATCAGCCAAGGAAGAAGTTCTTCTAGCAAAAATCAAAACAAAATAGTTTTCAAAACTGTCTTATCAGTTAATGGCACAACCTTAAAATTTCATTTTCCTAAGGTCTTTTCAAATTCTAGAGGTGACACACAGGGAAAAGATGTCACATTCACTTGTTTGCTTTAAAAAAGACAAGGCAGCTCTCTCCCAGTTTGGATGACTGTTTTGAAGTCCATTTCTAAAAATGGCTTAAGAGAAAGGTGATTGTAATCAAAGAAGAGATGTGGCAAAATTCCAGAATGAAAGAACATATTTTACCCTTCTCAGGTTTTGAGGAAGTTAGGCTGGATAATCCAAACAATTGCTTTTGAGACCGCACTGTCCATCCATTTCTACACGTTTCATGTGTAGAGGGACTTGATCCATTATAATCACAGTCCCCTGTAGTTAATGTCTCTTTCTTCCATCTAGGTTTGCCGGTAACATCCATAAGGTTGTAGCCGAACATTTCTTTTAACAGAGAGATTCAAAAGGTTTGATTTACAAGGTATCTCAATGGTGCCAGATCACATTAAATTGTTTTACTTTTTCAGGGGTAAAAGGGACCACGTGCATTTTTTTTTTTTTTTTTTTTTTTTTGTATGGCTGCAGTGGGAATATCCTGTAGGTGGTTGATGGTGCAATTACACAGAATTTTTCTGTGCTTTTAAAGATGCAACTAACTGGGGCGCCTGGGTGGCACAGTCGGTTAAGCGTCCGACTTCAGCCAGGTCACGATCTCGCGGTCCGTGAGTTCAAGCCCCGCGTCGGGCTCTGGGCTGATGGCTCAGAGCCTGGAGCCTGTTTCCGATTCTGTGTCTCCCTCTCTCTCTGCCCCTCCCCCGTTCATGCTCTGTCTCTCTCTGTCCCAAAAATAAATAAACGTTGAAAAAAAAATTAAAAAAAAAAAAAGATGCAACTAACATGAGAATAGAAATGGGGAAACATCAGGTTCTCAGCATGTGGCCTGCTGGAAAAAATATTAACAAAATGTGGAGCCTTATGATTGTAATTCTCTTTTGTACAGTAAAAATAGAACAACAGCCTTCAAAAAGGATATAACTGATGGTATGGAGCAAGTTTTGCAAACTTATGCCAACTTAAATGGATTGTAGTGGGTGTGGTGCGTTATGTTGATTTCAAGCTATTTCAAGACTCTGAGGAAAAAGAAAGAACTCAGGGATCCTTTTTGAATCTCTGCTATGTAATTGTGGTTGGGGATGGGGATAAGGGTGGTTACCCACATGCCAGAATATTTGCCATATCTGGCGTAATACCTTGTTTCTCATTTGACTACAAAGAACTATATATACTTTCCTTTTTCCCAAAGGCTTTTGCACTATTATCCACATTGTGCTGTCCCCACCCCCTGCACAATTAAGTCAGGAAGCCATCAGTGGCTTAGCAAAAAACAAGTTGATGCAATCTGAGCAGTGAATGGCGATTTAATTCTCTTACTGGGCCCGTGCCTAGAAGAGTTTGAAAAGCCTTTTATGTACCAATCATTATACGTAAAACTTAAATCTCTATCGTTTTTCATGGGAAGAAATCCAAATAAGTCATTTGGATGATACGATTGGAATGAAGTACACCTTCCTCATCCCCAGCATCCTGGCCAAAATGGATTGATCAGAGCTAAGAACTCTCAACTGATATGGGACAGGCCCGTGGGTGGTAATGGAATGAGATTTTAGCTGAGTCGAGAGTCCAGTTGAGATTTTAGCTCTCGAGAGTCCAGTGTCTCTAAATGGCCTGAAGGAGGACAATCCAGGTAAGCGGTGAGTGCCGGAAGACTAACGTAGGTGGTTGGCTGGGGTGGGCTGGGGAGAGTGTTGGTTGATGGGTCAGAGTTCAGAAGCTGGGATAGATTTCCTAAGCCTATGGTTATTCAAAAATTGGGTTTCTACATTTCAGGTCCCTCTTGTCCGTGTTCTTGCCATTTGCTGTCCAACCACTGAGGTAATTCCAAATATTTTAGGATATGTATGTTTTTCTATAGTTGAATCTCATTTCAGAGTAACTTATCTCTAATAGTTCAAGCAATGCTAACTGACATGACAAGTAAATCACAAAATCTCAGCGAATTAATTCAAGATTTTTCCCCCTTCTTCACATAAAGTTCAATTGGCTATGCAAAGAAGTAACTGTTGCCTTCTAGCCATCTTCCGTTGTCCTGAATTTAGACACATGGCCATCTCTTGTTACAAGGGAGACTGGAAAACAGTAGCTGCATGATTGGAAGGAAAGGGAATAGGTTGGACATCTAGCCTGTGCCACAAAGGCAGAGATTGTTCCTCTGAGCTGCTGACCAAGTATGTCAATCCTTGCCTGTGTGTTATATAAATATAATGTGTCTTCTCCGGATAGTTTTATTAATTTGTCAGTTTTGTCAGTTTTCTTGCTTCATGTTGCGCCTTCAAGTCTTTGACTTATGAAAATCATGACTGTTCTTTTATATTTTGCTTTATAAGGCAACCTAGTATGCTTTTGTGACTAAAGAGATGATGATATATCTTCCATGACCACGATAACAGGAGACATTCAATGAGTAACACCTGTCCAATTCTGCAGACACCTCACAGTATCTCATTGTGCATTTAAAGCGCTCTCAGATTTGAAGACTTGTATTTCTATTATCTTAATATCATGCCAAAAAGAAATGGACAGGTGATACCTGAGTATCTAGAAGCAACCTTAGGGGCACCTCGGTAGCTCAGTCAGTTAAATGTCCAACTCTTGATCTCGGCTCAGGTCCTGATCTCACAGTTCATGAGATCAAGCCCCATGCTGGGTTCTGTGCCGACAGTGGGGGGCCTGCTTGGGATTCTCTCTTCCCCCTCTCTCTGCCTCCCCCTGGCTTGCTCTCACTCTCTCTCTCAAAATAAATAAATAAATACTTAAAAAATAAACACATAAAAGCAACCTTAACATCCGAATGCCTGAAGGATGTCACACGTAGTAAGGAGCGGTGTAAATGTAGCAAAAAAGTAGAGTCAAATTGAAATCCAGTTTGATTGCCTTCTCCTTTTCCCTCCCATTTATTCTTTTTGTTTTCTCCTTCCATCTCTACTCCTATGGTTCCTCTTCCTTCTCCATCATTATATACAAGAAACAAAGGCTTGAGGGAGACCCTGTTAGTTGCCAGGTGGCATAACTTTGGAATATCCTGAGAATAAGACGCAGAAAGCCTGACATTGTGACCGAGATTATTCTTAGTTTGATTGAAGCGTGTACATGATGTGACTTGGAAAGATTTGAGAACACCGAGCCAAATAGTTTCATAATTCTCCATTTGAACCAGCTTCGTTCCTGCAGCATATTATATTTGTGCCATGTCCTGATGGAAGCAAATAAATGGTTTGCAGCAACCCAGGACTGGATTTGTCATGTTCCACAGGACTTGGAAGACTAAGATATGCTTAAATGATGTAAGTAAAGACCTGGCTGATTGCCCTTCTGACTCTTTCTCCGTTATAGGACAAATCAGTTTTGAATTGGTACAGCACTGTCAATATGAATGAGTTCATAAAAATATGTAAATATAGCATTTAATAATTTTTATGAACATATCATTGCTTTAGGAAATTTATAACATTTTTCCTCAGTTGATTTTGTCACCCCTTGGAATATTTATTCATTTAAAAATAAAAAGTGTGAGTTCTTTTTCAGTTGGCATCTGGCCTGTACTCAGCCCCTAGTGTTACTTTAAAAATGACCCTGACCTTCCAATCCCTGACCAAAATCTTAGTGAATATACACTAGAGATTTACAAGATATACTCAGAGGCTCACTTTATTTAAAACTCATTTTTAATGGTTTGATTCTGGAAAGTAAAACTTAAAACATCTTGTCAAGTACTTCTATGATGGTTATTAAAAATACATTTGTATTTCAGGGTAGATCTAAACCATATGTTCTTATTTGCTCCCATTTAGCACATTAAACTACTATTTTGAAAGAGACAATCAAAATCCCAAAAGCCGCAAGAGCACTCTCTTAAAAATAGTTTCATGTGTTTCTACTTTTAGCATAAAGTAACACTTTTTCCCCACCTGCCAGCACTGAACACACCTGGAAGGGTTTATATTTAGCCAAAACTTAGAACTCATAAAACCAAAATTATATTAAGCCTTGGCAAGTTTTTATTTGTTTGAATGAGGACTGAGTTAGAAGATAGAATGATGTCTTAAATTTCTTTTGGCCATTTTTCTCTTCTCTTCTCTCCTCTTCTCTTCTCTTCTCTTCTCTTCTCTTCTCTTCTCTTCTCTCCTCTCCTCTCCTCTCCTCTCCTCTCCTCTCCTCTCCTCTCCTCTCCTTTCCTCTTCCCCTCTCTCTCTTTGCCTCAGCTATTTAAACATCTACAAGATTGGATATCAAGCAACATTTATCCAAGTATTTTAAAACTGTGCCAAAATAAAAGCTAATCATTTTGTAATCATTTTGTAATCAGTATGCATAGAAGAGAGGAAGAAGCAGTAAAGCAGTTGCTGCATGTTTGCTGACAAAATATTGAATCCAAACATTTAATTTCAATCTGCCACTGTTCTCAGTCAGTATAATTACTTTAAGCAAATACCACGTTGGAAAAAATGGTCCCAGCCACTGAAATGTAAATAATACAATATAATCATGGCCACACTCAAATTCATATACTATAATTTATTTGGATCAATTTCATAAATATGGGTGTAATAAATGTTTAAATTATTATAAACATGTGTACCTAGGCTACACTTATAGGACCTGATTTACTCTTTCCCGTCAGCTACTTATACCTGAAATAAAGACTTGCTGAACAAGTCAAATCACGTGGATCTTCTTACAATATCACTGGGGATAGGAAAAAAATTAGTGTTTTAGATTTTTGCCATTTTGTCAAGGTTAGACAAAGCCTATCACTTACAAGAATAGAAATTATTTACACAATATGTATTTGCAGAATATGTTAAATATGAAAAGTATATTTAAAATAAGAGTTTCTAGAAATATTATAGAAACAACAGATATACATTTTACCTTAAAAGAGGTCGCCATCAATAAAAGTGTTCATTTTTAGGGGCACCTGGGTGGCGCAGTCGGTTAAGCGTCCGACTTCAGCCAGGTCACGATCTCGCGGTCCGTGAGTTCGAGCCCCGCGTCGGGCTCTGGGCTGATGGCTCAGAGCCTGGAGCCTGTTTCCGATTCTGTGTCTCCCTCTCTCTCTGCCCCTCCCGCGTTCATGCTCTGTCTCTCTCTGTCCCAAAAATAAATAAACGTTGAAAAAAAAATTTAAAATAAAAGTGTTCATTTTTAAAGACAAGGATCAATAAAAATATGATGGTATGAAAATAAATAAACTACCTTAGAGCAAGGCCTTTGTTTTATTTATTTTTGTGTCATTGGCATCTACAAAATGCTTGGCACATAGAGGGTGAAGGTCTGGGGTTGTGCCCATTATGGTGCCCAATTTGCTTTCAGCTATTTGTGCTGAATTTGCCTTCCCCAGCTTTTCCCCACAGGCATACGACATTTGAAAATTCTTTGTGAAGGAGGGGTCAGTTATTGGATAAAAGTGACCAGCTGACTCAGGCTGGTCAGAAACTCATAAGATAGTCTGATATTTAGGGCTTTTCACACAGAGCTTGGAACCAATCAGATATAGTCCCTCTAAATTTAACTAAAATAATAATCAATAAATACTTGTTTCATTAATTAAAATAGTATATTTTCTAAAGTCTCTTTAAAAACTAAAAACTTTTAAAATATTCTTATTTCGATACCTCAAAATAGTTTGGGAGCAGGGAAATGAGTGGATATTTAATTTTTTTTTTTTATTTTTATTTATTTTTGGGAGAGAGAGAGAGAGAGAGCTTGAGCATGGGTGGGGCGGAGAGAGAAGGAGACACAGAATCTGAAGCAGGATCCAGGCTCTGAGCTGTCAGCACAGAGCCTGATGCAGGGCTCAAACTCACAAACAATGAGATCATGTCCTAAGCCGAAGTCAATTGCCTAACCAACTGAGCCACCCGAGTGCCCCATGAATGAATATTTTAGATGAAACAAAATTGGTCCTGTGTTGGTAATTGTTAAAACTGGTGATGAGTTTATAAGTGTTTAATGAACACTGTCTACTTTGTACATTTTTAATAGTTTTCCATATTAGAAAAATTTTGTGTTGGTAATTGTTAAAACTGGTGATGAGTTTATAAGTGTTTAATGAACACTGTCTACTTTGTACATTTTTAATAGTTTTCCATATTAGAAAAATTTTAAACTCTGTTCTTCTGCCTAGAATCAGCCCTGGGTCCATACAACATAGGGACTTTTCCTCCCTAGTCTATTAAATATCTGTTTGCATACAATTCCAGTGTTTTCCGGAGATACGTCTGCTTTTGCACTTCCTGTTATCAGATAGTAAAGTTAAGAGAACTACTAGTGCCTTCGACTACTTGTAACAAAACACCTAACTAAATGTGATGTATACATAGGGACCTTTATTTATCTCAAAAAAGATATCTAAAGATAGATATTTGTAGGGACAATTAAAAATTGTCATCATGAAAGACATCTTACCATCTTTGCACCTTGTCAACCTCAGCGATAATTTTGTCAAAACTTCAGACCTCATAAATTGGGCTAGTTTTATCAATCTCTTAAAATGGCAGCTGAAATTCCTGCTATGATAGTATACAACGTCAGATTAAAACAGAGAATTTTTTCCATGGTTGTTTTTTTACTAAGTTCTTTTGTGTAAGACCGTAGCAAAAGTTCCTTAACGTCTCTTTGCCCACTGACTAGACCTAAGGGAGACTGGAAAGTTAGTAGTTGATACTTTCAGCTTCTACAATTTAAGAGAGGTATTCCGCCATAGATAACATGGTGAGGAGGTGTGCAAATATTTCTTGTATAGATAGCCAACAATAATTTCTAGTAGATCTCAGTAAATGGCACTAACATGGCCTCTGTATCAGTTATAGAAGCCACAAGAATGCTGAGTAACAAACAGCCACACAATCTCAGTGCTATAAAATACACCTTTTAAAGCACATATCTATAGGGTTTAACTTATCTAAACTGAGCTTAATGTCATCTAACCTCATTCATGAATCTATGGTTAGGGGCAGGTTGGCATGTTGTCTTAGCTGGTCATGGCTGATCTTGGTTGGGCTGCTCACATGGCTGATTAGTTGTCTGGTAGATGAACTAGGATGGTCTTGGCGGGGGTGGTTAGGGAGATGGCTCTGTTCTCATGCCCTCTACTCCAGCAGGCTATCCTAGACATCTGTTTATGGCTGTGGCAGAGAGACAAAAGCAGAGAAGCAGGACCACACAAGAACTTTTTTCACGTTTATGCATGTGTCATATCTGTTCGCTTCTCAGTGGCCAAAGTATTACCTAGGTATCAAGATGTCAGGACACAGACTCTATCTTCTTTCTAAGAGAAATGACAAAGAAATATGACAAAGGTTGCATACAGAAAAAAAAAAAAAAAACAGCAAAGAATTGAGTCTGTTGTTGTAACTCAGCTACCAAACCAAACTTTGGAAAAGCTAGACATTGGTGGCTAGCCCTGACACTTCTTTTTTCCTCAACTCCCATTTCCAAAACGCTCAAATCCTCTCCATGTTTCTCCTTAAATGTCTCTCTGTTTCTTCTGCTCTCCATTTTATTAGCAATACTGTAGTGCAGGCTCTTAGTGAGGATTCTGCAATAAGATCTCGGCTGGGGCCCCCGTGCAGTGCCACACAATAGCTCGAAAGGTCTTCAAGAAATGGATCTGAACACGTGACATTTTAACATTTCAGGGATTCAACATTGCTCTCCAAATAAAAATAGAACTCCCCTCCAAGTTCCTGAAGATTTTGGACTCTACTTAGCTCTTCCATTTTGTCTTGGACCATACTCTCCACCTTTTAATTCCAGTGTCTTTACAGTCCCCGGTGCTTGCTCTCTTCCCTTCTGTCATAGTTTCTTTGCACATGTTGTTTTTTCTTCCAGGAATACTCTTCCATCTGCTCTTTGCCTAAATAACTCTGACTCATTCCTCAGATCTCTGCTTAAGTGTCACTTTTCAACAGTCTTGCCTGACCTTCTTTATTAGAACCAATCACTCTAGTACAGATTCTCATCATAATATAAACAGGCCCTTTGTTGAATTATCCTAATTAAAATTTTATATTAGTTTTGGTGACCTTTTCAATAACCTTTATATTTTAACATAATTTTAGAGAAACGGAGGAGTTGCAAAGATAGCACAGAGAGTTCCCATGTACCCTTTACCTAGTTTCTTCTAATGTTAACATCTTATATAACCACGGTACATTTAGGAAAACTAAGAAATTAATATTGGTATAATATGGCTAACTAAATGACAGACTTTATATAGATTTCATCAGTTTTTTTTTTTCACTTATGTCTTTTTTTTACTTTTCAGAATCCAATCCATGATACAATGCTCTATTTAATTCTCTCTCTAGTTTCTTCTAATTTTTGACATTTTCTCAGTCTCTCTTTGTTTTTCATGACCTTGTCACATTCCTAAGATTTCTGGCCAGGCATATTTGAATGAAATTCAATTTGAATATCCCTGACATTTTCTCATAACCAACACTAGGATTATGGCTTTTTGGAATGAACATCAATGAACTTTGGAATGAACTTCAATGAGAAGCACAGTTCTCATTGATATCGAGGCACGTGCTGTCAACGTGGCTTATCACTGGTGATAACTTTGGTTACGTGTTTACAGAATTGTCTACCAGCTTTTTTCATTACAAAGTTACCATTTTTCTCTTCCACACTCTACTCATTAGAAGTGAGCCAGTAAGTCAAGGGCACACTCAAGTGAAAGGGAGTGAAGTTTTATCTCTTGGAGGTAGGAGTATCCATAAATTTGTAAACATATGTTAAAACCACCACAATAATTATTAAATGTTTCGGGGGTAATCCTTTCTAGTTATGTAAAAATTCTCCTTGAGTTTTCGCCTACTAATTTTAGAATTCATCTATGGATCTTGCAAGCGGAAATTGTTGTGATATTCTAATGATCGTTATTTTATTTCCCTCATTTCTTCTATATTTATTATCTAATATTATTCCATCTATTTGGAACACTTCCCTCCTCTCCTCCATTTATTTAGTTATCACATATATATTTATTTTATTCTTTGGGTTGTGATCCAATACTATCATAATTTATCATATTGCTCACATTGTTACAGCATCAGACATAGGAAGCACATCTAGATAGGCTCCTATGTGCTTTTTATATGACTTTGTCACTTTTTTTAGTGTATCCTGTATGACTTTATGTTTTCAGTTTTTATTCAGGTTTTTGAATGGGATATACAATTGAATGATGCAAGAAGAAGCTATATATATAATAAACATTAGAAATATAATAATAATATAATTATTTTACTAAAATTCATGTTCTCTGAAATTAAGATTATAACCTCTGCATCTTTTATGTTGCATTTGCCTGACATGACTTGGTCTGGCAGCTTCTTTTCTTTTTCTTTTTTTATTTTTTTAAGGTTTATTTATTTTTGAGAGAGAGAGAGAGAGAGAGAGAGAGAGAAAGCATGAGCGAGGGAGGAGCAGAGAGAGAGGGAGGCACAGAATCCGAAGCAGACTCCACGCTCTGAGCTGTCAGCACAGAGCCCGATGCGGGGCTCAAACTCACCAGCCGTGAGATCATGCCCTGAGCCGAAGTCGGACACTCAACCGACTGAGCCACCCAGGCACCCCTGGCAGCTTATTTTCAACCTTCCTGAATCTGTTGTAGTTCTGTCTTTATAGACATTGGATTTGCTTTGGTAGCCAATGTGCACATTTTTCCAACTGGACCAGCGTGGCAGCCCGGAGGTACTTATGCTGATCAGATCTCTCACCAAGAGAGAATCTGCTGCAAGGAGTGGAGTTAGGTACCTTCCTTGGCTGCCCCCACCGGTGGGATTTACGACAGCAAATACCTTCAGCGTGCTCTGTCCACACTGCTCCCAGCCAGTGGCTAACACAACCAGAACACTTCTGCTCAATAGGACACTATTTAATATCAATCTTTGCTGGAATTTCACATAGGCCTGTCTGACACTATCTCACAGATGCACTTCAGTCGGACATGTCTTCTGCCTACTCCCATATCCTTCCCTTTCTCCTTCATAGGTGTCCAACCTACATCATGGCCTCCCTTCTTATTCCTGCTTGCCTCTCCTGGAACATTCATAAGTGTCCCCTACAGTTAATCTCTTGCATTTCTAACTCCATTTTGGTATCTGTTACCTTGAGAACCTCAGCTAACGATGCATTTCCCTTTACATTTATCAATATGAAAGCGAACTTTGCTCTTCGTTGTCTCTCAGTCTTGTCTAGGATTCTACCAGTTTATGTTTCATCCCTTTCTGTCATCCTAACTTCTTTTCCCTGAATTCTTACATTTCATCTTGGCAGTCTTCCTTCATGAATTCGCTCACTTTAAGTAAGTAACAGAATTTGGGGTCATAATTTTCAACTGCTCCATTCACCTTTTTGGTGAATGCTCTTTGTCTGCTGGTATGTTTTCTTCTTCTCTTATCCTTTTTTCTTTATAAAATCGTTGCGTTGTCTTTATAAAATCAGTGCTGCTATGCCACTTTATCTTTCTTTATTCATTATTGAATGAGCTTTGCTTTTTTTAAGACAAGATCTGGGAAGAAATATGGTGTGTGTGTGTGGGGGGGGTGTGATTATTTCTGAAGCCCGATTAATACTTTATAAAAAACTGGGTCTAGGAAGGCTCCTTCTACTCACTTGGCATTCTCAGTTCTTGCAACAGTGTTGCAAGTAAAGGACATTGCTTTTTTCACTTCAGAGTATATTCCTCTCCATGATACAGTGTAATTTTACCCTATAATTTGGTCTTATAATATCTACTGCCACTGCGCTGAATTTCTTCTCTTCCCTCTTCTTGTTTCTCTTGTGCCGAATCCCGGCTGCTTTGAAAAGCCTTTATCTATATTTTGAATCTGCAGATAGCTCTTATTATTACTCTGCAAATGGAGTTTGTAAGTCATTTTGTATTCTCCTTCTTTTGTTTTGCATAATATGTGGGAGAAGAACTTGCAAAGTGCTACCATAGACAGCCCTGTTTGTACCGGTAGCCTTTGCATGCAGAGCAGTCTACTCCAGTAGCAAGGATTCCCAATGACGGCAGTATTGACAATTTGGGTCAGATGGTTCTTTGTTGTGGAGACTCTCCTGGGCATGGTGGGACGGTTAGCAGCGCTTCTGGCCTCTAGCCACTAGATAAGTGCAAGTAGTGATGATCAAAACGATCTCCATCTATCACCAAATGCTCCTTCACAGGCAAAGTTGCTTTCAGGGGAGAATCACTCCACTAGACCAAAAACCCAGTGAGAATTGCAATGTCTTCTTTGTTAAACTTTCTATTCCCATTACTTAGCATAGCTTAACCCATAGTAAGAATTCAAATGCAATATTTTGATGGTATGGATGACTAAGTGGAGAGAATACCATTGAGTTTATTTGTCCTTCTTCAGATCTGCATTATTAGGGGATGATACCTTATGATGTAATCATATTTTGACCAACAATAGGATTTTCCCTAGTGAAAATACACACAGAATTCTATATATGAAGGGGCCTTGAGGATGATCCGGTACAAAGCTATTACTTAATAAACAAAGGAATTGACATCCAGAGAGTTTGTGACTTCTGCCTTATTACACAGAAATTTAGTGATAAAGTTGAGACCACCTCTCTACACATCAAGGCTTTCTCAAAAATACTATGATGTATTATTTAATCCAAGACTGCTCTTAGTAAATACATATTCTGTAGAATAAAACCTCTGAAAATCAAGAGAAAATTAAATAAAACTCGTGTCTGTTTTCACAAGTAAGAGAATGGGAAGAAAACATCACAGGAAAATATTTTGATTTAGTTTATGGGAGAACGCGACGCAACTGTTTTTCTAAACATACTAAATTATCAAGGAGACACATGCTTTAATGGCAAAAACACAGTAAAGAGTCTTAGCTTTGCTAAGAATCTTGATTATTTTGACAAGGCATGATTTCTTTTTTAATAAAGAATCTAAATTTAGTGTCACTAAAGGAAATTTAAAAAGCTGTCTGGATAAAAGGTATACAGTAGTATATTTTAAATGACAATGAATTACAGCACTGGAAAATGCAATTTTAAAACTCTTTTAAAAACATTTAAAAAAAGCACTGAAACAGCCTGTGAGACTCTCAGGAGTGTTGTTCTTTGTTACTAATGTGGGATGGGACGAGGTTATGCCAAGTTAAATGGCAGGCTGACTGGCATAGGTATGACCAGGTTACAGGCAGATACTATAACATAGTTCATGAAAAATATGACAGTCACACTTGCCTACATTGTATGGTTCGGTGGTGAGGAGGAGATGGAATATTCTCAACCAAGACTGACTTTTTTTTTTCAGTTACTGAGTCAGAAAGAACCCTTTTCTGGCAACGTCTTCTGTGGGAACCACTGTTTATCCTTCAACCACTGCGTATAACTACTGATTTCTCATTGATTCACTTAGTTGAAGTAGGGAGTTTGAAAAGCTCGCAAAATCAGTCTGTTATTTGAAGTTCTATAAATGGATATGGAACGATTTCTCACTAATAGAACTCAAAACTTGCTTACAAACAGCACCGTGCCTAAGAGCAGAAACTGCAGTGTTGTTTTTTTTTTAACTTTAATTGCGACAAAGTCATTGAAAGTGTTTATATGAAAATCTCCAATGTCTTATCAGGAGATAGCAATTTCTAGGTCGAGGGGAAATGTTAATTGTGTTAAGGATAAAAGGAGTGGAAATGGTGTTTACTGTAAAAATAGAAACAAAACTCTGAAATATATCAGATGAAAATTATGGCCAATATGAAGACAATTACTGCAAAAACAACACTAAAGTTGTGAACACCTTGAAGGGAAGGACTGTGTTAGGTGCCTTTGTGTCTTTGATGACAAATAAATAGGTTGCCATTTAATGGGCAGTGAATAAGCATCCGTAGAAAGAATTAATAAGTATGCAAATTAGGTTATTACAGATTTCTGGTACCAGATTTTCAAAGAGAAAGTACATTGTAAAAACAACCTCTTTTGGAAGTTTTTTTAGAAAAATAACTCACTTTTAGTGTAAAAAAAATTAGAGATTACAAAAAGAAAAAAGATAAAACTTTCCTGTATCTTACTATCTAGATATAGCCAGTATTAACATTGGGAAGTATACTCTTCTAGACATTTTTCTTGTCACAGCAGGCTCTATAAGTGTTTCAAAAGAGATGAAGAGTTAGAGAAGAAATAGGTTGTCTTAAACACTTATTGTCACTCACTCACTTGTGGAAGGCTGCTAGGTGGGGCTGTTGGGGAAGAGTTACTCTGAAGAGCATGCCACAGGAGAAATCAGGTGCTAACCCCCTTCCTCGGTAGACTCTCTCAGTGCTCACCATCATGATTTTCTCCTTTAGGGGAGAAGTTAGCCTTACTGGCAACCAATACAAGACAAGGGAGAGAGAGAGAGCACTCTGCTTTTCTAAATTTTTTTTTTCAACGTTTATTTATTTTTGGGACAGAGAGAGACCGAGCATGAACGGGGGAGGGGCAGAGAGAGAGGGAGACACAGAATCTGAAACAGGCTCCAGGCTCTGAGCCATCAGCCCAGAGCCCGACGCGGGGCTCGAACTCACGGACCGCGAGATCGTGACCTGGCTGAAGTCGGACGCTTAACCGACTGCGCCACCCAGGCGCCCCGCACTCTGCTTTTCTAAAAGAATAAGGACCGCTTGAATTTAAATTTCCGGTTAACCATAATAAAGTTCTGCTGAGAAGTAAAAGAGTATTCACTTGCTCTAAGTAAATCAAATAGAAAACATCTCTTAAAACTACTGACCTTGTTAATAATTACAATTAAACAGCTTTTATCCAATTTCTTTGTTTTCTCCTTCCAGCAAGACTGTAACTGAAGAATGCCTGGGATTTGCATCACACGGTGCCACATAGTGTAGAGTCAAAAATATGTGAACAAGCACCACCAGAAACTATCAGGCATATGGCATGAAACACATTTTCATTCATCCTCCAGAGGGGAAAAATACATTTCAACGGAATGCAAAATATCGTGCTCTGGTTTACTTGCCAAATAGAGAAATGTATGAATTCTAGCATGGAAACCAATGGCTAGTTTGCATTTGGGAGGTTTTAGAGTAATTCCTCCACAAACAAGTCATTTGGACAGGTTAGGTGTTTGGGTGTGGGCATTTAAGAGTTTCTTAGAGGCTGCCTGATTTTCCTTTTTATTTGCAGACTGGAAGCTTTTGCCCTGATGAATTTCACTTCTGTAGCAATCCAGATTTCTGCAGAGCTGAATGCAAGGGAGCCACTGCCACATTCATATACCTTGGTACTCCTCTATCTTCTAGAGATTTCTGGACCGTTGCGTGTTCATTGTTTTGTGAAGCACCATAGATAAAAGAGATATTCATCTCTTTGTTTATAGAATCTGTTTCCTTTTAAATAGAATTACGAGCATCAGCAATGTAGCTGGACAAGACTGGCAGACATAAAATATCCAATAACAGCCTGCACAAATCCTCACAAATAACCAGTTTTAATTAGTTAACTGGAAATGCATCATCCTACAGGAAACAGGACAACTGGATCAAACGTATTTCAGAAGGCTGCATTGGAGTCATGTTACTGGCAGAAAAATTACAACCATAATTCTCAGAAGTAAAGGGTGTGATTCTGTTGACTTTTTAACCAGACTTGCCTATATCATAGGTCAAGCACGCGTGTCAAAGTGACTTCTGCACAGCAGTGACTTCTCTTACTTACCGGATTTGTTTATATGGGTAAACAGAACTCCTCTCCTCTGAAACCCAGCTCAGAAGAAAAGGCGGCATCTCCAGTGGTGAGCAGGATAGGAAGAAACCGACAAGGGCAGAAATAGATCTTTATTTATTGCTCCCAGCAGGTGTCAGATGCCATAGTTTCTTTGCAACCATCAACACCCTGGGGCTCTTTAGTTCCACATCCAAGACTAGGAAGAAGGAGGATGGTGACTAACCCCAAGGGATTAGGTACCTGAATCCTATCCCAACTACTAGCAGACTCCAGCTGCGTTTAAATATATTTTTTTAAAGAATTTCTGATGCTCAATGGTTGCTGATTACTTCCAGATTTTAGTTCTAGCCCAGTGAAGATTTGCCGGAAAGAGTTTATCTGTTATTGTTAAAGTTGCCATTGCTACAGGAAATGTCTTCTCTTAAGCCAATTCCCAAAACCTGAACTTTTACATCAGTTAAACAAACAAACAAACACAACACAAACTGAGCTGACATAATCTTTAAAAATGCATTCATGGCACTTAGGGAAGAGGGAGAGGAAATGCGTGGCCAAGACATGGCATTCCTTTAGGATTCTTATCAGATGTCTTCAGAAACCAGTTTGTCATTGCTGAAGTCACTATATTAACGCCTTTAAAGGACGTGAAGATGTGTTCTTTACTCACTTAAGTCTAAATTGACAGGCAAGGTTAACTTTTGAACCCAGGATAATAGCCCAACTATTTAAGGGGCATAACTATTCAGAGTTTCTCCCCACCCCTGCCAAGTTTATTCAGAATCATTTTCCTCGATAGTGAAACACACACACACACACACACACACACCCCACACCAAAAAAATCACACTCTCAGACACTCAGTAGTTCATGATATTTTATAGAAAATTTGAATCAGTTAGGGACCCAAACCATTTTCTAAGATGGTAGGGTATACGGTATATGTGTATGCATTTACCTCAGTAGCACTGGGTGTTGTATGGAAACGTTGAATCACTATATTCTACACCTGAAATTAATATTACATTGCAAATTAACTAACTGGAACTTAAATGAAAGCTTTTAAAAAGCACTGAAGATGCCCAATTGACATATTTAGAAGGGGTAAGATCTTACAACACCCCAATGCCCTAAATATACCCTTCCATGGATCAGACGTGTGCTAAATATCTCTTCGTTAACACTTGCCGCTTGTGTTGTGGCTGCTGCTGCTTTTAGAATCCTGGGTTGCCAGAGATGCTTCTTGGAGGTGTGTTCTGCCTGAAGGATTTTCCTCTGGAAAAATTTCCTCATCCTGGATGTCAACCAGGCCTATCAACTGCCCTTTGACTACCACTCATTCTCCTCTCAACTACATTGAATACGTAGAGTTTAAGAAGTCCTGTTTTTGCAAAACTGATGAGAAGGTTTTTCAAGTGAGTGTATAGACTAATTAAGCACCATGTGACAAAAGTCAATATTTTTCAAACACAAAACCACCCCATTCCAGAAACAGACATTTTATGTCCTCCCAAAGGAAAAAAAAAATCCACTCAGCTTATCCATGGACACTATCTTAAATCACTCTTTTTGTTGGCATAAATCACTCTTTCTATGGTTCCATTAAAGGACAAACATTTGTCTAGGTCTTATTTATTTCATCAAGCTTGCAACATAAACATACAGTCTGAATTACAAAAATAAATGGAGACCATGTCGATACATAAAACATAAAATGAAAATTGAGATAATTCAGCTAATTGTGATCATTCCTTCTTCACCATTCTTCTTTGAGATGATCCAGATAACTGAGGGAAAAGCATGGCCTCCTTTTCCAGATCATTGTCTCACTTGGTTCAGTTTTCACGTGCGGATAAGAATGGAGTCCGCTAACAACGTGTCTTCTTCATATCTTCAGGTCTCTGCCCATTCTTTCTATACCTTCAAAGTATATCACCATGGCCACATCTAGAGTAAGAATGCTGGCTAGCTATTGCGTCCTCTCAGATATCTTCGCAGTAAGCCTGTCCCAATCCTAGAACCTGAAGAGGACAATGTTCTGTCAGAGCCTACTGCTCCTGCATAATAAATTCTTATTAAGTGCCGCCTATGGTTTTCAGTGTTACGACACTTGAATTGTCTGGAAAAGGATTGCATCTTGCGAAATCTTATAATAAGCTTCTGTATCAGGAAGTACAAATATGGTCTTGCCATTGCAATTTGTCCTTCTCCTGTGTGGTTTATAGCTAATTGAAGTCAATTCGTCTCAGAACATGAGATCTGCACTGAAGAAAAGACAACTTGCTTTAAAAACAAATCAGGGAGTAGAAATGAGGATGAAATACCCGTAATTTTTACAGGATAATGATCACATCAATACCAAAATAATTATGTTCCTTATTATATCGTATCTATAGCCCGCAACACATTACACATTATCTTTAAACATTAACAAGCAGGAGAACTAAATGAAAAGTTAAGTACATAAACATTTATTTAATGCTAACTACGCTCAACTTGAATACTAAACACAGCATTAATGATTAGGATATGGATGCTGATTTATAGAGCGCACAGTCTGATGAAGAAGACAGATACAGATGTGACTCATGATCAGATGAGGTAAATCATAAGAAGACCAGGGGCAGACAGCTTCTGGACTTAGATGAAGGATCAGTCATCCGAATGGGAAATTGTGGCTGCTGGCACAGAAGAGGAGACGTGGGAATTAGGTCTCATAGTATGCACGTGAGACATAATTGCGAGTCATAATCTTTGGTTGCTAGGGTCAGAAATATAAAACTAGTTTTGGAAACAAAATACAAGTTTGTCACTTCACAGATTGGGACTTTTATTTTTATTTTATTTATTTTTTTTTTCAACGTTTATTTATTTTTGGGACAGAGAGAGACAGAGCATGAACAGGGGAGGGGCAGAGAGAGAGGGAGACACAGAATCGGAAACAGGCTCCAGGCTCTGAGCCATCAGCCCAGAGCCCGATGCGGGGCTCGAACTCACGGACCGCGAGATCGTGACCTGGCTGAAGTCGGACGCTTAACCGACTGTGCCACCCAGGCGCCCCAGATTGGGACTTTTAAAGGTAAATCTGGAGATGAAATCTAAAGCGGGAACTCAAAGCCTTGATGGATTTCTTTACACTTCTCATTTTGTCTGATTGTGTCTCAGTTTCGTTCCACCAAAACAGCTTCCCTCTGGGGCTGCAACCACAGCCAAGAACTGCTTGAACTCACGGTTACCACTTTATGACCAGAGAAGAAGGTGACTTCTCTACCCTTACTACGTTTTGAAAAATCCACTTTAAAGCTGTTACTGGTCCAGCTTGTATCACACGCCTAAATTTTCGACCAACTACCAAGGCAGGGTAGGAAGGGTTTTCAGAGAAACAAAGATAATAGTTTTCCACCACAAAGAATTCGGAGAAAATGGGAACTCGATTCATTAAAAACACTTGTATAAGTCTGTAGATGAAAAGGAACAAAAACTGAAGGAAATACTGTAGATAACACTGCAAAGAGATTTGGAGGGCAGATTATATGGCACCCTGAGTGTGATTCATAGTGCTTAAATATTTACCTATAGAGAGCACAGGGAAGCATAAGATATCTGAGGACACGATTACCTCTGTCTTAAACCATAGATTCAGGGGGTCACATAGAGGGGAAAAGAGAGGGTAAGGAGTGGATAAAGAGGGGGAGAATATCAGATGAAGGTCAAGAAAAATAGTTTTCTAGTCCTGATCTGCCATAATTTAGTTACATGACTTTTGACAAATCACCTCTCTTGGCATCAGGCTTCCACATTCATAAGGATAGAAATCAGAACATCTCTTCTACCTTCCCCTTAATGTTACTAAGAAAGAATGATCCTGATTACCCTTGAATTAGTTAGAAGTGTTAAGTAAATGCACAGTGTTATTATTTGTAATACCACTGCCACTCCAATTTTCATTTCATTAAGGAATTCAAGACCTGGTTCTAAATTTGTCAGCATGGATCACCGCTGCTTGTTTGAATTTCATACTCATCCAGGAAGTACATAAAAAACGAAAATAAAGTCTCGTTGCAAATTAATAAAAACAAATAATGTCAGATATGGACATCTCATTCTAACTGCTTAAGAAAACAAGTCTCAAACAAGGAGGCGGGGGGAGTCAATATGATGTAAAGGGAAGATCTAGGGCTTTGGCAAAAAATTTGCATGGCATTTAGTACCTACTCTACACTACACATGTGACTTTGGGAAATAACTTGATCTCTATGAACCAAAACAAATGGAAAACAAATATATTTCCTTGGGTAATAAATTACCCTTTAAGCTTCACCTGCAAAATAGCAATATCTTGCAAGGATTGAAAGTAATGAAAGTCCAGGGGTGTCTGGGTGACTCAGTCAGTTAAGCGGCTGACTTTGGCTCAGGTCATGATATCATGGTTTATGGGATGGAGCCCCATGTCGGGCTCTGGGCTGACAGCCCAGAGCCTGGAGCCTGCTTCGGATTCTGTGTCTCCCTGTCTCTCTCTGTCCCTCCCTGGCTTGCACTCTGTTTCTCCCTCTTTCTCTCAAAAAGGAAATAAACATTAAAAAAAAAAAGTAACAGAAGTCTTAAGAAAGTATCTGTCATTCAATAAACATTAGGTCCTTCATACATTTGGTTCATCACATTGCCCTCAGCTTTCCTGTTCTAATTCCTAACCACAAATATTAATCGAATATAGTAAATAAAATCAGTATTGTACATAAAAACTATTCATTAAATTGAGAGCCCTCGGAAGATCTCTCCACACCCTTTCAAGCAAATATTCATAATACATCTACTATACAAAGAGTGTTGTTTTCATTGATCTTGATATGCTTATCAAGAAGAAGTAAGCAAAAAATTATTGGTCATTTCAGGGGATAAGATCAATAAATATAACAAAGTAAAGAAAAAAAGTTGAAGCGGAACTCATTCTTTCTTGCCTTTATATCAGGAAATTGTTGTATATTTTGAAACTATAAGTAAAGGTTGGGGTTTGACTTAAGCATGTGTTTTTCTTTCAAAAAAATTGTTATTACAAGTCACTAAAATCTGATCATTCTGTTTTCAGGCATACATGAAATCTAAGGCCACTGTTTATTAGATGGTCTTAGATTGCAGTGATAGGAAAGCTAAAAGCTGGCTAAGATAGTTTGACCTTTTTCTCTCCACCTTTTAACTTTTTGATTCTGGCTTACCATTACACAGAAAATGATTGTAAATTATAATATTTTCCACTGTGTAGGGCACACTTAAATGCTTGTAGAGATAGTGCTTCTAAGAAACTCTACTGAACTTTTTAAAACTGTTTTTGTTGTCTGATCGAAGTTTGGTGATATTACAGTTTTCTACGTTCAAAAATACTTTTATACTCTTAATTATAATTTGAGAGTTCAGTGATACTGAACTCTGCATGGTAAATAATATTTGAGGTTTCATGTTTTTTTACCAGATAGATAAGGATGATTTTTATAAACCCATAATAATGGGCTGCCCATCCTCAAAATATAATCTCCCTGGAATAGCTATATTGACTTCTATTATGGTATACCACAACATATCTATATTTAATCCTATGATGCTTTTATATTTATCTGGTATGTAACAAGATAAGAAAGAAGGAGAAAAATGTAAGAATAATTTTGTCAGATTAACTTTTAATGTATTTACCATTGATGATGTTCTTTATTCTTTCCGTCTGATGTTGGGGAGATACTATCATGGGCAAGGAAAAGAAAGTAAACAAAAAAGAAAAAGAGAAAGAAGAGGAAAAAGTAGAAATGGACAGACTTCTAGAAACATTACCATCTGGTCTTCAGAAATTCAGCTGAAAAGACTGAAGGAAGAAAAGAGACCCGACTGTTCTCTTTAACTTCCTACTCTTAAATTTTGGTCACCCTTTAAATAATAAGACATCTTGGGGCGCCTGGGTGGCGCAGTCGGTTAAGCGTCTGACTTCAGCCAGGTCACGATCTCGCGGTCCGTGAGTTCGAGCCCCGCGTCAGGTTCTGGGCTGATGGCTCAGAGCCTGGAGCCTGTTTCCGATTCTGTGTCTCCCTCTCTCTCTGCCCCTCCCCTGTTCATGCTCTGTCTCTCTCTGTCCCAAAAATAAAATAAACGTTGAAAAAAGAAAAAAAAATTAAAAAAAAAATAATAAGACATCTTGGAACAGGTTAATTTGAGGGGAGGTCAGAGGAGAGACTCTAATACATCTGCTGTTTATCACAGGAATCAATAAGGGGGGGGGGGAGTAACTTCACATGATCCACAGTGTGCCAGAATACTGTGAAGTTCTTTGAACTCTTGTCACGCGTGAAGTGGGGCTCGAAAGGGATATGAACTAGTAGAGTTTCTAGATGATCCATAAGGCAAGTTGTACTGAGATGGCCCATGAGCAATGCTATTCTACTAGCTCTAAAATATGAATATTCTCACTTGGAACAAACCTCTTTGAAGCCTACAAATTAGTAGCATCGTAGCATGAAGGGAAAGGCAAACTTTTGAGACCCAAATCAGACATGGGTTCTGATTTGTCGCCACTAATTAGTCGCCACCAATTATCACTCATTTAACATTCTGCAAGTTATTAAAATTATCTGGACATGTTTCTCTGGTTGCTAAATTGGGGGGGAAATACTTAACTCATAGTGTATTTGTGAGTATTAAGTAAGATAATGTGTACAAATAGTTGTGTAACAGACTTTCAGTAATTGTTCGTGTCATTATTCTGCCTCCATTTTCCCACTCTGTTGCACTCTACTTATCCAAGAGACAGCAACAGGCTCTGCAGACTATCTAAGTTCAAGTCCTGATTCCACTTAGTTTACTCATGTTTATAATGGCGACAATAAGAGTACCGTCTCCACAGGGACACCATGAGAAATAAATGAGGTGATATGTATAAAGCGCTCAGAAGAGAGACCGGAGCATGGATGTCAGGACATGAACGTTTGATATTAACATTTATTTAATTGTTAATCTCCAAATATTCTCAGAACAGTTTGGCTGTGTGTTTCTCTTTCTTATTGAAATTTGAATCACTCTCATTACTCACAGATACGGGTTTGTTTTCCACTGCTTCCTTTTACAGTTAATCTCTTTTTTAAGAGTATTGTGACAAAGGAAGATCTATCCCACGAACAAAGAAGTATCAGGTAACACATTCTTTTGGGCTGACAAATTCTGGGAAGACCACACCTGGTACCTGTTTCTAAAGCGGCTAAAGCAGGTGCTAAAATAATGTGTGCACATGATAGAAATAAAGTTGAAAGGTAGAATGTTGGTATCTAATTTTCATCAATTATTAAACAGGGACAAGAACCAATCTCACAGTGTTATTTAAAAAAAAAGAAAAATTTTGTTTTATGTTAAATAAATGCAAGGTATTCAGCCACTGTATTCTGATATATATAAATATACATATTCTTATATTTTATTTATATTACAATATATGTTATATATCATGTATTACTATGATAATAATTAATGATTAATATATAATTTAATTTAAAGAATTAATTTGTGGGATTGACAAATCCAAAGCCTATAATGTGGAAACTTACGCAGGAGTTAATACTACAGACTTGAGGCACAATTTCTTCTTTTCCAGGAAACCTCAGTATTTACTCTCACAGCCTTCAACTGAATGGATGAGGCCACCCGCATATCAGGGGTAATCTTCACTCAAAGTTAACTGATTGTAAATGTTAACCACATCTACAAACACCTTCACAGCAACACCTAGATTGGTGTTTGATTGTATAATTAGGTACTATAACCTAGCCAAGTGATACATAAATCCAACCATCACAAGTATTCTTAATACACTCTTGCTAAAAAATAACAAAACTGATTTTTCCACGGTACCCACGGTTCATTTACTCAGGTAATGTCCATTGTTACCTACGAGAGACATCATTATGTGGTGAATAAGGCACAGGCCCTGGGGCTGCACTAACTGTATCCATATCCTAGCCCTACCATTAGTGGTGTGACCTTGGACAAGTTACTTAAGTTCTCTGTGTCTCAGTTTCCCTATCTGTAAAATGGAGTTAATGAGAGTATCTACCGCATTATGCTGTGAGTGTTGATTTAGCTACTACTTGAAAAGAACTTTGATTAGTGCCCGCCATATAACCATACATGCCCTTATAAAAATTGTGAAATAATGCTTAGACTTTAAGGGTCAGGGCCTCTTGAAGCAAAACAAAGTAAGAATGACCACTTGTAATGCAAATGGTGTGAAGCAGATATCAGTTCTATGAGATTAGAGGAAAAAACTATTAATTCTGCCTGGTTGCTAGTGGTGGGCATGGTCTCTATGAAAGTTTGAGTATGTATCCAAACAGAAGAAGTATAGACATGGCAAACATACGATAAAACTTATATTTTGAGATTCTTAGGGGATTTCTTAAACCTAATAAGCTTTCAAGTTTTTTCAAAGGCAGATACATGGACATAGTTAAGATTGTCTGCCTATTCTGGCACGTTAAAAACAAAATTTAAGAGTTACTACTCTCAGATTGTATATTGATTCAAAATAATGATGCTCACTTCTATTTACATAAAATATAACTTTCTTCGTGTTATATTAGAAAACAAACACTATAGCAGTCCTGTCACTAATCATGTGAAGTGGAATATCGATGGGTTACATATACACCCAAGCCTAAGTTGTCCCCCTTATCCGCAGAGGATATATTCCAAGACCCCTGGTGGATGCCTGAAACCACAGATAGTACTGGACCCCATCTATACTGTTTTTTTCCTACACAGACATACCTGTCATAATGTTTAATTTCTAAATTAGACACAGTAAAGAGACTAAAAAAAGAACCAATAATTAAGTAAAAAAATAATACACTATAACGAGATAGGTGAATATGGTCTCTCTCAAAATATCTTGTATGCCCTGTATACACCCTTCTTGTGATGATGTGAGGTGAATACCTACATTATGAGATGAATTGGGGTGGGTGGTAACCATTGTGACATAGCCTTAGGCTACTTTTGACCTTCTGATGATAGTTCATAAAGGAGGATCATCTGCTCCTGGACTGAGGTTGAGTGTGGGTAACTAAAGCTGCAGAAAGTGAAACCGTGGATAAAGAGAGGACTATTGTATTGGAATTCCTAGATGGCCCGAGTTACTTAAGCTAGAGTTTCAAATCATGCAAAGCAAACACCTGCCCTCAGGCACACATTCCTGTCACCCACTGAACTCACCAAAGTGATCATGAGGTTGGTTTTAAAACTGCCTGTCGTTTTTGCACATTGTCTTTGTATGCACCACCAATTCAAAGAATCTATTTATTGGTTAGTTAGTTTTTTGTCAGTTTTCCTTACTCTATTGAAACTCCATGATAACAGCGTCCATCAGAACGTCAGGACCAAAAGTTGATCCATTTCTGTTATAGATTAGTGTTTCCCAATTCAAGAAATATATGAACCACTTCTAGTGGGATAAATTACCTTGAACTTGAGAGATTATCTGTGCTAGACCCAAGAGGTCCAAAAATGGCCAGTTTAAAACTAAAGTCTTAGAATCAGCAAATATCTTTTATTTTATTATTTTGGCAAAATGAATGTTTTCTGTTTCTAACTAGTTAAAAGTGTGTGTGTGTGTGTGTGTGTGTGTGTGTGTGCTTAAATTCTCATAAGAATGAAAATACAACATTTAGAAAGTTTCATGGGCTGCCCAACAATATGTCCTCAGACTTCTGATGGCTCAGACATCAGTCTAGAAAACAGTAGTGTAGACATTTGCAAGTTCATACTGGTAATTGTGTCAGGGGAGAAATATTTTATTCACATTATGAAGCAGCAATGATAGGCACCAGAGTTAATCCAACTTTCTAATATCTTCTGTAGTGACGGAAAAAAAGGAGTAAAATGAGTCTACCTTACCTAAGGTTAGGTAGATTATATGAGTTAAATAACTCGAGAAAAATGTCTTCAGTAAACAAGCTGTCATCATCTCAACTTTATTATTATTCCATAAACATTATGGGAGAGAACATTTGACCAAATCATCACCACTCTTCAAAAATTGTTCCCATTTCACTTATATGAAAGTTAACTTAATATTTACAATTCTAGGTAGCAGAGAAACATCAAAAATTGGCCAATGGAAGATAACAAGAGTAGGAAAACATCTTAAATGAAATTGAAACATAATATCAGTAATTTCTTTTTTTTTTAGTTTTGAGTTTTTTAGTTTTTTTATTTTACTTTTTTTTTACTTTTTTTTATTTTTATTTTTTTATTTTGAGAGAAAAAGCACGCATGAGCAGGGGAGGGGCAGAGACAGAGGAAGAGAAAGAATCCCAAGGTTCTTCATTGTCAACATAGAGCCCTACGTGGGGCTCAATCTCACAAACTGTGAGATCATGACCTAAGCCTAAATCAAGAGTTGGACACTTAACCAACTGAGCCACCCAGGCACCCCAATACCAGCAATTTTTAAAAGACCTAAGGAAAGCACTTTGATAATGAAAAGATGTACACTGAACTACTATTATATATCTTAACTTAAAACAATTTAAAGTTACCCAATACCTTTTTTTTTGTATTTATAGATATATAAAAGAACTTGAAATAAATTTATATTTATATGAATTCAAAAATTTGGTTCTTTAGACCAGAGATACAATGTATGAATGAAAAGGCAGAAGGTGAAAAATCTAGATACTTCAAAGAAAATAGTATCTATTAAAATTAATAAATACTGAAAAGTTTCTTTTCTTTTAAAAATTTAACACACCAAATAACCTTCATATTGTTTTTACTGCTATCATGTATTCAAAAAAGCTTCAAATACCCTGTTTTACAGAATATAAAAATTTTATAGGAAGAGGAAATGCATACAAATAAAGCAAACATATAATAGCAGTAATAATTAAGAGAATTAAACCTTTATATTTGTTTAAGTGCTCTCTGAAGAGCTTAACTACTCCCTATGATAACAGCAGGAGCATAGAGAGAGGCTGGGATCCAGAGTGGTTTCTTAGCCTGTAATATTTATTCATTCAAATATTTGTTGATTGTTTAGTTTTGTCTAGGTACTACAAAATGATTTGAGGTTACTCAGATGGAGAAGATACCATCTATGCCTTTTGGAGAGGGTGGAAAAATCACTCATATTAAAAGCAAATGCAAGGGAAAAGTGATATGTGACATATAGGTAAAACGAAAATTCTAGGAATGCTGAGTAGCAGGCTCTGGAAAACAGAGAAGTCTTCATGGAGTATGAGTACATGGCCTTTGCTTTGAAGGATGAGTCCAATTTGACCTTCGAGAAGAGCATTCCAGGCACCAAGCTAAGGGAATCAGGACAATATATGAAGATCATAGAGTTTAGTATGGCTAGAATATTCATTTTACATCAGAAGCTTAATGCTATTAAAACGAATCCCTTACCCTTCTGTTTCTTAATTTAGTCCCTCTGTAGTCTACCATACTGACATAGTTATCGAGTGTTTCATTAAAAAACACCCCAAAACGTAGTGGGTTCTAATAATAACCATTTCTTCTGCTCACTATTCTAGAGATTGGCAACTTGGATTTCCATCAGAGGTGTGGTTTTTCTGCTTTGAATCAAACTCTGTGTTTTTGTCTGGGCTTGCTCGGGAATTTGTAATCAGTCAGCAAAGTCAACTAGAGGCTGGATACTCTAGGAAGACCCCACTGGGATCACTCAGCTGTGTCTGATGTGTCATCCTTCAGCTGACTAACCCAGATTCTTCACATGGCAGCTGGGTGGGTTTCAGAAAGCCAGTAGAAGCCTAGGCAGACTATCACTTCCATCACATTCTATCAGCCACAGTAAGTCCTGAGTCCAGTCCAGATCCAAGAGGTGGGAAAATAGAATTAACCACTGATGGGAAAAGATGCAACATCACATCACAAAGGCTATGGATACAGAAAAGGATGAAGAATCAGGGCCACTAGTAATCCATCTGTCACACATGCAGTAAAAAAAGACAAGTTATTCTAAAATATTTAGAAATAGTCCATTTTTCTAAGCTAAATACTGGATTTTACTTCAGCAAGTATATGTACACATAAGCATGTAAATGCAAACACAGCCATTCCACACTCTTATCCTTAGAAAATCGGCCCCTGTTTCTGTCTGTTTTATTTTATAGCTAATTTTTTTTTTTCCAGTCACTGGCAGAAGCAGTAAAGGACTGGTCAAAGTGTTTTATTTTCCTTCTTCAATTCAGTGTCTTTTAACTTATCAACTGTCGTTACAATAAAGGAACATCAATTAATGCTAAATTACAAAGGGATTCTTGTGGGATTGCCTATTATAGCTGCCCTGATGCCAAAACCATTCAAAGTGATAAATGTTTTACACTGAATACCAAATACACTCATAATTATTTTGCCATTTACTAAAAGTGTTGCCAATCTACCTTTGATTCTAAAGAAACTGCACATCTTTATCCACTCAAATATAAAATCTTGTGCTCATGAGATCTACACAAAGACCCTTTTATGTGGGTCAAAAGGATGCTTCCCCCATGCCCATTTAATATGTTTTCTCTGAAGTTCTCTATGCTGCCCTTAGGGCCATCCACATACTGATGATAAGCATGTAACTTGCATAGCAAACTCCCTCCCTCCCAACCTCACATCACAATATCCAGAGTTCAGTATGTCCCATAACAAAATGATATATTTTTGTATGCTCTACACATACAGCTAAGGTATTGCTTTGTGAATAGAGCCCTACAATATAGATACAGTTTACCAGGAACTTAGCATTTAAACGACTTTCATCTTGACAATGACTGACATGTCTCGCTGAGAATATTATATATTTAGAAGATACTTTTTTTGAAGGCTCCGTACTTAAGAATCATGTCTCATCATATTCAGTGAACTTCTGAACTAAGTCTTAAATGTTTAAAGAAGGGTCACAAAGCCACTCTGCTACAAAAGTCTGCAACTTGCACCCAACTCGTATCACAGAAGAAATTCATGCATAGAATAATTTTTCCTAAGTTTTATTTCCATTTAAAGAAAAAAAAGGGGGGGCTCTTCTACTTTCAGCTTTGAATATTTATTACTGAGAGGAGAGCTCGTGCTGGAGTCAAACAAAGTGAAAGACAAACTCTAGGGGGGGAAAGTACATCACACTCTTCATAAACTTTGTAAGAATTTCTCCAACACATGCTTCTCCATTTATACAACAGATCAAGGAAGGCTAGAATCCAATTTCAAATCAAATAACCCCCATATCGATGTGCAGGATAGTTGACAGTGCACTCTCATCAACTCTGTGCTTTCTGGTGGGTAATGTGCACAGTGTAACTTAGAGTAGCCATTTGGCAGAAAACCGCTCTAGTCAAATTGAAATAGCCTTTAGAGGCTTGGTTAGAATGGAGACCATAATGTATGCTTGTCATTTGATGAAAAATAGTGCGTTTAAATTAAGGGAAAAAAAAATCCTGTCGTCCAGATCCGAGCTTGTACAATGACACGAGTGTCAAGATCTTATTTAAAAGTGTTAAGGTACAGTACTGCTCGGCTGCACAATTTGTAAGGAAACACGGGATCATGTGCCGGGGACTGAAGATTTGCTGCCTGATAGCAGCCATCGGGAGTGATAAAATATGTTTCTTCCAGATAATTACTTGCTGCTCAAGGAAAGTGGCATTTCTAAATTGATATTTCAATGCAGCATAAACAGATTATGCGGCACAGGTAGACACGGGCTAGTTTTTGTCACGCGATTGGACTTGGAATCGCTCAATGCCACATAAAACTAATTCTGTTTTATGCTTACAAAGCAATACAACTTCTCCGGAGTTAAGAAAATGTCCACTTTTGTGAATATAATGAAAGATTTAAACCTCAGATGGCAAAAGAAGAGAAGTTGTGGGTCTTTTTTTTTTTTTTTTTGACAGTTTAAAAGGATTTTAAGAATATTCATGCTAATGAAAGTTCTATACACATCTGGAAATGAAGCAGTTCCATGGTATTTAGGATTTCTCAGTTTGGTTAAGGAATAATTTATCTTCCAGGTACCATGCTAATGGATTTATATGCACTTTGTTTAATTCTCAAAGCAGTCCTACGAATCAGATAATAGTATTATTCTCATTTTACAAGTGAAATACCTAAGGTGAAAGACGTTAAGTGACCTAAGGTCTCACAGGTGTGAGGCTAGACGCCAAACTCAGGTGTCTGACTTGAAAATTGTGTTATCTAATATTATGCACTGCGTATGTTCACAATTAGAGTTATCAAGAAATATAAGCTTGTTATCCGTGTATATAACCAAACATGCTATGAGCAAAGAATACTAGAGAAGGTAATAGCTTTTCCCGCCCTTATCCTGATATCTTCGGTAAGTAAAAACCCACTACAGAATGGTGCTAAGTACTGTGAAATCCTCATTTAAAGACAACCTTGGCCGCCTGAGTCTGGACAACTACCCTACTTTTTTCTACTAACAAATCGGTAAACATTAGAAAGGTGGAGTAATACATACTCCAGCCTTACCAGCGTGGAGAACAAAATATGATATTGCTTTCATTATTATTTATTCAAAGGAATACAGTTCTGGGCCCTCAGCCAATCCTCTTTCAGCGAGAGCGTCTTTTCTGAAGTTGCCATTGATGTAAGTTCCTCAGGATACAACGTGAGGAGGGGTTCCAGCGGCTGCCATAGGCCAGGTTCCATCCTTCCAGTTCACTTCCCTCACCCCCCAACACACATAAGAGCGGACTCCACTACCCAGACCGCACAACCGTAAGAGTCCATATCACTTCATTACACAGAGCAACCTCCACTCTATTCCAAATCGCTTCCTCTTGAGGTCTGCCTTGGTTTGCTCAGGCTGCCATAACAAAATTCCAGAAACTAGGTGGCTTAAACAACAGACATTTCCTTTCTCACAGTTGTAGAGGCTAGAAGTCAAAGATCAAGTTCTGGTTTCTTCTGAGGCCTCTCTCCTTGGCTTGGAGCTGGCCACCTTCTCACTGTGTCCTCACATGGTCTTTCCCCTACGTGTGCACTTTGCTGGCATTTCGGTGTCCACATTTTCTCTTCTTTTAAGGACAGCAGTCATTTTGGATCAGGACCCATGCCAATGGCTTCAGTTTTACAGAACTATCTCTTTAAAGGCCTCATCTCCAAATACGACAATGTTGTGAAGTACTGGGGGATTCAACATATGAATTTTGTGGTGGGAAACAATTCAGCCAATGACAAAGTCCATTTCTACCTTCTTTTAAGATTCAGTTGGACCCATTTTAAACCACACTTACCATTTGCAATATCTACAAGGTAATTACAAATGATCACACTCTAAATGGATATTTGACTTATATGTGTGCAAATAAAGAATTTGTCTTAATGTGTTTCCTGAAACAAAGATACTATGTCCAAATATAAATATATATTATCTTTAGGCCCTCCAACAGCGAGTCACTTTCAATTGTCATTCTCTTGAGTGGAAATGAGGTCCAACTTCAGGTAGTATCTTACTAAAGGGACAAAATTTAGTTATGTGATTTGCCAGCTGCTGAGTGTTTTTTGTGCAATTTTATGGTGATATGAATGAGTGAACTTGAACATATCACTTAATGACTTGATGTCTCAGTTTCCTTGTCAGTGACATAAAAGTTTTGGATTTTGATGACTTCTAAGACAGTTTCTAACTATAGAATTCAGTGATTTGGGACCCAGGGCAAGTGATTTCTACATCATTGTATCCATTTTTGAGAGTGAAGCCCAGTTGGCTTTCTGAATTGCTACCCCAACTGTGACAAAAAAATAAGCCTATACATGAAACTAACAACTTACAGAGTTACAGAATTCTCTCCAAAATTAATGGTGAAAGTTATTTTGGTTAACTTTAATTATTCTGTTAGATAAAGATAGGTTCCCCTCTAAGAAACAAGTAATTATTCTTATATCAGTTAATTCGCTCTTAAAAATTCCCAAGTACTTGGGTTCAATTATGTAGATATATCTTAGTGGAATTGATGCCTTTTTTTTTCCTTATAAGAATCAAAACATTGATTAGAATTCACAGAAAGAAAGTTCTTACCCAAATGTCTTACTCCACATCTCTCTACCAATCATTTCTGTTTTCCAGTGACAAATATCTTCATCAATCTTTGCAATTTCTTCTGGTATTTACCTCAATATCTCACTTAGAAATGTTTAATACTTCTATCAATTTTATTTTTTATTTGTTACATTTTCAATTGAAAAACTAGAGAGAAGAGTATAATGAGGATACATATACTTACCTACATATTTAACTATTATTACATTTTTCAATTATGCTTCATTTTTTTCTGTTTTGTTAAAAATTATTTTGTCATTGCTTGATTTTTTTAATGTTTATTTTTGAGAGAGAGAGAGAGAGAAACAGAGCATGAGCAGGGGAGGGGCAGAGAGAGAGGGAGACACAATGCGAAGTAGGCTCCAGGCTCTGAGCTGTCAGCACAGAGCCCGATGCGGGACTCGAACCCATGAACTGCAAGATCGTCACCAGAGCCAAAGCCGAATGCTTAACCTACTGAGCCACCCAGGTGCCCCTGTCATTGCTTGACTTTTAAAAATTGTGACTTTCTACTTTAGATGATTTTAGCTCTAGTATATTCTCCACCTTCCCTACACTTATTGACTTATCTTTCCATTTGTTTAGTTTTATGTATCCCACTCTTTCACCCCTAAAATCTCCAACAGAACTCAAAATACAGTTTTTGTATATTCAAACATATCAGGTTTAATTATAGCTTAAGTCTGGACTGGTTGCCAGGACTGTAACATGGCTATTGACCTAGTACTTCCTGTATTATTTCTCTGGGAACATTTCTCTCATTTTTTTTCTGGTGTTTAATTTATGCCTTTCTTTTTTTCCCCCTTTTGGTTATTTTGGTGGACCGTGCAATTTAGAAACTTTCTAGAAAAATGGAACATAGAGATACCATATGTTTTCACCCTTATGTGGATCCTGAGAAAGTTAACAGAAGACCATGGGGGAGGGGAAGGGAAAAAAAAAAAAGAGAGGGAGAGAGTCAAACCATAAGAGACTCTTAAAAAACTGAGAATAAACTGAGGGTTGATGGGGGATGGGACGGAGGTGAGGGTGAGTGATGGGCATGGAGGAGGGCACCTGTTGGGGGTGAGCACTGGGTGTTGTATGGAAACCAATTTGACAATAAATTTCATATAAAAAAAAAAAAGAAAAATGGAACATGGGAGGTAAACATTTTGAAATTGTGCATGACTAATTAATGATAAAATGACTTTACAGTTGATTGATAATTTGGGTAGTTATAGAATCTTGGGATGGAAGTATTATTCCCTTGGAATTTGAAAGGATTTGGTCCATTGGTTTTAGTTTCTGGCAAGGCTGTTGACAAATTTGATGCTATTCTGATTTCTCATCATTTGCATAGGTCCGTTTTATATTCTGTTAGCTTTTAGGATCTTGTCTTAATTGCTGCTATAGTAAAATATCACAATAATGTGCCTTGGTGTGTTTGTTTTATCATTCATCATACTGAGTCTGTTTTAACTGTCCATTTTTGTCTTTTTAGTCTGGAAATTTGTCTCTAACTTTTTTACTGATGATTTTCTCCTTGCCGTTTCTTTTGTTCTCTCCTTTAGAAGTTTTCATGATTCTATGTTCTGTTTCTCTTTTTTGCTTCTTTCTCTCTCTGTCTCTGAGATTTCCTTGACTTCTTTTTTTAAACCTACATTAAAATATCTACTAACATATTTTGAATTTTCCCAAGTTCTCATTTTGCTGGAGCCTTTCTGCTCATCAGTATCTCAGATCTTTTATTCTAGATTACAAATATTTTGATCTCTGACATTGTGTGAAGTGGATGGAGGGTTGGAGAATGCTCAGAATTGTCAACGTTCTTCAAGGCTAGTGAGCTCAACCATTTAATATGTGGACTATAAATACTTCTTTTTTTGTAAAAAAAAAGTTGTGTTTAATCTCACAAACCCAAGTTCATGATGACCTGGGAAGAGTACTTACCTGGCTAAATGGGTAGAAGAGAATTGGGAGCTCATTTGTTGCCTACAGACTTCATAAAACCCTACTGTTTTCTTCAATTCTTTTCTCCTGAAGTCCCTAGTATCTTTAATTTTCAATCATATCCAGGATTCTGCTTTGTGTTTTCGCTTGTTCTTTGGCTTCTTGCTCTGCAAGCAGTTAGTTTTCACTTTTTCCAAACTGCCAAGTCCATTATGAATCATTCACCCCCATTTGACTTTCCAAAGTGGTGTTGACATCCATTATAGATGATAGAATATTCTGTTGTGTTCTTTTCTTTTTTTTTTTAGCCTGATCTATTTCTTCTTAATTTAAAAAAAAAAAAATGAGCAAGTAACCAAGCTTTCCTGACATTTTAGTGAGGTCTTGGAGGGAGCAAGAATAAAAAATTCAAGAAGTGATACTTAAGTATGTATTTTTTCCTAAGGATTTCCTGGAAATTACATCAAAGATAATCCATCAGGGGTGCCTGGGTGGCTCAGTCGGTTAAGCGTCCGACTTCGGCTCAGGTCATGATCTCACTGTCCGTGAGTTCGAGCCCTGCGTTGGGCTCTGGGCTGCCAGCTCAGAGCCTGAAGCCTGTTTCAGATTCTGTGTCTCCCTCTCTCTGACCCTCCCCCATTCATGCTCTGTCTCTCTCTGTCTCAAAAATAAATAAACATTAAAAAAAATTAAAAAAAAAAGATAATCCATCATAGGTTAAGATATCAAAATAAGAAAAAAGTTACACCTTTAAGTTGAATCCATCCCTTTAGCTATTAATGTCCATTTAATGAGACACTAAAGTGTCAATTAGAGATTTTTTATTAACTTTTTCTAAATATTTAGAAATGTCTCTTCATCCTCATATCTTACTTTATCCCATCTCTTCAAAAGGTAGTTGGCACTCAGGGTCTAACTCTCCTTCTTTTGGTCATTAAAACCTGAAGTCAAGTTCATATCATTTTGAAGCACTCGTCAATTTAAACTGCTCAAGCCACAAACCTATTTCGAGCTGTGATTTTTTGCCCCCTCTGAACAGTTGATACCTTTCTGCTCTGACCCTTCAGAAGTATCTTCCCTCTTGCTTTCTGTTCATTCTGGTCCGACTCTGCCTAACTGCCTTTCTAGTCCTCAAAGCTGGGCTATTTGCTGTTTACTGTTCCCCCCAAAAAAATCCAGTGGAAGTCGTTGTCAGTGTCCCGCTCTAGGTCCCCTGGAATCACTCTCACGCTCTTATTATACATAGTCTGAATGTTTATTCATTTTTGACGGAGAGAATGGGCAAGCAGGGGAGGAATAGAGAGAGGAAGAGAGAGGACCTGAAGCAGGCTCTCCACTGTCATTAGAGAGCCCAGCACGCGGCTCGAACTCATGAACCGTGAGATCATGACCTGAACTGAAGTCGGATGCTTCACTGATGGAGTCACCCAAGTGCTGCCTCTTATACATAGTCTAAATTACAATCCGTCAGTAGGTAACTTCCAAACCCTTTTTTTTTAATGCTTTTGCAAACCATTCACTTATGCTCCAGATCATCTTATCTGTGAGGGAGTTCCTCATAAATGTTTTATCAAAAGCTCAAATTCAATATACCTAGAGCTCCATCCAATCTTGCAAGGATAGCCCACGTCATCTCTGCTAGAGCTGGTTGGTGCAAAATGGCTTCCATATCACGTCTGGTAATTGGTATCAGATACCAGCTGAATGCACTGAAGTGATTGGCCGTGTATCACAAGCAACGTTGCCCAGGCTTCTTCACATGATGGTCACCGGATTTGCTAGAGCTGCAAGAGGAGTTACACCCCAACACTTCTTTTTTTTTCTTTTTTTTTTTTAATTTTTTTTAATGTTTATTTATTTTTGAGACAGAGGGGGACAGAGCATGAACGGGGGAGGGTCAGAGAGAGAGGGAGACACAGAATCTGAAACGGGCTCCAGGCTCTGAGCTGTCAGCACAGAGCCCCACGCGGGGCTCGAACTCACGGAGCGCGAGATCATGACCTAAGCCGAAGTCGGCCGCCCAACCGACTGAGCCACCCAGGCGCCCCTTTGTTTTCTTTTTTTTAAGTGTATTTATTGTATTCAGAGAGAGAGAGAATCCCACGCGGGCTCCACACTGTCGGCGCAGAGCCTGACACGGGGCTTGATCCTATGAATTGTGAGATCGTGACCTGAGCCGAAATAAAGAGTCAGATGCTTAACTGAGTCACCCAGGTTCCCCCACACCTCAAAACTTCTTAATTATCTGCTTATGTCGCATTTACTATTGTCCAACTATCCGAAGCAAGTCATATAGCGAAACTTAGAGCTGACATCAGAGGAGCCTATTCAAGGGCATGGATATCGGGAGGCACAAGCCAACTGGGTACCATTAATAGCAACGGTCTGTATCCCTATGCAAACCACGGTGTTCTCATACTTAATGTTCTCACCATCCTGCTCATCATCCAAAAGTGAAACTTCCATATTTCACCCTCTCCTAAGCACGTCATGAACTTTCCTACCTTGAGTTTTAATTCATGAGATTGGATTCACAGCCGTTCTTTCTAAAGATGCAGCTTCATGAGGCTCACTCAGGTGTTTCGATTCATAATCTCCATGGGTAAATCTCAGAAATGTCCCAATTTGACTGGGTCCCTAGCATACTCTTAGGCACAATGAAGTTTGAGTATCCCTGCTCCAGTCTATTCGTGTAAACTTTTTAAATATAACCCAGGCATGAGATTTTTAACTAACTTGGGAGTCACAGGTTTTTAAGGCTATGATGATGTTCACCAGAAAATATACAAATCTCCTACGATTGTAAACGGTGCAAATGTGGGTCTACGTAAACTTTTCAGTGCCCATAATTTCGATTTGGCCTAGCCTGCTGGTCTGCTCTTGAATTCCTTTATTGATCTCTCGTGTTTAGTCACCCACCGAATCCAGTCTCCAGACATGTTTAGAACGGTGCTGTGGAGAACAGTGTCCTTTCATTTATTTTTTTTATTTATTTATTTTTTATTTAAAAAAAAATTTTTTTTTCCAACGTTTATTTATTTTTGGGACAGAGAGAGACAGAGCATGAACAGGGGAGGGGCAGAGAGAGAGGGAGACACAGAATCGGAAACAGGCTCCAGGCTCTGAGCCATCAGCCCAGAGCCCGACGCGGGGCTCGAACTCACGGACCACGAGATCGTGACCTGGCTGAAGTCGGACGCTTAACCGACTGCGCCACCCAGGCGCCCCCAGTGTCCTTTCATTTAAATTCCATTCCTTGGGTCTCTCCCCTGCCCTCCGGCTCTAGAACTCAAGAACAAAACTGCTCTACATTTGTAAAGGAACCAAAGTTGCAAAGTACTTTCACATATGCGTTAACTCGTCTGATCCTCCAAATCTCTCTGTGATGAATTAAATCAACTCTAAGTATTCCATTTTATAGAGCAAGAACCTGGATTCCTCAAGGGCTTGTTACTAGTTGCAATAAATTGAAATAGGATTCAGATCTCCTGCCGTGCCTAGCACATGACTGTGCCTAGAACATAAAGGGTCTCACTTAAGTCTCCACAAATTTGGACTCACCACAAAGGTTCCTACTTTTCAAATATGTGGGGAAATCCCGCGGGGAGAAGCTAGAATTGTAACGTTAACACTCAGCTCTTCGATCCAAACTCAAAATAGTCCACCTTGAGGAACATGTACTGCAATTTATCACCTGCTGCGAGGGATAGACGTTTCAAAGCAAAACAATTGCTGCGTAGGAAAAAACGCATTCAAAAGTTTGGCGTTAGTCCATAATGCTTGAAAAGGGGTGGATGCTTTTTTTGTTTTTTAAGGCTGGATGTTTTTGAGGTTCGAAATTGTCTCTGTTCTTCTACTACCAGTGCTGTGTTTACAAAAGAAAGAAGAAAATAATTTCCAGTGGCAGAACTTGCTACACTGTATTCAAAAGCACATGAAACACACTAGAAATTTAAACCAACTATGCAAACCATTCAAAAGGACGATGTTATACCCAAAGCGCTGCATGTTGGGCTGTAAGTAAAGTTTGTAGCAGAAAGTAGGCATGTTGGTCCCCTCTTAGCATAGGTATCCCCTCCTTCCTCTTTAGGGGAACCTAGATCTAAAATCCGGCTGGAAACCATATTTCTATAGGCCTTTTCCCCCTAACTAGACAGACTGGCATTTCTTAAGCTCTTGACAGCTGGACATTACAAATGTGACAACTCAAAGATGTGCAATAAGTCGTGTAGGAGAAAAGACACCTGATAGCTCTACTCAAACACTCCAGGATCACCTGAAAAGGAAAAAAAAAAAATACACATCAGTGGGCAGGAACAGCTGAGTTTTATCACTTCGTAATTTGTCTACTGTAAGGGATGTTAAAACTGTCATGTTAGAAACACCACTTGGGTTTTACCTTCAACAAATATTGCATAGATTGTTGAAAAATAAGTAAAGTAGAGATAAAATCTGTTTCTTATGGGAGTTAGATACTGGGAGAGGCCAGTATCTTGAACTCCACTGCGGGGCAGGCCATTGCCTATAACTCTTATGGACAGAATACTCTGGCACATAAGCCAGATGTGACCCAGAGAGGTGTTTTAACAGTGCAGGAGGTTTCCTTTTAAAAATAATAATATCTGTTAACATAGGGCTTACAGTTCCTCTATGGTGGAATAGGAATACTCCACTTTGCCAGAATTCCTACCCAACATACCTCTCATTTAAGTTTGCCGGGCCCCTGTGGCTAATTCAAGTGTTTCTCATTCTCCATTTAAGGTAACCAGAGACCCAAGTCTCCTAGCAATTTCTCTTCCATCACTCATCTTACCTAGTTTGTAAGTGGTTGCTGTAGAGCTCCCTTGAGAATAGGAATGTGTATGATGATTACATTATGAGGTATTAATCACTGTGTTGTTAATAAAAGCGAAAATTACACAATAGCTAACAGGGGATCCGTTAAATACATTAGGACATATCCATAAAACGGAATACAATCTTGAAATGACTTTTGAGAGGAACATTCCTTGACAAGTAAAGACATTCATGAACACAGATGAGGGAATGGCCACCATCAGTACGTGGAGTGATGTGCTGGAGTGGCTCAAATCCGCACGTAAGAACCACTGTGCACATCTCTCTCCATCTTGTCCTTCAAGACTTTATATTAGTAGCTTGAAATCAGCCATCGTGAGAGTATTTCAACACAGAAGTTGGCGAGTGCTACAAATCAGAGCTTTATTTATTTTTCTGGAGAGTAGGTTGTGCAACATTTACCTGCATACCATGATCATCATATTTTTTAATATGGGAGGTTGGGTAGGTATATATGAACACAAGAAAATGGTGGGAGTGCTCTTTTGTGAAGCCCGTAATACTGTTATGGTATTAACAGTGGAGTTATACTTTCTTTTTTCTTCTATTTGCTTGTCCTTTCCAGATATTCTTCAACAGGTATGTCACTTTATTGTCTTAAAGTGATGCAATTATGTCTAAATAAAAAGTGTCCCCTAGGGGCGCCTGGGTGGCACAGTCGGTTGAGCGTCCGACTTCAGCCAGGTCACGATCTCGCGGTTCGTGAGTTTGAGCCCCGCGTCAGGCTCTGGGCTGATGGCTCAGAGCCTGGAGCCTGCTTCCGATTCTGTGTCTCCCTCTCTCTGGCCCTCCCCCGTTCATGCTGTGTCTCTCTCTGTCCCAAAAATAAATAAACGTTGAAAAAAAAAATCTTTAAAAAAAAAAAAAAGTGTCCCCTATATAATGAACTTACTAAATGGCAACACTTCACTGACCTATTTCTACATTTTGTGAATATCTCAAATCTCAACATTACTTGGAGAATGCCTGAGATTTAGCTAGGAGCTAAATATCTCAAATGAATTCGCATTTACCCACAACCCCCTAAGGTTTTCAATAAAGTCTCAAGTATAGTAGATGAGCTATCAGGAGGATAAGACTATGGAGGATAAAGAAGAAAGCAAAGCGCTCTTCTTTCAACAGTGCTCAAGGCTTGAGACAGCCTGAGTTTGAAAGAGTCCTGACCCCTAGGGCTCTGGGTGGCTCAGTCGGTTAAGCGTCCTCCTCTTGATTTCGGCTCAAGTCATGATCTCACAGTTCGTGGGATCGAGCCCCTCATCAGGCTCTGTGCTGACAGCATGGAGCCTGCTTGGTATTTTCTCTCTCCCTCTCGCTGCCCCTCTCCTGCTCATGTGTGTGTGCACGCACGTGTTCTCGCTCTCAAATTTAATATAATTTATTAAATAAATAAACATCAAAAAGGATGTGGCCTGACCCCAATACCTAGCATAGTTCTAGGTATCCCAGGGGTGCAGAGATTGTCCTGGTTTAAAGGTTTGTGGCATGTAGGCAGACCAGCAACACTGGTATTAGCAGGTTGGAAGAGGTAGCCAAGAAGGAGGGGCAGGCATGACCATGGATCATTTAGTTCTGGTTATGACCACTTTGGGTTTGATTACTCCTGACATCAGTGTCAGGTTGGAGTCTAGTTCGTCCTCCACTGGACACGGCCTCAAATGACTCAGACCGTGTAAGTGCACAGCCAAGTACCCAGACCTAACTGTAAATTTGTTAGTTTTCTTTAAATAAGTCCTGTGTATAAATATACTGTGACAAGGAAAAGTGATCACAGAGATCCTGAGAGGCCTTTGAAAATGCTTTTAATGTAATACATTCTGTAAATATTTTTCAAAATCGGGGTGCCAAAGGGTGTGTGTGGAAACCTTTGCCCAGTGCTAGATGTATGTAAAAGTAGAGAGAAACTGGCAGTATTTTAAGCAAGAAGAAACATGACACATCTCTATTTAGAATCTTAAAACTTTAAGCCCTTTTTCCTGGCTCTCTAAGAACACTTCTTAACTTGTTTTCAAAACTGTACATTCACCGATCTAAATTCACCCTTCAGAGAATTAGCCTTAAAATTGTTATCCCTGAAATGCTCTCTACTGGCTGCCATGTGAGTTCACAGTCCTGTGCACTGGTGGTTAATAAATAACCTCAGGGCGTTTTTGTTTGTTTGCTTGATTCTTCCCTTCGGCAAAAATTTCTCTCGGACGTTATTTTATCTTTCTGTATTCCCTATTCCGTTTTTCCTTGACTGTGCTGCTTTTTTGCCTCTTGTCATAATTATCTGTAATGCTGAGTCAATTTTGAAAGTAAGCCCAGATCTGCCCTAGAGGTGGCAGAATTTCTGTGGTGGGTAAGTGAAATGATTGCTCCATATAACTTTATAAAGTGTAAAGGCCTCTGAGATGAAAGGAGCTATATAAATGTAAGGCTGTCATTTTAAATTGCCATTACCGTTTGAAATTCTCAAGAGAAGCATTACTGAAATCCGGCGTATGTACCATATTAGATTGCTTAATATCATTAAAGCATGTGCAGCAAATGAAAATACCAATTTCCTCTTATATGTGGTGCGTGTTTAAGGCAGCATATCCAAAGCTGGCATGTTCACAGCTCATTCCGGCATGTTAATACTCACTGGAGGAAGCAGAAGCTAACAAAATACGAAGACAATGGTGCTCCCCTAGCCTGGCGATTGCCGCTTGTGTGTGTGTGTGTGCTTGTGAAGACAGAAACAGATTTGTGAAACTAAATGAAATGAGACGTATACCACAGGAGGTTTGATATGACCTGCAGAGAAGCCCGGGCAGAAACATATAGCATATCACTATGTGATTTATGTTTAGCTTCGGCAATAAGGAAACCGAAAAATAATATGTATTTACAACAGCAGCAAAGAATTGTAAGAACAGAAGAATTATCAACATGGTGAAAATGTCCTGCCCTCAACGTGAGACCAGCTGTTTTTGTCGCCTCCGTTTGCAAGTTTGTTTTAGGAAAGGAGAATGCTCCGTGTTATTGGAGCCATGCACAACCTAGCAAATGCCAAGAAATAAGCAAGTGAGAGCGAGGCATCGGTGGCAAATTGGAATCTAAGGCCTTTTGTGCTTGTTAAATGGTGGAATGATTATAATTGGAAAAAGTGATGTGCATTAGTTCTGAGTGAATGTACAAGAAATGACAAGCGTGTAACTTAATGATTACTTCACAACACTCAGGACTGCCTTCTAGTCTCGCACCGAAGAGTTCAGCCCTACAGCAGAGAAAGCCACATGCTTTCTCCTCCTATTCATGAGTATTCTCCACAGGTCACATGGAAATAACCCTGAAGTGATAAGTCTTGGTTTAGGAAGTCTGCTGCTTAAGCTGGTGTAAGTCATTGTGACAAAGACCGGTGGGATGTATTTTTTCTTTTCCTTGCCAACCATCACAATCCTTGGCAAGCGAATGGACAGGATCTTGTTTTAAAGGACATAGCATATGTTTACTCTCCCGGGGATAGGGAGGATATGAGAAAGTTTCCTGAAAATCAAATCTAACATTCAAATGAGCGAAAGTGCGCCACCTTTCCCTTCACTGGTAAGATAGAGGTCTACACAGAAGGGTGATTTTACAATAACATCAAAAGCATGTCCTTAATTTTTCTGTATACAAAATTTACTGTATGTGATTTTGCTGTATGTAAGTTAAAAAGTTTGAAAAGTAAAAAAAAAAAAAGATGATTTTCAAAAGATTTCCGTGGTGACACAGAGGTATTCTTACGATGTTTAGAACCTAAAGTATAAATAATAACAACAATTAAAACAAACTCAATACACTAAATTATTTACTAGAGTCAATGAACACATATAAAGTGCCAGGATGCAGAGTCGATTTCGTTTTACCCTGGGGACTAGATCCGGAGCTGGTGTCTAACCGATGCTACGACGCGGGAAGGCTTACATAGGTGCATTCTTCCTAAAATCCAAATCAAGTCAAAACGAGTTTATGATTGCTAGTTATAAACACAGCTTAAAGACTGGCTCTAGAGTGAGAAAAGCATTATTTAAGAGAGGAAAAACCATCATCAAAGTGAGAGGAGTGTATGAAATTCTCTTACATACTGTAATGTGGAAGGTGAGCGTTCACCCCGAGATGTACTAAGGAATTTCAGAAGTTCCTCACAAATGTTCACCAAGTTCCGCCAGTTGTCACGAGGTGGCGTGATCATGACAGGGCAAAATCAGGAAAGCTGTTTTACTGAGGTCTTTTTCGGTGCTAATGATGTACTCGAGCGAGGAATACTCCACAACACTGGGAGAGCCATAGATGTATTTATTCTCTCCATAATTAAAGTTTCATATTTTTATTTAAATCCATATCTTCAAAACATAGGATCCCTAAATGCTTTTGCCAACATTTTGAAAGGATGTCCCTTCTACTACTCTGAAAAGCCCAGTGATATTCAGTGTAGCAAAATTTAACAAGAAGGTTTTCTTGGCATAGAGGAAATAAAGTCCCTTATTATGTCTCTCTTTTTTTTAAAGTAATGTTCATTTAGATATATGATTTACTGTGGAAGGGTTTAATAAGAGAGCTTTTCTTCTCCCCTTTTTTAACATCTATTAGTAGGATGAAGTGAAGATAGTTATGATGGAGAATATATTATCAAGACCACCGTGCAGGTAATATCCTGCATATTGAGTCTAATCACCCATTTAAGTTAAAGTAAGAGTTGTTAAGAATATGGAGACTCTCACTGTAATGATTAGTGATGAGAATCACCTAGATAATGAAATTAGTATTGAGAAACATATTTTTAGGCAGAATGATTATCTTGGGAGATTGATTAAAAGGATAATTGAAGAACAATGTAACCTTTTTCATAGTTATCAAGTTGAACTTGGTTAAGGTAATTTATCATAATAGTGTGGCTATGACAAATCATAAAAGGCCCGGCCACTGCTTAAAAAGATGTTTATTATATATTAATCCAGACATGTTGTCATACCAATGAAATATCTTCAATAAAAATGTGGAGGATGATAAGTGTAGTGGAACAATATCTCAAGCTATCTCAATAACTCTTGAGAAGCAGCTGAAAGGAGTTTTGCAACGTATGGAAAGAGGATTCCTAAAAAGGAACCACAGTTTAATGGTGCTGTTATCAACAACAGAAGAAACTAAATGCTTCAGTCTTGCAACATTAACAAAGATTGCATGATAATAATTTCCTTCTTCGGAAATAAAAGGAATATGAAATGCTTATTTCAAATCAGTCATGAAAATAGATAGAGGAATTCATTAACTAATTGAAACTGGAAGATAAAAAAATGGCAAGATGTTCCTTGCAAAAATCTGCATTGGCTTTGTGCTGTCTATAACTGGGTTTTCTTGCCACTTACATTTTTGGATAACTGAATTATTATTCTTTCACCGTCTGTTTTTAAATTTTCGTTTTTTAATTAATCTATGATAAAAGTTAACTTTTTTCTTTTAATTAGTGGACTTTTTAAATGTTTGTATTTTAATTCCAGTCAGTTAACATGTAGTATAATATTAGTTTCAGGTGTACAATGTAGTGATTCAACACTTTCATACATCACCCAGAGATCATCACAAGGGCCCTCCTTAATCTCCATCACCTATTTCACCCATCCCTCACCCACCTCCCCTCCGGTAACCATCACTTTGTTCACTATAGTTAAGAGTCTGTTTCTTGGTTTGCCTCTCTCTGTTTCCCCTTTGCTCATTTGTTTTGTTTCTTAAAATCCACGTGAGTGAAATCATATGGTATTTGTCTTTCTCTGACTTATTTTGCTTAGCATAATACTCTCTAGCTCCATCCATGTCACTGTAAATTTGCTATATATACATAGATTATCACGTTTTCTTTATCCATTCCTCAGTTAATGGACATTTGGGCCCTTTCCATAATTGGCTATTGTAGATAATGTTGCTATAAACATCAGAGTGTATGTATCGCTATGAATTAGTATTTTTTTTTTTTGTCTTTGGGTAAATAGTAGTGCAATTGCTGGAACATAAGGTAGTTCTATTTTTACCTTTTTGAGGAACCTCCATACTGTTTTCTCCCATGCTGTGGCTGCACCAGTTTGCATTCCCACCAACAGTGCGTGAGGGTTAATTAATTAGACTTTATTTTTTTAATGTTTATTTTTGAGAGAGAGAGAGAGAGCACAAGTGGGGAGGGGAGGGTTGGTGCAGAGAGGTAGAGGGAGACACAGAATCTGAAGCAGGCTCCAGGCTCTGAGCTGTCAGCACAGAACCCGACGCGGGGCTCTAACTCACGAGCAGTGAGATCATGACCTGAGCTGAAGTTGGACGCTTAACCAACTGAGCCACCCAAGTGCCCCAATAGAGTTTATTTTTTAAAACAGTTTTACATACAGAGAAATTGAGCAGAGGGTATAGAAAATTCCCGTATACTTCCTTCCTTCATCTTTCCGCACCACCTCCCCAACACTTCCCTCTATTATTAACATCTTGCATTAGAGTAGTGCATTTGTTACAGTTGATGAACTAATATTTATACATTATTATTACTATTAAGGTTCACTGTGTTGTAGAGTTCTATGGGTTTGCCAAATGCATAATTTCATGCAGTCACCGTTACAGTATCATACATAATAATTTCTCTGCCCTAAAAATCCCCATGTTCCACCTCTTCATCCCTCCCCCAGCACTCCCAACCCCTAGCTGCCATTGATTTTTTTACTGTCTGTATAATTTTGACTTTTCCAGAATATAATGTAGTTGGAGCATAGAATATATGGTCTTTCCAGAGTTCCTTCTTTCACTTAGCAGTATGCATTTAGGTTTCATCCGTGTCTTTTTGTAGCTTGAGACCTCTTTCATCAGTGAATCATTGAATCCTTATCTTATTATTGTCTGGATGTATCACCATTTACTCACCTAATGAGGGATATCTTGATTGGTTTCAAGTTTTCTTGACTATGAATAAAGCTTCTATGAACATTCACGTACAGAATGTTGTGTGGACATGTTTTCAATTCATTTGGGGATGTAGGAGCACAATTGCTAGATTGTATGGAAAGATTGGGTTTAGGTTTGTAAGAAACAGCCAAACTTCCTTCCAAAGTGACTGTATAATGTTGTATTCCTACCAGCACTGAATGAGTTTCTGTTGTTCTGTATCCTCACCAACATTTGTTATCTGTTTTAGATTTTGGTCTTTCTAATCGGTACATACTGATATAATAGTGGTACATATTGTGTACTCTTCTATGAATTTTAACACACATATATAGTTATCTAACTATCATAATCAAGATACAGAACAATTTCACCATCCCCAAAAACTCCCTAATACTTCCTTTTAAATCATCCTCCTTTACTCCTAACCCTTGGTAACCATTGATCCATTCTCCATCACTATTCTTTTATCATTTCATGAATGTCATATAAATGGAACCCGACGTCATATAACTATTTAGGTTGGCTTCTTTCACTAAGAATGATGTCTCTGAGATGAACCCCAGTTGTTGCAAATATCAATAATTTGTTCCTTTTTATTTATAAGTAGCATTCCATTGTATGTAGGTATCATAGTTGAATTTTCCATTCACCCATTGAAGGACATTTGGACAAGGTTGGGCTTTTTGCTACAAAAAATAAATGTACTATAAATATCTATCTATAGGCTTTTGTGTGGAAATGTTTTCATTTTTTCTAGGGTAAATATATGTAGGAGTAGAATTACTGGGTCATATGATTAGTATATGTTTAACTTTATATATATAACTGTCAAATTATTTTCCAGAATGTCTCTCCCATTTCGCACTCCTACCAGCTATGATTGACAGTCCCAGTTGATCTACATCCTCTCTAGCACTTGATATGGTCGTTATTTTTATTTTAGTCATTCTAACTGGTGTGGAGTGATATCTTATCATGGCTTTATTTTTCATTTTCCTAATGGTTAATGATGCAAATCATCATCAGTGTGCTTATTTGCCTTTTCTATATAGTTTTCTATATACTTTATGCCTTTCTAGATGCTTTTTCTGTTTACTTTTTAAAAAGTGTCAAGTCTTTTGCTTATTTGGCTTGCTTTTTAAAAAATTGTTGAATATATAGTTCTTATTGTTCTTTACATATTCTGGATATATGTCTTATGTCAGGTATGCGATTTATGTATATTATCTTTTATAGATCATGCATTTAGTGCCATGTCTAAGAAATTTTTGCCTAACTCAAATCATAAGGATTTTACCAGATGTTTTCTTCTAATAGTTTCATAGTTTAACTTTTTAACTTTAACTCAATGATTTACAGTAAGATCTCATAAGGGTCCAGAAACATGCATGTAATACAAAGCACTTGTATCTCAAAGGGAATTTCAAGAATACTGGCTCAGTTGTGATCATGTGACATTCGGCATCACATACTACTTGTATTGCAAGACATCATTCATTTATCGAATTAAAATTTATCAGAAATGTCTTCTCGTCTTGTGGAACACTCGCAAAACAAGTTACTGGCAATCCAAGGTTTTACTGTACTTTGAATTAATTTTTGTGTAATGATCATAATGTAGTTCAAAGTTCATTTCTTTGTACATGGATGTACAATTGGTCTAACATTATTTGTTTAAAGAATGTACTTTCTCAATTAGATTATATTTGTACCTTTGTCAAAAGGTCAAAAGGTACAAATATGTCAACAGACCATATTTGCATGGGACTTTTTCTGCATCTGTTCTGTTCTATTGATCTATGTCTCTACCTTTTTGTCAATATCAGTCTGACTTGATTACTGTAACTTTAGAATAAGTCTTAAAATCAGGTAGTGCAATTTTATTCCTTTTTCAAAATCATTGTAGTTCTTCTAGTTCCTTTCCCTTTCCATATAAATTTTACAATCAGATTACCTATATCCACAAAGAGACCTGTTGGGATTTTTACAGGAATTGAGATAAGTTTGTAGATTTATCTGGGAGAGAATTGGCATATTTACTATATCAAGTCTTCTAATCCATGAACTCAGTATGCCTCTACCTTCATTTCAATCTTGTTTTCATTTTTTTGTAAGCATTTTGTAGTTTTCAGCATGCAGATTCCACATGTGAAATAGATTTATACCTGTGTTTCTCGTTTTTTTTAAATGTTAAAATGAATATTTTAAATTTCATGTTCTAAATTCCTCACTACTGCTATATAACAATAGCAATATAATTGATTTTGGTGTGTTGACTTTTTTTCTGTGACTTTGCTAAACTCACTTACTATTTCTAGGAGGTTTTTTGGATATTCCTAGGGAATATTTAATATGAACAATCATGTTCTCTGTGAATAGAAATAGTTTTATATCTTGCTTTCTAATCTTCTGCATATTTTATTATTATTACTAATTGTTTTGCCCTATGGCTCTGCCTAGTACTTCTAGTATGATGCTGGACTGAAATGATGAGAGTGAACAACCTTATTTTGTTCATAATTTTATGTCACCATTAATTATTATGCTACCTTTTTGGAAGGGGCACAGGGATAGATACTATTTACCCAATTGAAGAAGTTCGCTTCTATTTCTCGTTTGCTGAGAGTTTTTATCAAAAATTGCTATTTAATTTTGTCATGTGTTTTTCCTGCATCAGGTGATATGATCATGTGGCTGTTCTTAGACTGGTAATATGAGGCATTAAATTGATTTTGAATACTAAGCTAGGTTTGTAGTCCTGGGGAAAAATCTGACTTAGTCATGGTATATTATTCTTTTTACATTTTCCTGGGTTTTTTTTTTTAATGTTTATTCATTTTTGACAGGGGGAAGGTAGGTACCGAGAGAGTGGGAGAGAGAGGATCTGAAGCGGGCTCTGAACTGACACCAGAGAGCCCGATGCAGGGCTCAAACCCACAAACCATGAGATCATAACCTGCGCTGAAGTCAAACACTTAACCCACTGAGCCCCCCAGGCACCCTATATATTTCTGAATTTATTTGCTGACATCTTGGTGAGGATATTTGCATCAGTATTATCTATGTTATTCATTTTATACTGCCTTTGCCTAGTGTCTTAATATTAGGATAATGCTGGCCTAGTTGTGAAGTGATCTATCATCTTGCAATCTTCTGGAAGAGATTGTATAGCATTGATGCTATTTTTTTTTTTCAATATTTGCTGGTGAAATCACCTGGCTATGGAGATTTTTTTTGGATGATTTTAAAATATGAATGCAATTTGTTTAAAGTTTATAAAATCATTCAGGCTATCTATTACATCTTGGGTAAGTTTTGGTGGTTTATAGTTTCTGGGGAACGGATCCATGTCTTCTATGTTGCTGAGTTTATGGATGAAGAATCATTCATAGTATTTCCTTATTGTTTTTAAATGCCTGTAGTGGGGCGCCTGGGTGGCGCAGTCGGTTAAGCGTCCGACTTCAGCCAGGTCACGATCTCGCGGTCCGTGAGTTCGAGCCCCGCGTCGGGCTCTGGGCTGATGGCTCGGAGCCTGGAGCCTGTTTCCGATTCTGTGTCTCCCTCTCTCTCTGCCCCTCCCCCGTTCATGCTCTGTCTCTCTCTGTCCCAAAAATAAATAAACGTTGAAAAAAAAATTAAAAAAAAAATGCCTGTAGTGATACCCCATTTTTGCTTCCTGATACCAATCATTTGTGTCCTTTCTTATTCATTTTTTATTAGCCTCGCTAGAGTGTATCAATTTTATTGAACTTTTTTAAGGGCCAGCTTTTGGTCTTATGGTTTTACCTATTGCTCTACTGTTTTAGATTTCACTGACTTCTGCTTTTCTTGTGCACTTCCTTCGTGCTTTGAGGTCATTTTTACTCCTCTTTTTCTAGTTTCTTAAAATGGCAGCTTAGATGGTCAAATTGAGATCTTCTTAAAAAAATAGCAATTAATACTAAAAATGTCCCTCTAGGCATCACTTTAGCTGTACCCATACATTTAGATAAACTGTGTTTTTATTTTCACTCAGTTAAAAGTATCTTCTAATTTCCCTCTGGACTTCTTTGTCTAATAGATTATTAAAACTGTGTAATTTCCAAGTATTTGGGGAATTTCCTCTCAACTATGTTATTAATTTCTCTTTTTATGATCACAAATCTTTGTATCAGAAATAATGTTTCGTATCATTTTAAATCCTTAAAATGCATTAAAATTTTTTATGACCCCGGAAATCTGCTATCTTGGTGAATTTGTTCCGTGCGTACTTGAAAGGAATATATATTTGTGCCATTTTGGGGATAGGTATTCTACAAGTGCCAGTTACATCCAGTCGGGTTGTTGGTGGTTTTGAGTTGTTTTCTATCCTTGCTAATTCCCTGTCTGTTGTTTTCGTCAGTTGCTGAGAGAGGTATATTTAAATCTGCAACTACCAACTGTAGTATTTCCTATGTCTCCTCTCAATTCTGTTAATATTTGCTTCATCTATTTTGAAGTTCTGCTGTTACATATGTAAGATCATTATGTCTTAGGGGAATCAATCTTTTTATTATTATAATAATGCACCTTTGTATCCTTGGTCATCCTTTGCTGTGAAGTCCACTTTGTCTGATATTAATATGACCATTTTAGCTTCATTTTGATTAGTGTTTGCATGCTATTGTTTCTTTCATGGTTTTACTTTTCACTTACCTTTACTATAACATTTGAAGTTTCTTGTAGCCAGCAGATAGTTCGGCCATATCTTTAAATCTATTCTGACGATCTCCTTCTTTGATTTGTATTTAGACCATGATTTAGCATCGTTATTGCCACGTACAGGTCTATCATATAGTTGTTTGTTTTCTGCGTGACTCTTCTGTTTTCTATCCCTATCTTCCTCCTTTCTCGTCTCTTTTCTGTTACTTGAAAGGTTTTAGCCTTCCATTTTAATTTACGTACTGTGGTTTAACTATATATCTTTACATATATTCTAGCACATGATCTACATATTATAATACATCTCCTTGACATTTTACGATACATGGAATTGGAATTTCATCACTCCAGGTGGCATGTAGAAATTTTACCAACATGTAAGCCCTGTACTCTGCCCTGTTATGCAGTCTTACATATTACAGCAACATGCATTGAAGATCCCATTAGCAGCGTTATAATTTTAACTTTCAACCATTAAAATAGAAAACTTAAGAGAAGAATAACTAATTACCTTTACTCAGATATTTACCAATTCTGTTGAGTTTTCTTCATTTCTGATTATCTAAACTGATTTCTGATATTATTTCTTCCCCATGTTTTGAAGAACTTCCATGGTATTTCCATTAGAAGAACATACTGGTGATGAATTACCTTAGTTTTTCTTTATATTAGAATGTTTTTATTGCACTTCATTTCTGAATAATATTTCACTGCAAATAGAATTTTGGGTTGATCTTTTTTTCTGAGTTGATAGTTCTATTCCTTCAACACTTTAAATATATCATTATACTGCTTTATGGTATATATGTTTGCTGATGAGAAATCTGTGGCCCATCAGATTGTAATTTCCTTAATGAAAGAAAAACTTTATTTGAATCTCTATATAAAACTGGGAACATTTCTGGGAACATACTAGTTAATTAGATATATCCCTGGAACTTGATTGGCAGTGGTTTCTAGGTAAAGTGATTGCATATTTTATAGTGTTAAAATCAAGACAATTCTGAGCATAGTGGGAATATGTTAACCATTTCTTTAGCCGAAGAGGCAAAAAAACAATTAGGATTCATGGTCACCCTAATTTTAGGCAATGAGGTGCCTTCTAAGGAGGGAAAGTATTAAAACCTAGTAGATATTTACTGTTTCTTCTTTTAAGAATAGAAACTCCCATAGGGGAAATCACCTTTCCCTCAACCCATGTTCTCAAATCTTATGATTTTAATTAGTGTTGCTATGTTTCTACTGATTTTGCTGATCCTTCCAGAGATAACTTCTTATCCAGCTATGATCGATTAAAAAAGGCTTATCCCCAGACACAGCCTGGGCCATCACGTTACCTTACCAGATTTAATAAGCTCAAAGGTAGAATTCTGATGAATGCTGGATTATCACAGTCTCTTACAGACTTATTTTGTTTTGTTCCTTTGTTTTTGTTTTCTCCGAATAGGAATCAGGAGACGAGACTCAGGTCTTCTCTGTCAGTGAAACCATGTGACTTTAGAGCTACTGCCCAGGTCCTCTGTCATTTGGAAGAAGTCTGTCTACTTTAGAAGTAAAAGAAGCATAGAAGAAAGTCTTAGGACTTGTGCTAGGAGCAGTAGTTTCCTAATTCCATTGTCCCTCTGTGCTGGATGCCTTCTACTGGTTCCAATGCAGGAACCCATTGTTCCTTTTGCTTAGGTGAACTTTCTTTGGTCTTCAGCCTCTTACAACCAAAAGAAACCCAGATAATACTTATTACTCTTGTATTGTTTCTGAGACAGCAAGAAGCTCTTTAGAAAATGATGAAGTAAAGATTACTAACAGGCACACAAGTACATGTATTGCAAATAGTTACTTTTTTAAAAGTTTCTTTCTTGAGAGAGAAAACAAGCGCGTGTGCGTGCATGAGTGGGGGTGGGAGAGAGAGAGAGGGAGAGAGAGAATCCTGAGCATGCTCCATGCTGTCAGCGTAGAGCCTAATGAAGGGCTCAATACCACGAAGTATGAGATTATGACCTGAGCCAAAATCAAGAGTGGGACGCTTAACCGACTGGGCCATCCAGGTGTCCCACACATAATTATTTTTTATACTTGCATCTTATAACACTGTATTATTATATTACATCTCTCTTATATTATGCCTCTTTCTCTTAATGCTTAAGTTTTTTTTTTTTAATTTTTTTTAACGTTTATTTATTTTTGGGACAGAGAGAGACAGAGCATGAACGGGGGAGGGGCAGAGAGAGAGGGAGACACAGAATCGGAAGCAGGCTCCAGGCTCCGAGCCATCAGCCCAGAGCCTGACGCGGGGCTCGAACTCACGGACCGTGAGATCGTGACCTGAGCTGAAGTCGGATGCTTAACCTACTGAGCCACCCGGGCGCCCCTTAAGTTTTAATTCTCAAGGATGTTTATCTAGCACTTAAGCTCTAAGAAGGTAAAGCATAAGACTGTTAAAATTGCTCTGTATAGTAACCACTTCATACTCTCGAGGTTGCTTATTATTCGACAATCACAGTGTAGGAAAAAACAGCACGGTTTTGATTATTAATTCAATAAACATTTATGGTGCACCCATTATGCTAGATGGGTGTGAAACAAAATAGAAAATGTCGTGGCACTAAGGAACTACATGCAACTGAACTAACTGCATGCAAGTTTAATGAAACTAGCAGTAAACAAGCAAACAAAGAAATAAACTACATTACTTCAGGTAGTACTTAAGTGCTACGAAGACCTAATAAAACAGGGTAACGTGACAGGGAGGAAGTGGGTTGGAAAAGTCACTTTAGAGTGGGGAGTTAAGAAAGACTTCTCTGAGGAGGCCAAAGGCAGGCAGACATGAGAATGGGGGAAGGAACTAGACTTTGGAAAAACAGTCTAGGTCCTGTAGCAGTAATGAGGTTGGTGCTTCAGGAAGACAGAAAGCCAGCAAGCTGGAATTATAGCAAAGGAGAAGAAGCGTGCTACAAGTTGACGTCACGATAATTGTTCTTTGCAGCGGTAGAAGAGAAAACCTAAGAAAATTTGAGGAATTTTTTGAGAATTAAGACCGCTCCTGTGTAGACTCAGAAAGATTCTCTGACTAAAGTAATTTGGCAAAGAAGAGAATAGGAGGAAAAACTCTTTCTTGCCTATGTATTTAATATTCCTACAGTTGGGCCTACTGCCCAATTGTAAAATTAGCTGCTCTTTGTCAGAAGTCTTCATCTGTTTGAAAACACATTGTAAGTACTGTCAGAATTCTTTTTACCCGCGAACTCACCTTCAAATATATTACATATCTTAAACATGGTGTTATTCTTCCCTGGTTCTTTGTGACAGCTTGCTAGAGTCCCCATATGTAGGCAAAGTCAGAGACTCGAGGTGTTAAGGAAAGGGAAAGATGAGCTGGCCTGGTGTTTGTCAGTGAAGCAACGCGTCAGAATCCTCTGTGGGCCCTTTTCAAGATAGCAACCGAGCTTCACTCGCCAGGAGTCGGATTCACAGGACCTGGCAGAGGACTCTAGCACTATTATCTTGCAATGTGAAATGGTAAAGGTAGCAACATATTTTGACTTGCATCTCCTGCTAGAGAGACTCGTTTCTCAGTAATACACAGGATGACCAGAGTGAGGACCAGAACCTTAATCTCTTGATATGGAAGTTTTTTTTGCCACTCCCCAGCCAACTGTATACCTTTTTCTTACTTTGATACGCTATGTTAAACATGTACAAAAATAGATTATGGTCCAAATGCTATTTTTTTTTTAGCACCTTTCGGTCATGCAATTTTAGAATTAGAAATCTTTGCGCCAGTTACCAGAACAAACAGCCAAAGAGAAGAAAGGAAGAAAAAGACCCCGAGTAGCCCAAATCCTGGATACAAATTCCTGGCATTAAGCTCATGCTAGTTTCCTGTAGCCCCCTTCTAGGCTCTTGGTTATTTGAGTGACTTTGTATCTAGACCCTATTTGGAGACAAACAAGACCCACACACTTGACTTGGTCAGGAAACATTTGCTTGCGGATTGGAGTGGTGGAAAAACGGTGATTCCTAATTTCAACCAACTCTGCTGCAGCTGTAATTATGCTTATTAGCTAGTGCTGATAACACCATTCATATTTTCACTAAAGAAGGACAACATTAATTCTTTTTCCTGAATGAAACATTGTCACCTGCATCCGAGGATGTAAAGTGACTTAAAATATAAAGGACTTTCCATTTCCAGACCAAATTCCTTAGTCTCTTTTTGGCTTTCAGTTGTTCCTGCCTCCAAGAAATGAGATACAAAAGCAGCTAAGAGTCGGTTCACTCCTCTGAAGCCAGAGGTAGAAGCAGTTTGGAAGACATTTTGTTTCATCTCTTTTTTAACTTCTTGAAAAATATTTCTGGAAAGAGTAGCTAATAATAAGATAGGTAGGTGGATGGCAGGGAGTTAACTAAAATGTTCAGAATAGCTCTGAGTACAATCGCATTTAAAAATAGAGAGAACAGGCCACGAACAAAACCCCACTAACTCAGTATATTTAGTTCAGATGTGGCTAATGTCCCTATTTAGCATCTTCAAGTTGCTTACACTTTCCTCACCAACCTAAGAATGTGCCTCTAGCACTGGAGAGCTTTCCAAGTCCAAGGACATGGGAATGTGAATTATCAAACAAGCTGGGGATGAAAGGTGCTGAAATCATCTTTTTACAATATTGCCAAAAACAGCTTGAGTTTCCAGGCTGCTAATTGCTGAAATATGTTTTAGCTTCCGACTTTGTTCTGAGCCCATGACCCACTCACCAAAAGGTAGGAAGCATGTTGTAAAAGAGAGAAAAAAAAAAAAAAAAAAAAAGAATGGCAGTAAGAGGGAGCAGAGTAAGGAACTGTTTAGCCCAGGGCCTCCTGGAAAGCCACGTTACATTAAAGGAAGTGTATTTTACTTGGGCCGTCTGCCCATACAATTTGACTTGACCACCAAAGTAATTCAGTCCTTTATTGTCTTTTCTGAACAGGAGTGAGTTAGCCACGGTCTTGAAAGTGTGGCAGTACAAATAGCTAATCTGAATTGGCTGTCTTCCTTTTTACCGCGTTTCTTATTTAACTTTCTAAAAAGTTCTTTATGCCTGTTACCTCATTTCAGCCCCACACTGATTTGTTAGAGCAAGTAAAAGTCTCTGTTTTCTGTAGATGAAACTGAGGCACAAAGAACCAGAATGAGTTGCCTTAAAATCTCTTTCATTGGGGGCAGAATTAGGGATGGGCTAGGATCCCTTGCCCCTGCTGTGAGAATATTCCACTCCACTCCACTGCCACTCGTCATAAAAGTCCCTGGAATATGGTACAAAATTAAGTTGCAGCAGCCTGTTTTGATATTTCTGAAAGAAAGCTTCAGCTACATTATTTTTCTGAAGTAGTTTATTAGCTAGCCCTGTAAGAAAACAGTTGTACCAGATAAAGGTCCCTTTCAACGTTATGAATTTAATACCACAGAGGGACTTGCAGACTGAATTATCCAGACTCATCGTAGACACATATAGGCAGTCACTAAATGTGTGAATTAATGTTCAGTTGTGGGTTTAGCAGATATAAATTTAAAGGTGACCAATAAGACATACTCAAATACTTTATTTTTGTTTATGCTTTTGGACAAGTTACATTTTTATATGTGATATGTCTCCATAACACTTTTTAAATGACTTCTGGAACGTTTTTCACACACAGGTTTAGTATTTGAACTTCATTTTGAAAAATGCCCTTTTCTAAAAGAAAACCTTCAGACTGAATTAGTTAAAATGATATATTCAAAGAATGGTACCAACTTACTATTGCCAACAATTATTACCTTTGTATTATTTTTTTTTAGGTCTGTGCTTGAATTTCATTCCGAAGACAGAGGCTCTGAAACAGCTAAAAATTGCAGGAAACGGTATCTGGTTGAGATGTCTGTGTATGTTCACACTTTGACCCGCCATTTCTGCTCAAATCCGTAACAATGACAGATCAAATCTGAAAAGAGGAAACCAAAATATGTATCTGTGTTTAAAAAGAAGACAAACATTTCTGTGGAGATAATGCGACAGAAATGCAAATTGGTGGGTGGAATTGAAGACACGGGCCTATTGAACCCACGAGTGTGGCTACCTGGGAATAAAATAGGTTAAAAGTGTTCGCTGTGAGATAGTGACACCAGAAATGGAAACAGATCAAACTGCTTGAAGCCAGGGGCTTGGGGAGGAGCTCCTCTCTTCCACTCGTGAAATAAGGCTGGGGGTGAAAAAAAAGGAACTATCGCTGCTGACCTCTTGGGGAGGTTGGACAAGGATATGGCCTCAAGACAGGGAAGGAGTAAGGCTGTGCACGGCCTCCTTGAATACATCGACATATCATCAATATCCCCCCCACACAGACACACCAGAAGGATGAGTCATTATTTTTTTTTTTTTTTTCAACGTTTATTTATTTTTGGGACAGAGAGAGACAGAGCATGAACGGGGGAGGGGCAGAGAGAGAGGGAGACACAGAATCGGAAACAGGCTCCAGGCTCTGAGCCATCAGCCCAGAGCCTGACGCGGGGCTCGAACTCCCGGACTGCGAGATCGTGACCTGGCTGAAGTCGGACGCTTAACCGACTGCGCCACCCAGGCGCCCCAGGATGAGTCATTATTAAAACACTTGATTCCACTGGGTGTTGTATGGAAACCAACTTGACAATAAATTTCATATATTAAAAAAATAATAAAAATAAACAAAACAAAACAAAACAAAACAACAAAAAAAAAAACCCACTTGATTCCAGGGGCACACCTGGGTGGCTCAGTCGGTTAAGCATCCGACTTTGGCTCAGGTCATGATCTCGCAGTTCATGAGTTCAAGCCCCATGTCGGGCTCTGTGCTGACAGCTCAGAGCCTGGAGCCTGCTTCAGATTCTGTGTCTCCCTCTCTCTCTGCCCCTCCCAGCTCATGCTCTGTCTCTATCTCAAAAATAAATAAAAACATTAAAAAAAATTAAAACACTTGATTCCAAACCAGGAATCCAGGGAGTTGGCAAGGTGGGTAGAAGTTGCTTAAGGAAGAAAATAAGTGATCAAAATTAACTAAATAGTTTCCACTCAAAAAAAAAATGAGTCTGAAAGCAAATATCTCCAAAACATGAAAGCGTCGAAGGCTAAAAAAGACAGTAAAAGATGCCAAACAATAGATATAAATTCTGGGACTTTGATCCTTGCACCAGAAACATCACTATCACCTTGAAGCTTGTCTGACAGGTGGAATCTCAGGCGTCACTTCAGACGTGCTTAATCAAAACCCATGTTTTAACATAACTATTGGGCAACTCATATATCCATTAATGTTGGGAAAGCACTGCTGGAAAAGATAATATATTTATGGAATTGTTTGACAAGCCGTTTAACGTAAATATGATTAATTTGCTCAGAGATGACGGAAACAAGTTTCATTTTAAAAGAGCAAAAAAATTAAGTAACACACACACACACAAAAGCAAACGTGGTATAGTAGCTGGTAAGACAATCAACCAACTCAAAGTCTTGAAAATGAGAATTATAGTCACTTGGGGGAGGGGCAATCAATAGTAGGTATATACTGTGACCAGACACAAAGGCAAAAGAAAATTAATGAATTAAAATATTCTCCTAATGTATTTGGGCAGAACCTGGCCTGAGAGAATGAGACAAAAAGAGCCATTGAAATATGAAGAATAAACCGAAAACCTCCTACTTAAACCCAATAATGCCAATGGAGTTCTAAATGAGACTGAAAGAAAAAATACAGTAGTTTTTTGAAGCCATATTTATAATAATTATCCGGCACTGAAAGAAAATGTTACTTTGGGAATATACCATGAATACCAAGCAGGCTAAATAAAATGAATCTACATTTAGAAATACTGTAGGGGCACATGGGTGGCTCAGTGGGTTAAGCCTCTGATTTCGGCTCAGGTCATGATCCCACAGTTTGTGAGTTTGAACCCCGTGTCAGGCTCTGTGCTCTCAGTGAAGAGCCCGCTTCAGATCCTCTGTCTCCCTCTCTCTCTGCCCTTCCCCCTCTCATGTGCCCTCTCTCTCTCTCTCTCAGAAATAAATTCTTTCTTTCTCTCTCTCTCTCTCTCTCTCAAAAATAATTAAACATTTTTAAAAAAGAAATGTAATCTGCAGAACAATGATGATAATGAGAAAATCTTAAAAACCATCAAGAAGAAAAGAGAGAGAATCCAAACAACAACAACAATTAGACTGTAATGTGTGTCACCAGCAAAAATAGATGACAGAAGAAAGAGGAGCATTAGGTTCCATGTGCTGAGGTAAAATAGCTGATACCAGCTGAGAGGATGGCATTACTGTTCCCTCACAGTTCTTCATCTTTCCCTGTAACCTTGTCCCATGTCCTAGAACTTCAGTTTATCTCAGTAAACAAAGATTCATAAAATATTGGTAAATTTAACGTTCTGTGTGTTTTATTTATTTATTTATTTATTTAGAACACATATGTGCACACGAGAGGGTGGGGGAGGGGCAGAGGGAGAGGGAGAGAGAATCTTAAGCAGGTTCCATGTCCATTGCCCCTCCTGGGGCTTGATCTCAGGAATATGAGATCATGACCTGAGCCAAAATCAAGAGTCAGGCGCTTAACAGACTGAGCCACTCAGGCACCCCAACACTGTGTTGGGTGGGTGACTTATGTTTTAAAGATAAACTTAAATTTTGAACTATTAAACCGAAATTGGGACTGTTGGGCATTGGGTTAATAAAGTATGTTGGGGGCACCTGACTGGTTCAGTTGGTTGAGCATCTGACTCTTGATTTTAAGTCAGGCCATGATCTCACAGTTCATGGGTTTGGGCCCTGCCTTGGGCTCTGCGCTGACAGGGCAGAGACTGCTTGGGATTCTCTCTCTCTCTTTCTCTTTATCTCGCTGCCCTTCCCCCAATCACTTGCTCTCCCTCTCTCTCTCTCTCAAAAGTAAATAACATTTTATTTTTTAGATATTTTATATATTTTTGAGCAAGAAAGAGAGAGAGCATAAGTGGGGTGAGGCAGAGAGAAGGGGGAAGAGAGGATCAGAGGGAAATTTCATGCCAACAGCTAAGAGCCTGATATGGGGCTCGAACTCTCAAACTGTGAGATCATGACCTAAGCTGAAGTCTCAGTTTAACCCACTGAGCCACCCAGGTGCCCCTTTTTATAACACTTTATTTTTTTAATGTTTTATTTAGTTTTGAGAGAGAGAGATCTCAAAACTAAGTAAATAAACTTTAAAAAATAAAAATAAATAAAGTATGTTGAGTTTGGGTATGTATCCAGAAGAAGAATAGAAATACTAAATAATTTTTACTTTCTTGAAGAAGGTTAAAGTTTATAGGTATGTTAAAATTTAAGAAGAAAATAAATGTCATGTAAGGCTTCCAAATAAGTAGGTGAATAAAAAAGAAAGGATTATGAAAATCTCTTAAATCAACAAAAGATGTAAAAAAAAAAAAAAGAGTAAAGAAAACACAAAACTATATGGGAGATATAAGCTTACAATTTTACAAAAATATTAAAATATCCTATTAAAAATCAGGTCATTGGATTATTAATTAACAAGCTTAATCTTATTAGTTAATAGGGAAATGCACCTAAATTCACATAGGTAATAATTTAATAAAACCACGAGAACTATAATAAGAACACATCATAGGCAAAAATGTTTCAGTTCAACAGTATTATGTATTAAAGAGGATTTGGGGGGGAAGAACTCTTTTTTTAAAAAAAAAATTTAGTGTTTTTTTATTTATTTTTGAGAGAGAGAGAGATAGAACATGAGTGGGGGAGGGGCAGAGAGAGAGGGAGACACAGAATCTGAAGCAGGCTGCAGGCTCCGAACTGTCAGCACAGAGCCTGACGTGGGGCTTGAACTCATGAACTGCGAGATCATGACCTGAGCCGAAGTCGGACGCTCAGCCCATGGAGCCACCCAGGTGCCCCGGAAACAACTCTTTCCTGCTGTTCAGAGTATAGAGTTAACTGGTTTAGAGACGGATGGAAACTATCCAGTGACATTGCTGACTCAGTGCTTTCACTTCTCAGCTTAAGCCATTAATTTCGTTAATGAAAAAGCAAAATTGGTTAGTAACCTGAATATACATCAACAGGAAGTCAAGTAAACATTTCTTCTCTTTTCTTATTCAGTGGAATATTACACAACAGTTGACATGGACTAGAAACCGCACACATCATTTTAATTTAATTCAATTGATTTAATTTAATTAAAGCTCAGAAATGTAATGTTGCTCAAAAAAAGCAAGTTGCAGAAAAATATGCATACATAATGAATACAACTATATAATACCTAAAAACACGATAGGCAGCCAATATATTGTTTCTTAATTCCCACATAATAAACAATTCACTCAAGACAATGATTTTTCTCTGCAAAAAAAAAGAGAGGGAATTTGAAGAAGCAGCCATAAGGAGCTTCACTTGTGTATATAGTTTCATAAATTTTAATATTTTAGTAGGTTTGATCCTTTCACAATTTTGAAAGATAGGAGCAAGAGCTGACAACCTTTCCAATAACCATGATTCTAGAATTAACTTACTCGTTTCTGCAAAAAGTCCAAATCTGATTTCAAACAGGAAACATCCTAACAGTGTGTCCTACTTATTAAAAATGTTTATATATTAGGCGTTAGTGCTTGGAAGGTCATGTCAGGCATGGAAACTACAGCAATGAAGAAGAAAGATAATTCTCACCTCCAAGAAGCACCATCTAGCAATATTTAAACAAAACATATTTTTGAACATTTGGGACACCAATACTACTTAGCAGACTCATTCATTCATGTATTCAACAACTACTACATTCTATCACATGTTGAACACTCTTCTGGATTTGTGGGATACAGATGCGAAAAGCAGCAGTAATGGATACTTTAATAATGATAATGATAATAATTCCTAACACTTAATAGGTACTCACTACTTATGAGACACTGTTTAAATGCTGAGTATGTAAACAATACTCACAATAATAATCTACCCTAAGAGGAAAATATCATTATTACCATTCCAATTTCATAGATGTTTCATCTAATTTTCATTTCTGATAGCCATCTTTGTGTCTGAAAAAAATCATCCTCCTAAAGTGTGGGGGAGAGAAAACCTCCAACTCCTCTGCACTCTGCCTTTTTTTCTCCCTACTCTAGCAGATCATTTTTTACTGAACAGTATGACCAAAGGAGTTCAAGAAATATTTATACGTAAGCATATTTTTTTCTGTAGGTACACTATAGAGGCCTGTGGAGTTACCATGAAACTTCAGCTGATTTCAGTTCCAACCTTAACCCAAGGGCAGTGCACAGTACGATACAGTGTCTTTAGGGGACAGTGCAGAACAACCATTTATTAGAGCCACTGAAATTTTCTTGTTTCAAAATATGACTAGGAGATCCTCTTAGAAAACTAGATCTTGTTTTTCATATAACAAAATATAAGTGCAACAGTGTTTGTTTTACTTTCGGCTGAGACCCCAGAGTAGGTGGCACCCAAACTTACATTGCAAAACCAGAAGCTAGGTTCCTGGGCAGGGCTTCCAAAGGAGGTGGTTGTGAGCAAGCACGGCCATGCTTCGCTGACCCCCACAACCGAATAATCTACCAAATAATATTGGACCGGTTGGAAGAATGAGACCAGAAATTAAAGGGAAGATTCTTTGAACAGAGTTCGATGCATTCCTTCTACTTCCCTTATCTTGGTGGACAAGAGGGGACTTCCCCTTTAGCCAAAGCTATGTGAGAAAGGTTTCAAGACCACTCTTCAAGGAACTTGACTAACGTTTTAAGAACTGCTTCCTGGGGCGCCTGGGTGGCTCAGTCGGTTAAGCTTCCGACTTCCGCTCAGGTCATGATCTCGCGGTTCGTGAGTTCGAGCCCCGCGTCAGGCTCTGGGCTGATGGCTCAGAGCCTGGAGCCGGTTTCAGATTCTGTGTCTCCCTCTCTCTGACCCTCCCCCATTCATGCTCTGTCTCTCTCTGTCTCAAAAATAAATAAAGGTTAAAAAAAAAAATTAAAAAAAAAAAAAAAGAACTGCTTCCTAAAAACTTTCCTAAAGATGAGTGGTTGTGGCTGGCTGGCTTCTGAGGGTAGCAAGGAGAAGCAGTTCTGTAGGGAATACATCTGAAATACACGGATGGTGAGTGTTTCCCAGTGGGGCAAGTGAGCACCAAAGAAGATAGCTTAAGATCAACTTAAATGCACTTTTCCCAAGTGTGGCACTTCATAAGAGAGAGACAGTCCATGTCAAATGGACCATAGGAAATTAGGGACCCGTAGGGAAATACTAAGCTAGATGAATTCTTTGCCTGAATTAAAAGAACTGGATAGGTCAGAAGTCTCCAGAACTGAAGGATCCTCCAAAGAACTCATGAATACAGTGCAGGAGAAAATAAATGACTCAAATCTAAGAAAATAAATGACTTTAAATGCAAAACATCTGCTCTCCTAGATGAAACTAATACCAAATTATCTGGGTTCCAGTCAAGGCCAGTCTTCCCTGCCCTTTACCTCTCCTCTCTCTCCACTTGCAAACTGAAGGGGCCAGAGCTATTCACTGTGGAGGAGGAAGAGAAGGGCAGTGAGGTGTGGAGCCAAACAGAGGTGATGCTTCAGGCATTCTGCCCTCAGCAGAACCCTAACTGGGCCTGAGGGAGAAGCTTTAAATTAAAATGAGTTTCAAAGTATTGACTGTTAAGAGCACAGAGCAGTCTAATTGCTCAACTAAGTCTACTTTTTGTGATTTAAAGATGTTTATGACAGGAAAGGGATCAAAAGTCATGGGATCCCTCCTAGATTTTACTCAGGGAAGAGGGAAGAAGAGTCCATAGAGACGGCTTGAGTGAGCATTGGGGTAGGCGGTGGGGGGGAGGGGGCGGGCAATCGAAGCAGAGAAAATGTGTTTCCTTATTTCTTCTTGAGTCTTGCTTGTTCTGTCAGTCAGTCGCAGGGTTGTTTAAAAGGACAGTTGACAAAATCAGTTGTAGGAGCAGTATGGGTGACTAGGATTGTCTACAGAGAGAAAGCAGTGACTATGCAGGAAAATCTGAGGAATTTTTAAGAACAGGGGTATCCGGAATTCAGTTTCCAGTCATTTCTGGTATTAGACTAGGATGTAACTCCCAAGATACCCAGACACGAGGAATACTCTCGCCTGTGTACCATTTCACCTCTCCTGACTGATTTAGGGAATTGCAAAGAGTCTGTGAAATACCTTTGGATGAGTACCAAATGGGGATAAGAGCAGCTGCAGGAGGTTGAGATTCAAGCCACATCTAGTATCTATGGAACCAAGGGGCAACTGGGTGGATCAGTCGGTTAAGCATCCAACTCTTGACCTCTCCTTAGGTCATGATTTCATGGCTTATGAGCTCAAGCCCCACGTCAAGCTCCATATGGGGGTCAACTCTGCCCTGACAGCCAGCACAGAGCCTGCTTGGGATTCTCTGTCTTTTCCTCTCTCTGCCTCTCCCCCACTCATTCTCTCTCTCTCTCTCTCTGTCTCAAAATAAATAAACTTAGAAAAAAGAATACATGAAAGCGAGAAATCAGAGCAAGAGGTGATTAGAAAACTAAGACTCAGAAAATCCCTGCTTTTAGACATTGTTAATGAGAAGCAATGACTAGGTTTTCTGCCTGAACAGGATGAGAGCTTAAGAAATTTATATTATAAAGCAAAGAAAGACTGAACTCAGGAAGCTGGAAAATTTAGTTATGTCCAAGCAACTGCCACCTCTATTAGATATACAGAAAATATCTTAGAACAATTATGAGTAATTAGATTGATAGGGACATATTGTAATAAATCCCTTTCTAAGTAAAATATAGATTAATTATGGGCTAGCACATATGCCCAACTGACACCCTATGCTATTTAACATTTATTCTATCAGTCAGAAGAAAATCAAGGCAAAATCACTGAGTGATAAGGTGCTTATTTATTTCTTCTAGTGCCTTCAATAGTGTTTTGGCTGCTGTGTAATCTTCATGAGACTCAGACATGCTAAGTGAAGCTAGTTTTCAAGTGTCACTCTTGGCAAGTGAGATTCCTTTTATAAAAATGTCTGCTGAGCTTTGACACTTAGACTGAAGTGTGTGTCCACATATCTGCTATAACGTGAATATGTCTTTGTTCATTCCGACTCACAGATCCTTCAGTCAACACAAAAGTGCTTTACAGATGAGCAATTCAAGACTGCAAAATCAAAGGTGGTATGCAAAGCTATCTTTCTCCAAGCACTGCTGATCGTCCTACCTTGGGGAACTGGTAACCCTGATGTTGCTATCTAGTTTCCAGATCTCCACAGAATGTTTATGCACGGTCATGTCATTGTCATTCTCTGAGAAGAAGAATGGTTTTGGAGACCAGAGACAGCACCAAATTAGCTGAGAATTACAGGAGAATGTCCCTTTTCTCTGTCTACCATCAGTATCTACCAAATATCTGGAAACTTTATTTCTTCTGTGGGATTTTATGAACCTCTACACTGAGGGCTGGCCTTGACCACTTTATTAATGATGATGATGTTTGTTAATATATTTTCTAAATCACAACTTCTCCATTCAGATTCTCACATGCCACTGTTTCCTACTTTTAGTAATAAAAGTAATTTCAAAGCGGAAGTCAATAAAACAGTCCAAGAGGGGCGCCTGGGTGGCGCAGTCGGTTAGGCGTCCGACTTCAGCCAGGTCACGATCTCGCGGTCCGTGAGTTCGAGCCCCGCGTCGGGCTCTGGGCTGATGGCTCAGAGCCTGGAGCCTGTTTCCGATTCTGTGTCTCCCTCTCTCTCTGCCCCTCCCCCGTTCATGCTCTGTCTCTCTCTGTCCCAAAAATAAATAAACATTGAAAAAAAATTAAAAAAAAAAAAAAACAGTCAAAAAAATCAGTATTTATGATAATGGCCAAGCAGTTACATCAAGGCACCTCAGAATATTTTTAATGATTTTTTTTCATACTTGATCGGACAAAAATGATATTTGTGAGCAGATAGGATTTTACATTTTCTCCATGGCATTTTTCTGGCAAGGCCCAAATCTTGAAGACGTTCAGAAGGTTGGCAAATTGCTAAAACAGTGATGACTCTGGCTAGAAGGCAACGTCCAGAAATATTTTTGTAAATATCAAGAAGTCCGCCAAATAAGAGTGAGCTCAGTATTTTGGCTTGGGTGTCTAATCTCCAAGCAGCAAAGCACATTAAAGAAACAGCCCACATTTTCAGACATAATAGTAAGGAAGAAGTTATACCTGTCACTGAGTACTTAGTTTCTTGCCTTGCATGTCGAAAACTACCTCTCTTCAATTTAAAGGTGCCCTAGCCTAATTCAACAGGTCAAAGGTCCTAATTTCTAATTTGCTAAGCAATTTATCACATATTACTTACACCCTCTCAAGTCAGATCAAAAGCTACCACCAAATCATGGCAATGAATCCAGATGTGAGGAACTTTGTGATTAATTCACTGGGAGGGTTTGTTGTTAAATATCAGATACATACCTTCAATTTGAAGCATAATGTTTGTATTCTAGCTTGCAATTATTTAAATAATATTTGTGCAAAAATATGGAGAAGGGAACAGGGCAAATCCTAATGTGTCTTTCCTGAAGCAATTACAAATAAATTAAAAGTTATTTAGAATTCAACTTCAGATAAAAAACCTCTTGGGTTACGCATAGAGGTTTCTGGGAGTACTTAGAAATGTTGCATGAATCTTCCCACTAGGAAGATGCTCTGAAATAACAGACCATATGTCTATATTTAAGAAATAGAGGTTCCCTCTGTATCTGAACTGTGTAAGGGGACAGAAGGCAGACAGAGCAAAAATTACGTTCTAGCTTTCTGCTCAGCAAGAAGCACTGATGTCCAAAGATTGCTACCTCTGGAGCCAGACAACGTGGATTTGTATCCCTGCTCTGCCCCTTATTAATGCCTTACAAGCAGCGTCCTTACTAATACAAGTGGGAGATTATTTTAAAAAGTGATAATTGTAGTCACTGCCTCACAAAAATGGAGATGGAATGATTGCCCACGGTATTGTTGTTATTTTTATCATGAAGCCCCAACAACAAAATTTATGATAAAGATGATGATATCCCAATGCCCCACAACAAAATAATGATAGTCATCAAGTAGAAATGGTGATAGACCATGAAAAGCTGAAAATTGGATATTATAATATGTGAGGAATTGGAAGGTCAAGCATTAATTAAGAGTCCTAACAGGTATTTATCTATATCTAATGTTATTGGTTAGGTATAGCTCTAAGCATAGAGTGTCAGAGAGAAAGAGTATTTTTATTCATTTTTGTATTTACTTTTCTCTCATGTAATTGCCTCACAATTTAACAGTTAAAGTATTAATATAAAAACTAAGCAAATTCTGGAAATATAAGTTTTCCCCAAATCTCTCTAAATAAGCCATTTAGTTTAGTGAACACTGAAAGTAGATCTGGATTTAAATTACGATTTTCCTCTTGTTAATCTCCATAAGTTACTTCTGAGTCTTAGTTGTTTCATCTGTAAAACGGGAAATATAATAGCCACTTTGTCGAGCTGTTACAAGGGTTGGATGCAATAATACAATAAAGCTCCTAATATAGTATCTAGTCATGATTTCAATTCAATTAAGTTAGTAGTAGTTATTATTATCCCTGCTATTAATATGATTATTATCAAGAAAAAACCACAAAAATCACGTCTTCTGTCATCAAGTATACAATTCTAAAAATTAAAACTATTTTCACAAGTTCAGCTTATTTCAGTAAGTCCTATTCAGTTATTTTAATTATTGTCTAGTGGCAGTAGATATCCATGCATCCATTAAACACATTTTATTGAACATATACTACGTGCCAGGCATGTGATAGCAAACAAAATAAACTTGGTCGTTGCTCCCATGGTGCTTGGAATCTTGTGAGGAAATTAAAAATATGCAAAGAGACAACTACAATAAATGATGATTCGTGCTACCCTTGGAGAAGTACTAGCGAAATGGGAGCACCTGACCCAGACTCGTAAGGAAAAGCTGAGTTTGAATATTGTAGTAAGAATTACCTAAGAAAACAGAAGAACACAGTTTTTCTAGGAACAACACTGAGAAGGTTCAGAAGCTACATAGAATGCTATACATGAAAGTAACAGAAAAAAAAAAGACAAAATATTTAGATTTGTACAGTGTGGAAAAGTAAGAGGTACTAAATGAGGGTAGAGAGAGAATTTTGATGCTGATCTCTCAGGGCCTTGGGAATCTCAAGGAAGTAGAATTTTCCATAAGAGTAATGTACAAAGAAGGATTAGAAATAAAACTACCACGGGGCGCCTGGGTGGCTCCCAATGGTTAAGCATCCAACACTTGGTCTCAGTTCAGGTCTTGATCCCAGGATCGTGAATTTGGGCCCTGTGTTGGCTCCTACCTAAAAACAAAACAAAACAGGGGCGCCTGGGTGGCGCAGTCGGTTAAGCGTCCGACTTCAGCCAGGTCACGATCTCGCGGTCCGGGAGTTCGAGCCCCGCGTCGGGCTCTGGGCTGATGGCTCAGAGCCTGGAGCCTGTTTCTGATTCTGTGTCTCCCTCTCTCTCTGCCCCTCCCCCGTTCATGCTCTGTCTCTCTCTGTCCCAAAAATAAATAAACATTGAAAAAAAAAAATTTTAAAACAAAACAAAACAAAAAAGAGCTTATAACTACCATATTATCCAGTAATCCCATATCTGGCTATTTATTCAAAATAATTGAAATCAGAATCTCAAAGAGATATTATCACTTTGGTGTTCATTGCACCATTATTCACAATAGTCAAGATGTGGAAACAACCTAAATGTCCATTGACAGGTGAATGGAAAAAAGAAAATGTGATATATACCTACAACGGACTGTTATTCAGTATTACAGCAAAAGAAAACTCTGCAATGACATAGATGAACCTTGAGGACATTGTGCTAAGTGAAATAAGTAAGTCACAGAAAGACACATGCTGTGATGTGATTCCACTTATATGAGCTCTCTCGATAGTCAGATTAACAGAATCAGATTGCAGAATGGTGGTTACCAGAGACCGTGAGGAAGAGGAAATATGGAGTCATTAAGTAACAGAGATAAAGTTTCCGTTAAGCAAGATGAATAAGCTTTAGAGATCTGCTGGACAAATATTGTACCTGTCCTCAAAAATACTGTATTTGTACTTAAAATTTTGTTAAGAGAGTAGATATCATGTTAAGTGTTCTTATCAAAATAAAATAAAGTGTTGTTGTTGTTTTTTTTTTTTTTTTTAAAGAACAATCAGGGCTTACTGTTCAATTACGTTTTTAACAAAACTTTTTCTAAAGCGTGTTTCATAGATCTAGAGATACTTATATAAAACGTAAGGTTTGGAATCTCCTTCTATATGAGGCACAGTAACACCCAGGCCACCAGAATTTGACATTTCTAAGCCTTTCGACTCTACACAAAACAATGTTTACTTTGCAATTTCTCTTTTAATACCAAGGTGTGCCAGCGGCTTTTCTAATGGGTTAACGGCAGCTTCTGTCTCCTCAGAAGGGGAATATCAGAAATAAGATGTTTTCTTTTGTGAGTCCGGCTATCAACTGAACAGGGACAGAACTTTTCAATTGGAAGCCACTCAAATGGTGACACCAAGCCTGAGCGCAAACAAATGCTGACCTCTGCCTTGGTTCTAAAATGCTGCTTCCTTTCTCCACAGCCAATAAGGCAATATTTTTATTTCCTTCAGAAACACCTGATAGGTTTCGGTGAGAAAAAGTAATTCTGCAGCAAATTGTGCAGGCAACGAATTGAAGTAAATGGGAGGTCCTGTCCATTAGCTCATTCCAAGGCCAGGAAAAAAGAAAACTGTGGCTTTAAGAAGAGACGGAAAAATTGGACCAGACTCTTTCTGGATTTTAACTTTTAAAAAGCCCACTTTCTGCTGATTCAGTCGAATAAAGCTTTTTTTGCCCGTTGCCTTTCATTCTTTTCAACTCTTATTTTTTTTCCTGTCACTCCATTCTATACAAACTGACCACTTACATTTCATGTTTTGAAATAATCACTTACTTTTACAGGGAGAAAAAGTTGTCAGATATACCATTAACATCCTGAATAACTGATAGAAGGAAGGGACTTGAAATTTTGCTTTTTGAGATTTTCTCCACCTTGGAGAACTAATTAACATAAATTTTTCCAAGGAATACAGTTCAAATCCTATAAACTTTGTTCTCTGATATTCACACTAATCAGCTTATCTTATCTTAACTTAAATTTTCTTTTATATCTATTAGCCTTTTCAATCTCTTAAAGATTTCTCATAAATTGTTCATAATTCCCTTTAGGCTTTAGGTTCTGTTCCAGCAATCATAGATTCAAATTAAGTCCTGAAAGCCTTTGTTAATTCAATAAGGGGTATTTTCAGTAGAAAATAATGAGAGATCCCTAAAGTACCATAAAATGTTACATTTAGATTTAATATCAAAACCTGCACTAGCCGAACTCTGTCTCCACAGGTGAATGTTCCTGACCGAAGATGCTGTTCCCTAACGTATTGAGGATGAAGCCTAGGGAAAGAGGGGTTGTGCGCTGGAGAATAACAGAGAGGCAGGCGGCACATGCAGGTGCTTTTTCTCTTAGTAACTTCTGCTTCGTAGTGGGATTGATTTTATATTCATCCTTAAGATTCCTCAATATTCAGCTCAATATTCAGTTCCTTATTCAGCTTACTTTAAAGATAATGTTTTTAGTTACACAAAAATCATCTAAAAGACCTGAGCTCGGAGACATTCCAGTTTATCATGAGAATTAAAGATACAAATCAGGGAAGAGACAAGGACCTCCTTGGCTTCTATTACCACAACTAACAGGTGAATGAGTCCTCTTGTATGTGCATTAGAAGAAAACAAACCAAGTAACTAGAATGGGGAATTTCAAAGGGGCTACAGATACAAAGTATAAAAGAAAAGAATGACACTAATCGATAATGAAAGTTCCCTAAATATTCTTCCTTTTATTTTATTTTTTCTTAATTTTTTTCAACGTTTATTTATTTTTGGGACAGAGAGAGACAGAGCATGAACGGGGGAGTGGCAGAGAGAGAGGGAGACACAGAATAGGAAACAGGCTCCAGGCTCTGAGCCATCAGCCCAGAGCCTGACACGGGGCTCGAACTCACGGACCGCGAGATCGTGACCTGAGCTGAAGTCGGACGCTTAACCGACTGAGCCACCCAGGCGCCCCAATATTCTTCCTTTTAAAAGCAAAACAATGTTTTCTTGTATTTTTCGGATTATAATATTTATAAATTTTTCAAATTTTATTAAAACTGGTAACACCTATAATCCCATCAGCCAAAAAAAAAATTACCATTTTAGATGATCAGAATACCTTTTATACCACATACACCTTTCAAATAAATAAACACATTGCTCTACACCCACACACACAAAAAAGAAAGATAATGTTTTTGGGGCACCTGGGTGGCTCAGTCGGTTAAGCTCCTGACTTCACTTGGGTCATGATGTCACAGTTCCTGAGTTCAAGCCCCGCCCTGGGCTCTGTGCTGACAGTTCAGAGCCTGGAGCCTGCTTCAGATTTTACTCCTTACCTGCTCACGCTCTGTCTCTCTCTCTCTCAAAAATAAACATTAAAAAAAAATTAAAGATAATGATCTTACTTATTTTGTGGATTTTTCTCTCTGAGACTACTCTTTTAAAAAAATTAAATCTTTTTATTGAACTTAATGAATACAACAAGTAATGATTGTACTGCCCCTCAAAAATTCCTGAGTTGACAGACCATAAATTATAGCCTGACTAAGAAAAGAAGAAGAAGAAAAAAAAATTAAACAAGAAACCGCACTTCAGACAGATTAGCCTAACAAGTTCAAGAGTATGCTGACAAAACTCTAATGCTTGGATCATTAATTCGCAGTGCTTGATTGAATTAAGAATTGCTCATAAATTCAGCATTTTCAATAATACTACACAACCAAATGACACGTAAATATTATTTCAACTCTTCTTTAAGAACATCTTTGATCCCTACCTCTTATTTGTTCCTTTCTGTCTTTCAATTTATCAGACCTAGGCATTTTTCACTTAAGTAAACTCACCTCTACAATATTAAGTCCTCACGACAAGCACTGACTTAGAAACACAAAAATAGATAAGGGAAGAAATAAAGAATTAAACGACCCAGGTGCTCCCTCGCTCACACTTTTGGCAGGGGGAAAGAGAAAGGACGCAGTATGAGACAGACACAAATAAGAGAACACGCTGTTGCTATCAGCAACCGCCATTCAGTAATAGCCATAAAGACAAAATGTGTAATGTATGAAACTCCCAAATTATATTCTGACATCTTGTGTTGAAAAATGACAAGAATTTTAAAGTTACTTAAGTTGCATTTTCTTCCTTTTTGGTCAAGTGGATGCTACATCATTACCAAAATGTGAGTGGTTCACAGCTGTATGAGCACACTTGCGGTGTTTGAGTTCTTGTGTGTTCATTGGGTGTGACTATGCATATATTTGTTAACTTCTGCTGTCATACATACGCTGTCAGAGATAAATGGAAATTGTGTGCCCCTAAAGACGCTGAAGCAAAACAGAAGCGAAGAAGAGACGGATGAGAGGAAAAGGAAGAAAAAATAAAATCCAGAACATATTTGTATTTGTTTTCACTCAGAGTGCTCTAAATTAGTAGTAACGACATATGCTACATTATATGTTAGTTTATACCAAAGAATGGCAGCTGTTCCCAAAATATTATAACATCTATATGTAAAGGAAAATAACAGGCACTTATCAAACTTTGGGAGTTATTTAACTCTTATAGTCTAGAACATAAAATAACTCTGTAAGAAAGTGAAAAAAGCATGTCGAAAGCAGACGAGAAACCAGAATGAGGTTCAAGTATTCTGGGACCATGATGGCGGTTTACAGTATAACAAGAGCCTGATTATATGCTTCACGTTTTAGAAAGCTGGGTGGTCAAGTGAATTTCCACACGTAAAACATTCATTTTCCTTTTGGTTCTCGAAGCTGACCCCAGCATCTCCAAAGTTGACAAAATATTTCTAATCTTTTCTCATCCAGGTTACTTACCATAAGACCATCTGCTGTGGCCTCTGCATGTGGAGTGTCAATGCCACCCTCATAGTATCTCAGTACCACTAACAAGGTGCAGAACTACCTGACTTTGTATTGTTCGTCGCCCTTTTGAATTAATCAGGCAGCGTAAAGTTTAGAAAGTATATAATGAAATATTTAAAAATTAGTGAAGCCAGGGGGAACGCTTAGAATTACTTAGAAGACCTCATTTCACTTTTCTGAACAAAATTCAAGCCCTTTTTCCAAAGCCCTTGGACCAGATGTGTTTCGGAATATAGATTTTTTTTCTTTCAATTTTGGAAAGTAATATGATGTATTCACTACATATTAGGGAACACTCACAATAGATTCTAGGACAACACTCTGCAATCAAGCACATTAATATAACTGCAACAAAATAGTTGAATAATCACAGTGAGTAGAATAAAGACTATAAATAGCCACATGATTGCTCAGGTCAAGTTTTTCTGCCAAAAGAGTAAATTTTTTGGCTTTCAGTGCTTTGGGATAGAAAGTTGTGGATTATGGATAGTAGATCCACAATTGTTTTTCCTCTAGATATTTGAAGGTAATTCTCTCATGATAGCTGCAAATATTAATACGTTACCAAAAAAGCCAAAACTTGCTGGCTTGATTTAGTAGCACTTATGTACTGAAATCTTGTATTCGGATTGAAGTCATTTACTGAGAAAGACAAAAAAGTTTTTTTATAGGTCTTCAAGTGGTTTAAAGATTATAGTATAGGTGCCAGAGTAGTGATTCTCTACTTCTGCTGAATATGGAAGTAATAGAAATGACATAGCCTTCAGGAGATTGGGCTGAAAGAACATTGACTAACATGCTATGACTTTCAGAATTGTAAGATATTAAAGGAAAATGGTCATGGGGCGCCCAGGTGGCTCAGTCTTTAAGCCTCTAACTCTTGATTTCAGCTCAGGTCAAGATCCCAGATTCACGGGATCAAGCCCCACATTGGTCTCTGAGTTGAGCATGGAGCCTGTTTGGGATTCTCTCTGTGTGCCTCTTTGCCCCTCTCCCCGACTCATGCTCTCTGTCTAAAAATAATAATAATAACAATAATAATAATAATAAAGGAAAATTGTCATAGATGCTTAGAAAATAGTTCTTTGCATATAAAGAGAAGAAAAATACAGACAATTGTCTATGTGGAATGGTTATATGCAGTTTATTCTTAAGGAAATGAACCCCTTAAATTTATGATACAATGACTCACAGTCTAAACCATGTATTTTGACAGTAAGAGACCCATCATTGTCACTTCACTAATACCAATGTTTTGCCTGTTTCCTTACATGACCCAATACTTCATGCACAAAATGGTGACTGGGTGGCTAGTCCATTTTCACTTCCAAGTTTCTATATTTATCGACTTTACATGTGGTTAAAGTGTCTTATTTAAGAAAAATATATCGTTGACAATAACAGAGTAATTACACAGTCATTGCTTCAATCTGGCTGTATAAATCATTGTGATTTAACCTACAGTAGTAATAAAAATAAATGATATTGTTTTTGGTTCATTACTGCTGATCTAATAAAATGTAATGAATTAAGAAATTTCCTGAGTGAAACAGACTCATAAAAATAACAATTTACTAATGGTGCTGTAATACCCAATGTGAATGAATAAAGAAAAAAATAAGCGTTTTAATAAAAATCCGTCTTTAAGAAAATGTCTTCCCCATCTCTCTCATCTTCTGCCTTTGCATGTTTTGATGACATCCATGGAGATCATTACCAGGAACTAGAATTTCAAAATGATTGCTTGTTTATATGAAAATTTTAATAAAAATTCCAGGAACTCATGAGTTTCTGGGTAGCCTACATGAATTTAAGACATATTCCATCTTCTGGGAATGCTGATGTGCCAAGAACTAACTCTTATTAATGAGCCAACATTCAGAAACAGAAAAACCAACGCTTCTCTATCTGTGTTAGAGGGACGACTTCAACTTTCTCTTACTGGGCAGCTGATCTCTAGATTAACTATCTTCCTCTCTCTCTCTCTCTCTCTGCATCTCTCCTCCTTAACCTCCACATACTGTGCCTTTTGCCCTTGGACCCACAAAGAGTCACAGCAGGAGCACGTGGCCTGTTCTTTCTTAGGTCAGAAATATAGAAGTTATTTGAAGTTTATGTTTCCATATGGTTTTACCTTTACACCACGATTACCTAAATTTCGGTCAGTACACCTTAAGTTCCTAATCGAATTATTACCTTCCATGAAAACACATTGTTCTTTTTTTCTCTGTTTGTGAAAGTGGTGCATGCTAATTGTGGAAGGAGGAAATAAACATGACTCAAAATGCCACTGCTTTATAATACTCTTAATATTTAGCATAGCTACAGTCTTCCATGCCACACATTCAGATGTGCAAAAAATTTCACTCTTTCATCTTTTTTTTTTTTGTAACTATTCTTCCGTTACGATGTTGAATCCCCATTTCACCGGACTGTCAGGCAGACAAACCTGACTGTGGCCGTTAGGCTTCTGTCATGCTTCCTGGGTCATACACAGCATTAAGACACCACTGTTGTCGATCAGATAGGATTCTGCTGAAGAGTGATCAGGACTGGTAGTTGGCATGATCATTGAAAGAGTCAGGAAGAGTGAGAATCATAAAATGACACACACATGGCCAAAATAATTTGTTTTCACTGAAAACAAAGACAAAGGCATTTGAAAATATATTGACGTAGGACAAATTTTTTCTATGGCTGCACTCATCGTTGAAGAGATTTTTATATAATCATGTAATCTGTCCTACAATTTCAAGTGTTGGTTTCTTAAAAGTGGTATGAAAACTTTAACATGTTTGTAATCTGAGTGTGAATTATTTTAAATTTTTACATATAGTACCACCTGTGTATAATGCAACAGCAGTCTGTTTTTAGAGACTCATCTTTATTCAATCTTTCCAAATCATCAGCTTTGTTTTTGCATAATAGCAGGCACTTTTCACGCTTGAATTCTATCTGTTTATACAAAATTTAATTAAATTATTTAATTGAAACAATACGTTCAAGCAGCATAAAGAGATCTTTGCACATTTATGTAACTCACTCTTGGTAAACAAATAGTTCGAAAGGTGAGGTTGAAAATAGTGAGCCTAACAACGTCAAGTAGTCTGTGTGGGGTGCAATTCTGTGACTGATTTTTTGAAGGAAATAATAGTATTCGGTTAATGTGGTGAGTTGGTTAAACAAAAGTTAGCTAAAGAAATCCTGTCTATTTCTCATCGAGTCATTGTTTTAATATTTTTTTTTAAGTTTATTTATTTATTATTAAGAGAGAAAGAGAGCACAAGCTGGGGAGGGGCAGAGAGAGAGGGAGACACAGAATCCGAAGCAGGCTCCAGGCTCTGAGCTGTCAGCACAGAGCCTGATGCAAGGCTCCAATCCACATGACCTGGGCTGAAGATCATGACCTGGGCTGAAGTCAGACACTTAAACAACTGAGCCACCCAGGCACCCCTTGAGTCATTGTTTTAACAGAATGCATACATACATGTAAAAATCAGCGATTGCTAACATATACCTTCTATATTGAGCTTTTAGAAACCTGCCCATGCATTTTTCTTTTACAAACAATTTGATCTCCTTATGCCTGTGCATCTTATTTCTATTTAATATCTTCTAAGACAGATAAACATTTCTGGGACAAACTTGGATAATTGGGGCAAAAATATCTTGATTAAAATTCTAATTATTTCAGTAAATTTGACTTTAGAGTTTCACATTCCCCCCAATTTTTTTCTGTGTGTTGTCATATATAGTTTTTCATATTAAGAAGTGCCTTTATGCTGCTTTTCTAAGACCTTTTTTGCCTTCAGAAATGTTGCAGTTTTGGTCAAATGTTATATTCAAATAATACTTTGCTTTTTTCCCCTTTTACCATGATAGCATTAACTTGTTATCTAATATTATTAATTATTAACACAATTAATATATATTAAACAACTCTGCATTTCTGAAAAACACCTCATGTGGGAGTATCATTTTGATACAGTGTTGAGTTTTCTTTTCTAATATTTCATTTATAATTTTAACATCTATTTTTTATAAATAAACAGTTTATTTTATTAAATGTGGTTAAGTATTAGTACTTAAATTATAGTAGGTTTGGAATACGTAAACATATTCCAACGTGTGGAACAATTTGTCAAAGCATAGAGATGATCAACTCTCAAAAAGTTTGGGGAAACACTGATGTAAAATCAGTTATTTCTGATGCTTTACTGTAACCTATTTATTTTAGGATCAACTTGTCAACTTGTATAAAAAAGAAAACTGGGATTTTGACAGGGATTGCATTTATACATTCATTGATCAATTTGGGGAATATTGCCATCTTAATATTAAGTCCTCCAACCTAGGAATATGGCTTGTCTTTTCATTCAGTTAGGTCTTTAATTTTTTCCACAATGTTTTGTAGTTTTCTGAGTAAAAGTTTGTCTTTCTTTTTTTAAATGCATATCCAATTATTTTCTTTTTCTTTTAAGTTTATTTATTTATTTATTTTGAGAGACCGTGCATGCCCACAAATGGGGGAGGAGCAGAGAGAGGGAGAGAGAGAATCCCAAGCGGGCTCCACGCTGTCAACACAGAGCCCAACTCGGGGCTCCATCTCACAACTGTGGCATCATGACCTGAGTCGAAATTAAGAGTCGGAAGCTTAACAGACAGAGCCACCCATGAGCCCCTTGTATTATTTTTCAATGCTATTGTACATGGAATTATCTTCAATTTTTAGAATGTAATTGCTTGTAGATAGAAGTACAATTGATTTTTGTGCATTTTCTGGTATGCTGCATCTTGCTCAATTAATTTATCAATTCTAATAGCGTTTTAGAAGGATTTTATATATGCTAGTTTGCTACACATGCAAATAGAAATAGTTTTACGTCTTCCATTCCAATCTGGATTCATTTCTTTTCTTTTTTTCTATTTTTTTTTTTTTTTTTTTGCCACTTCAAACATGCTACTAAGAATCTACATTGTATTTTTCATTGTGATTGTTGCATTTTTCCACCCCTGAATTTCTCTTTGGTTTTTTCTAATAATTTCTATATCATCACTGATTTTTTTTTTTTATTTGATGAGACATTGTCATCACCTTTTCTTAGTTCTTTAAGTATGGTTTTCTTTAGTTCCTTGAATAGATCTATGGTTGCTGCTTTAATGTCCTTGTGTGCTAAGCTCATTATCTGGGCCTTTCAAAAGCAGTTTATATTTTGCTTGCTTTTTCCCCTATATATGGGTCATGGTTTCTTATTTCTTTTCATGTCTCATATTTTTTTTTTCTAGAACCTGTACATTTTAGGTAATATATCGTAGTGACCGGGTACTGATCATCCCAGGAACTGTTGTTTGCTTGTTTGCTTATTTATTTGTTAAGTGACTTGGCTGAACTAATTTTACGAAGTTTATTTCCCCTACAGAATGCAGCCTATGATGTCCTTGATCAGAATTCTTTTGTTTTTTTAACTTTTATTGTTTAGACTGGCCACAGGATAAGTGTTCAGTTCTACAAGATTACCTTTTTACTCCACAACCAGTTCAGATGCCAGTCCTAAGCCCAGATTGTTACCTGCGCTTTTTACCAACTAGCTACAGATTGGAAGTTTTCATAACCTCCTCCTTGGACCTTGGACCTCAGACACCAGTTGAAAATCCAGGTTGTTACCTGTACTTTTGGCCGACCAGCTATAAATAAGAAGTTTCTAAAACTTCTTCGTTGGATTTGGTTAACTTGCTAGAATGGCTCACAGAACACAGAGAAATGTCTTACTTACTAAATTACCAGTTAATTGTGAAAAGATATAAGTCAGGAACAGCTAGATGGAAGTGATGCCTGTGGGCAAGGTAGAGGAAGAAAGTGAGAGCTTCCATGCCCTCTCTAGGTATGCCTCAATCTCGTTATGCTCCCCAATCCAGGAGCTCTCTAAACCTGGCCTTTGAAGGGTTTTTATGGAGGCTTCATTGCATGAACATGATAGATTACATCACTGGCCATTGATGATTGATTCAACCTCCAGCCCCTCTTCCATCCCTAGAGTTTGGGGGTGGGGGTGGGTAGAATTGAAAGCTCCAGCCCTCTAATCACATGTTTGCTTCCACTGGCAACCGGCCCCTCCTGAGAAACTTTCCAAAATCCTGTCCTGTAGGAAATTCCAAGGTTTGGGGGAGCTGTGAGACAGCAACTGTGGACTAAGACCAAATATATATGAGAAATGTATTTTGGTCATCTAAGTGACCAAATACATATTTCTTATAAGTCACAATACTGCAGACAGTAAGTCAAATTCCCATTTCTCCTTCATGAACCGAAGTTGAAGACCGAGTCTTATCAGTTTTAATGTAGTTTTGGCTCTTGATTTGTTTGAGGTTTTGTGTTTGTCGTGTTGTGGTTGTTTATTTTTGCTTTAGAAGAACCAGATTTTGGATTTGAAAAGTTCTGATTTTCCATCTCCTCATTACTTCAAACACTGTTTTCTTTAGTGCTACCTTCTGGAGGACTTTTCCAAATGGCTTCTTATGCTGAATAATTTAATTCAATTTTGTTTTTAAATAGAAACGTCCAACACTAGAAATTTTTTATGTGTTGAGTTTTAGTTTTATTTCACCTTATGCTGTATTCGTTTTATTTTCTTTATTTTACAAATTGTTCTGCCATTGTGTTAGCAATTTCTTCTTTGACTAGCCATCAGTAGTGTTTTAAAATGTCCAAGTTGCTGCATTCTACCTCATCTTTGAATTGCTGTCATGTTCCTCCCAGCTGCTGCCTGGGCTCAAACTCTCCCCCAAAGTACCCATATTTAAACTTTGTCTCAGATTCTGCTTTCTGTGGAATTCAAGCTAACACACAGATCGACTCACTCAATAAGACCTCCAATGTCTTCCAGAACATTTAGAATAATATCCACACTACTTTTCCTGACTTAACAAAACTCAACATGTTCTGACTCTGGCTCCAGTTATATCTTAACACAGTCTCTTCATCTACTAGGATTCAGGAATACTAGGCTTCTTTTCATTTCTTGAACATACCAAACTTGTTCCTACCTAAAGGATTTTGCCACTAAAATAGTTTTGTTTTGTTTCATGGTTTTTTTTTTTTTTTTTTTTTTTTTTTTTATGTTATTTTCTCAGAGATCTCTCTTACGCAGTCAATGCTTAGAGTGGTTACTCATTTACTTTCTATTATACAATTTAATTCTTCTAGCAGTTATTATTATCAACTCTTTTTGAATTTGTGTCTGAACTATTCATTGCCATACAAGACTAAGGATTAACCTTAAAATGGATTTTAAGATCAGAGACCTAAACCCTGTTGTTTATTGTTATATATTGTTCACTGCTTGCAAGTCTGTAGCTGAGTGAGCATTCAATAAATATTTGGTTAATGTATCAATGACTAAAATCACCATCTGAAAATTAATCATCTGTGTAGAATACAAAATGAATTTCTATGGCTTAACCTAGCTCTTTAAAGGTATTTTCCGGGGTTCCTATGATATCCAGATCCCTTTTCATTCCATTCCACTGTGTTTTCATCTCATCCTCTCTTCTTGTAGATGTCGGTTCTTACTCGATAAAGGGGTTTCACAATGGTCTCTTGGTTAGTGAGTTTCTACCAATGGAGAGTTTTAATAGCAATGGTATGGAGTTAGTCTTTGATCCTGAGGGCAGCAGATGCTATCTGTGACCTTAATTAAAGATGTCAAACAGTTTTAGAAAATTGCCTGTGGACGTGGTTAATTTCTTTCTTTCTTTCTTTTTTTTTTTTTTGGGATTTGCTCTGGATCGCATGGCATTATGGCCTTCCAACTCCTCTCTCTCCCCTTTAAACTGTTGTTTTCATCTTATTCATCCTCAATGGAACAGAGATCTATCCAAATCCAGTGTTTATCAAGGGACATTTTGTGGTATGTATTACCCTTTCCCCCAAGTCTAACAAATTCAAATGCTCTCCCTTCCTCAGATAGAACATGGTCAGCGCTTTGAGGTGCATGAACTTCTTCACAACTTCTACTAGCTGCAATATATTCAGTTAGTGGAGGTTATAGTGACTTGACATGAGCTCCTACACTCATTTTGCCAACACTCAGTATAGATGGACTATATATTAAGTTACAATCCTTAGTATATATTATGTTTCCTCGCTCTATATCTATTTTTTTCTCTTCCTAGCATTTTATTGTAGATACTACAGCTACCAGGATACAGTCCACCAGAACTCTAGCTGCTTAAAAAAAAAAAATAGCAGCTTTCTAGTTGTTTTCATTGGCATTGACCTTGTGTTTCCGAACCAGGAAATAAAGTCTAAGGAGAGAGATGAAAAGTGTTCCTGAAACTTCCAAGAAAACAGAATTGCTACTCTTCTAAATTATACCAAGAAAGGACTATCAATCATTTGTTTCAGTACAGTTTCATCAGCCTTAATGTTATGGGACATTTCTTTCAGAATCTGGCATATTCTTTCAGAATATGACAATCAACTATAGCTTTAAGGTGTGTTGTGAGTTTTCTAATTTTCCTATATCTGCTTAGATATTTTAGGGTGCTACATCTAAGCAGTCAGCCAGATCTCATTTTTAGTTAAAACTTCAATTTGTCACCTTTTAAAGTGAATTATTTAATCACTCAGGAAGATTTGATTTTATTTTTTCTGTATTTGTTTCCTTCCTATTTTTCCAAACTTACTACCCTTCTCAGGAATATTCAAAAGTTATAAATGTGAAAGTACATGTAGAAACTAGAAAGACAGAGAAGGGAAAGAGCCACACAACATGTTTTTTTTCAGTTTATAATATGTGCCAGGCATAGTGCTATATGATTTATTTTATCTCATTTTAATTCAACCATATATTATCCCTGTATTGCTTTGAAGAAACAAAGGCTCAAAGAGATTAGGTAATTTGTTCAAGGTCACACAACTGTGTATTTACTCAAGTTTGATCTGGAAGTACTATAATAAAATGGAATCAGAAATTATTAAACATCCATTTGTTCCTGACCCACCGCTCTCAGTTCCAGATTTTAAATGAATTGTTTAACAGAAAAACAAAACAGAATAATTTCCTCTTTCTAATTCATCTGCTTTTATTTGGAGAGATTTTTCTTCTTTATTTTGTGATAAGGACCCACGCATAATATATGAATAGATATGTAATTACAATTCTACAACCCAAACTAAAAAAGGATGCTCACAATATCTGTGAAGCTACAAGAGCCCTGCTGTGTCCCCAGATTGTGAAATGTAGTCTTCATTTTTTTTTAACTGATCAACAGGTTTCCTGATCACAGACTGAACACCTAAATTATCAGTTCATAAAAGGACACTAATACTCATGCGAAAAGCGTACAAATCTAATAGAATCATTATTACCCCACCTCAACCACTAAAGAAATATACATTTAGATTTTCAAGAGCCCTGGCTTCTTTGGGGATTTTTTTCTGGAAGAACTGACTGTGGGAAGCTTTGGAGGAGGCAGGTCTTATGCTTCCTGTGAAAGGAAGGAACCAGGTGAACTGTAAGACAGGAGGCAGGGTAGGTGACTGGAGAGTCTCAGGAAAAGGACTAGAGGCAGTAGTGGGAGATCTCACTGTGATTCTACTCCAGAGAGAATGTCATTGACAGGCTCAATATTAGAACAAATAAGTGGAGTGAGTCCTGCTAATGGAGAGCTTTGAAGGCAACAGTCAGGAGTTTATCTTTGATCCAGAGGGCAATGGATGCCATCCTGGGACTTAATGAATAGGCTCTTTCTCAGGCAATGCAGTGGCCATGTAGGGCTGTTCCATGACACATTTACTCCCGGAATGCTGCAGCCAGCAAAGGGGAGAAGAGACAAACAGGCAACTACTGAATTCAATGAGGAGGAGAAAGCAGTCCATTTTCATGTCATTGATTTCTACAGTTTGTTCACCTGTTTGTGGAGGGTCGTTTCATTTACTTGCTATTCCTTTTTTTCCACTGCTCAGCACTTCTCTCAAGTATTGCTTAGTTATTGACTGAGTGTGATACTTCCTGTGTAAGTTAGGCCATTGCGGGGGGGAAGGAGTGCGTAATGAAGGACAGTAGGTGCTGTTTAGTAAGTTATTCTGCTCGTGCATAAAAAAAATTCATTGACCAGAAAGGGTTAATGCCCCTCCAAATGGCTTAAGTTAATCCCCAAGTGCAATTGGCTCATTTGAAGGATCCGGCCCATTGAGTGCATGTTGGCAGAGAAGCTGAAACACCTCTTCACTAAGTCCAGTGCAGTGAGGTTAAACCCAAGGGCATATAACAGGTCAGTAGCAGAGTCAGGAGTGAAATCTCAGCCTTCTGAACCCCTTTAAAGGACCCTCTTCACGTGGCTAAGTTTCTTTCTTTTATGAGAAGAAAATTTAAGAAAGAAAAATTAAGCCATCAAATTAAAAACTATTTTATATAGATTTTTTTTCTCAGACCCGTGGAAAGAAAAATTTGGAAATAGTTGAAACATACTTCAAGTACAAGTTAAGTGAAAATTTTATAAATGCTTCAAATGCAACAGAGCAGCTGAAAGGCCAACCAGCTCTGTTTGGAGATTGTGCATGCCCTTATGCCCTGCAGTGTGAAATCAGCCATCTCAAGAAATTTTTAAATTAGCATCATTTCTAAATTATATACAGAACCCACATATTGGAGAGAGGTGTGGAAGCATATAGAAAGTTTTTAGAAATTAAAACAATGTCTGTGAAGCAGAACACTGAAAAATTGAAGAATTGTACCTTTTATAAATGTCATACGGGTAGTGTTGTGGAGATGTTAGAAACCCTTTGATCAAGAATCAAAGGGCTGTTTGCATTCCTGCTCTATTGCTTTTAGCAGTGATGGTCAAAATGATTTAACCTTTTAGGCCTCAGAATTTTTACCAGGGGAGTGGGGGAAATAATTCATAGTATGCATTGAGAATTAAGTGAGATAGTTTATAGGAGTTACTTAGAACAGTACCTGGCATACATTAGACACTCAATGTATGTTAACTCTTATTATAGCTTGCTATAGGGCTATACAAGTTGAGCTTGTGTTGAACAGAGAACAAGCATAGGTTTAGGGAGATAATTTATAGTTTCATGTATGTTTTTCATTGACAACAAAGGTAAAGAGTAATGTCGTCATGACATTTATATCCAGAGCTAGGGAAAAGTGAATAGAATTAGAAAAATAAAAAGCCAAGGTAGAATGTCTAAAGAAACAGACACACACAAAGATGTTGTAACAAGCAAACAATATGACTTATGTTCTAAAACACTAAAGACATATGTGTTAAAAATATTTGTAAAGCCATATCTTAAATTTTTATATGGCCTAGCAAAACTTTTCTCTCTTATATATCAGATTCTAAACTTTTGTAATTAAGGTATCAGTGATGTGGAATAAACTGGAAAAGTAGACTTTTAAGATATGTGCTGTGTTCCTGGGCAATACAAATTGAAGACTCGTGAATCTGATCCATAAAACTATATAATCAAAAGGGCAAACATATTTTTTCCCTTCAAAAAGAGTTCTGTGTCAGGGCACCCAGCGGGCTCAGTCAGTTGAGTGTCTGACTTTGGCTCAGGTTATGATCTCACAGTTTGTGGGTTCAAGCCCCGTGTCAGGCTCTATGCGGACAGCTCAGAGCCTGGAGTCTGCTTCAGATTCTGTGTCTCCCTCTCTCTTTGCCCCTCCCCAACTCATGCACTCACTCTCTCTCACTCTTTCTCTCTCTCAAAAATAAATAAACATTTTAAAAATTTTTTAAAAAGAGTTCTATGTCTAAGTGATCTATATAATTGCCCACACTACCTGTTGTGATGATGTTTCATTTAAGATATATTTCATGTAACAATTGAGAAGAATTCTTTCATTCAGTAAGTTACCCTGGCTTGTCCAGACTTTTGTCCAACAGCCTTACCTTATTCTAGATCAATAATCTATGGATACCTATGAAAACTCTAGAAAATGTTGAATGTGCGTTCCTGCGTGTGTGTATATACACATTTCTTTGGGAACAAGGTATATAGCATTTATCAGATCCTTGAGGAGTATAAGACATCAGAAAGTTGGCAATCATTAACCATTTGGGTCTTCTTAATTTTTGCCCAAGCATCTTCTGACCCAAAGTGTCATTTTGGTCTTTAAATGACTTTTGCTTCTGGCATCATGACCATGCCTAAACTACAACCCCATCACTCTACACACTTGATTGTCTTATTCCTAGTTTCTTGTCTTGTCGGGTAACCTTAGCTAGCCAAGGTCAAGTGCTAATGGGACTTTTACTTTTCTGATCGTTTGCTACATGGCAGCTGTAGCTACATGGGAAATGGAGTTATTCGGAAGTAAGAAAGTTGCCTACTCCAGATGAAATACATCTGATGGAGGGGACATCAGGCTTGCAGACTGAGAACAGAAACAAAGCCAGGACTTTCTTCACTTCAAGGAGCTAAAAGGTAGACTCTGAAGGGCCGTGGAAGAGGCCTGAATTGCACTGAATCACACGCTTCATGATATCAATATTGAACTTTTTATGTCTAACAGCCATATTTTTCATGACACGGAAGGTAGAGTTTAGATGACATAGTGTAGGTACATTTTATAACCCCCCACAACATCTAAAAGAATGCTGTTTAAATAGGGAACATGTAAATACCAGGGGGATTAATTCAGTTATATTCTTCCCTTCCACTTTATCTTTTCTTTTTTGTCTTTTTCTTCGGCTAATTCTTATTAATAATATTTGTATGAATATTTGTGATTTCTGATCAGCAGAAATAATGATAACTTTTCCTATTCCTAGCAAGTAACATCGACTTCTCTTCTGATAATGCCTGAGTTATCATTAGTTAGAAATTATTGTGTTGCCAATTTGAAAGGCACTTACCTAGGCTTTACTTTTCAAATAAGTAGTCAGAGAATTTAAAATCTAGGGGTTTATTCCATTGAAATGCTAGTTTTTATTCGTGGAGAGTTCTTACTGATTTTTCTTCATGTTTCCAAGTAAAAGAAGTCCCTGAGAGTGGTTCTTCGTCAGGAGCAATTTTATATTCCCAACCCCTCCCCCTCCAGATTTGGCAATATTTGGATATATTTTGGGGCTTTTGTTTTGTTTTTGTTTTTTAGGGTTTTTTTTCTAAAAAACAATTTTTATTTCGTCCAAAGGCTGATACAGATTTTATATCTTTCTTTTCATTAGCTCTTTTGAAGGTACTGAAGATTGATTGATTGATTGACATTTTTTGAGTATATTTTATTGTCAAATTGGCTTACATACAACATGCAACGCTCATTCCCACAAGTGCCCTCCTCAATGTCCATTACCCATTTTCCCCTCTCGCCCATCCCCCCCTCAGTGTGTTCTCTGTATTTAAGAGTATTTGTGATTTGCCTCCCTCCCTCTCTGTTTGTAATTATTTTTCCCCCTTCCTTTCACCATGGTCTTCCGTTAAGTTTCTCAAGATCCACATATGAATGAAAATATATGATATCTGTCCTTCTCTTACTGACTTATTTCGCTCAGCATAATACCTTCCAGTTCCATCCACGTTGCTGCAAATGGCAGGATTTCATTCTTTCTCATTGCCAAATAGTATTCCATTATGTATATAAACCACATCTTCTTTATCCATTCATTAGTTGCTTGACATTTAGGCTCTTTCCATAATGTGGCTATTGTTGAAAGTGCTGCTATAACCATTGGGGTATGTGTGCCCCTATGCATCAGCACTCCTGTATTCTTTAGGTAAATTCCTAGTAGTACTTTTGCTGGGACATAAGGTAGTTCTCTTTTTAATTTTTTGAGGAACCTCCACACTGTTTTTCCAGAGTGGCTGCACCAGTTTGCATTCCCACCAACAGTGCAAGAGGGTTCCCGTTTCTCCACATCCTTGCTAGCATCTGTTGTTTCCTGAGTCGTTCATTTTAGCCACTCTGACCGGTGTCAGATGATATCTCATTGTAGTTTTGTTTGGTGTTTCCCTGATGATGAGTGATGTTGAGCATCTTTCCATGTGTCTGTTGGCCATCTAGATGTCTTCTTTGGAAAAACGTCAGTTCATGCCCTCTGCCCATTTCTTTACTGGATTATTTGTTTTTGGGGTGTTGAGTTTGATAAGTTCTTTATAGATTTTGGAGATTAGCTCTCTATCTGATATGTCAATTGCAAATATCTTTTCCCATTCCGTCGGTTGCCTTTTAGTTTTGTTGATTGTTTCCTTCGCAGTGCAGAAGCGTTTTATCTTGATGAAGTCCCAATAGTTCATTTTTGCTTTTAATTCCCTTGCCTTTGGAGATGTATCGAGTAAGAAATTGTTGCGACTGAGGTCAAAGAGGTTGTTGCCTGCTTTCTCCCCTAGGGTTTTGATGGTTTCCTGTTTCACATTTGGGTCTTTCTATATGTGGATATATTTTGGGTTGTCACATCTTATGGGGGCACTACCGCTATCTAGTAGGTAGACCCCACAATGCATAGAACAGCCCCCTGCCATAAAGAATGGCTCAGTCCAAAATGTCAATAGAGCTGAGGTTGAGAAACTCTGCCCAAGAGTCATGTTCACTCACCACACCTTACATTTCCTTTCCTCAGAGAAGAGGAGTGACTTAATTTGGTTTGCAAGTATGAACTGGATCTGCTTACTGTCACCTGTCCCTTTGCTTTTCTCTGGAATCTGACAGCCTACAGAGAAGGTGGATCCTCACCTGCCATCAGTCATGTGATAGGGTTGGTCCAGCAAGCCATGCGGCTACCATTGTGCTTGGCAGGGCTTTTGTTTGTTGTCTGTTTGGTAGTAATGGAAAGAGGAGTGACTTCAATTCAGACGAGTTTTAGCAAGCCTATCAGGACTGATCTGAGCTATGTCCTTCACTATTGCTTTTATCAGTAATAAAGCTGACATTTTGATCTCAAACTGTCTGACTCCTATATCATTCTCTGTAAATTGGTTCTGATCTCAGGTTGGGAACAGTGGTGTTATTTTTTGACCCGCTAAAACCCAAAATCTGTTACTGTCTGGTGGTTCAGGATCTTAATGGCTTACCTCCAGAATTCCTGGCCTTCTATGTCAGAAGATCTCATTCAGTAAAGACAGCCAAAATATCATGCTAACTAATTGACTGAAGACTCACACATGTTAACGCCAAAATGATAAAAATACGAACACTAAATGTCAGTCTCAAGCCTTCCTTCTGGAACATAGCATTTTTGCTGTTTTATAGGTAATAGAAAGTAAAATTTATTATAAAGATGTGTGTATGAGATTTCCCCCTGAAAATGGCAGTTAATTCCTCACTCAGAAAATATAAATAAATCCTGATATAACTGTATGAATTTTATAACTGCCTCCATGAATTTTCTTCACTGCTAATAGATACACCAGCTATATTGAACTTTGGGTAACACGAAGCAAAGTAAAAGAGAATTGGAGTCTGTAGCTAAAATAAGAGGGAGGAGTTAAAGTTGTTCAATAAAAACCGTGGTCCTGACGTGAAATAGTTCCTGTGAGGTACTGTCATAAACAATAAGACTGATTGCCCAAAGCCACACATAAGATCAAGCTCCCTGGCTCATCATACCTAGATATCAGAAGAATATACCATTCTCACGACACTGCACAGGGCTGTTATTCTAAGTGAGTTGAAATAGAAGAATTTTGTACAGCACAATGCCAAACACCCTACAACCTTTCCAAAACATGCCTCATCCATCGCATAGGCTTAGCACAAGTGCGATGCCTCCTATGATGCTACGTGTCCAGCCCACATCCAGTGTCAGTCTGCAGGGGTCCCTGTGTTCCCCGTAGTCATGCAGGTACCCAGGCTGATGGAGGGTTCACCTTCCACAACCTCTTCAACAGAGGTAAGAGAAGATGAGAGATCACCTTCTGGTGTTCAAGTCTTCTTCCCAGAGGAGACGTTTGTCACTTTGGGCCTAAGCAAATCGATGCTTGCACCTGCTTCAAAGGTGGGCCGTGTAATGCTACTGTGTGCCTAGAAAGAGAGGAGAACTGGAATGTTGTGAATAAATAGCTCTATGGACTACCATACATTCTAGCCAAAATTCCAGAGCAAACCCAGTTATACTGTTTGCCAAATATTTAAATGTGTTTTCCATTAGTGGCCATAATAATTTACAAAATGTCCTGTATTTCCAGGATCATTAGGATATCGAAAAGCACATTAGGCAAAATTACATCATCGTATGTTTGGACGGTGCGGTGTTTAATATTTAGTGTTCCAGAGTCTCTGAGGTCTGTACAGCCACAGTGATCCCCCCGCTCTGTTCATGGCAGGCACTGACACTTACTAACACAGCGTACAATGTCCTTTGGGAAGATTTGCAACACCATAAGCCCATATCCTCACAGGTGCCCAGCTTGAGCTGCTGCGATGCCTTTATGACATTTTCCTAAGAAAGTCTTAAAGGCACATACAGAAGCACTCCCTACCACTTTCTTTACTTACATTTTTATTTGCAGTGACATCGATTTAGAGTGAGTATTATGGGAAACGGTAGCTGCTGCACAAAGGCTGTGGGGAAATGAGAGATGTTATCCGTTAACTTGCTGGGAAAGGTCTCTTGTTCGAGTAAATTTCCAAGTCAATTTTAAGGAGAACACTGAATATGGAAAAGGAACACATAAGTGACCTGGGTTCTATTTTAGTCTGTGTGTCCTTTGGTTACATCTCTTAACTTTTCTAAACCTCACTGATTTTTCCATCAAAGAACAGGGAGGAAGAGTCATGTATGTTGTTCTTGCTTACATTGTTCTTATAAATCTAAAATGCGATTGTGCCTGTGGTGGTTGGTGGGTAGTATAAAGGTATAGATGAGAGAGGGTTGAGGGGTAAGAGGAGGGAGAGAGAGAGCAGGTGGAAAGAGGTAGAAGGGGCAAAAGAAGGAAGAGAATGAAGAAAAGGAGAAGAAAACAAGGTCATATTTGCCAACTGAAGTTTATAACACGGCATGAAAACAAATATGGACTTTGAACTAGGAGACAGTAAGCATTCATGAACACTGTCCAATCCTAACAGTAAGGAAAGGCACACAATTTCCCAAATATCCTTTGAGAAGGGAAAGTTTATGATGGTTTTAATGTGATGTTCTAAATCATAACTTTTTGCCATTAAGCAAATGTTCCATGATAATGTGGTGACTTTATACCTTTCTTGTTTAATCACCTAAATCTGGGCATTCTTGGATATCTTGATGTACATGAGGTATATTACTCTACAAAGTCTTTAGAGATGCTGGACACTGAGCAGACAAATCCTTGCTTTGTTCTTTAATAGTGATAATAGAAGCATTGGAAGCAATGGGATCAGGGGAATTAGAGGAAATGCTCATTAAAACAAATTTAAAAGGTCTAATGATTAAAATATTGATTAATTAGCCAAACATTGATTAGCAGTCACACTTTATCAACTACAAAGTTTCTAATTACTGCTCCATTATTCCATAGATTGACCTGTTCTCTCCTGTCACTTATGATGAAGAACAATTTTTATTAAGTGGGTTTTGGATTTTTGACCTGTGAAATTTTAATAGGGAGTGCAAAGTGGGTGTCGTGTGTGGTTTGGCATTTTATTCACCAAGGGACTAATAGTTACTGTCTCTACTTAACCAGAAGCACAAGGGCGCAGGAGGGACAAGAACACTTAGGGATTAAAATCTTACCATCTTCCCAATCAAGGAAAAGAAAAAAGTCTCATGCTCATCCACTGAATGGGGAAAGAGGAATATGTTTGCCCTTCTGGTTCTTATGCACAGACTGGAGCTGTGACCAATAGTACATCAGTTACAGACTATCCAGAAACACGGAAACGCGATGAGTAATACAGAATAAAGGATTTGTTTTAGAGATTGAATTTTAGGCACTTTGGAAGCACGTCAAGCCCTGTGTATGTGGTTCTAGGCATGATATCAGAGGGGCAGACGAGGAATTAATAACGGATGGGAAGCAGCAGAGAGCCAGGACAAATTGGAACTCACACCTGTCCCTCCCTGCCTCCAGCTTCAATGATGCAGGTGATCTGCAGGAGAAGCTGGCGCTCTCTGCACCTTGGAGCTCCCCACCCACAGGTCCAGGATTCAGCGATGCTAAAAGACCAGGTTCTGGAGGAGCTGGAGGAGCTAGCGGCCCAGCTACTGCTCCGTGCCAGGAAGAGGAGTCGCCAGATCAGGATGATATGTGTGAGCTGCGACAGTGTCTGCGTATGTGTTCAGAGGGTAGCGATGATCATGCCCTTACTTCTGGCTTCCAACTCTTGCACACAGATTTCTCTTGTGGATAAGGCTAAACCACCATCGTTGGGAAAGGCAGTTCCAAGGAACAAGGTTTCAGTTGAACTAAGTTGACACGGCCCAAAGCCACTCCATAGAGCAAAAAATTCTAATCTGCAGCACCACAGGTCTCGATGTCTGAGCTGCTGAGGATGCATCTTATAAGAACAGACATCAGGGCCCAGGTACCACTTTGAAGGAGGTTGTCCCTTTCAGGGCGAATCCTTCCCCCCCCCCCCCACAAATACCAAGAAGGGAAAGAGAAACCACAATGGAAAAAGATTCATACCAGGCCAATGAAAATACCCCATTTTTAATATTTCAAGTAGGCAATTTCTGGACATCTTGCAAAAGGAGATCTTGTTGATCTCAGTAACTGTCTATTTAAACCTGCTGATGCAGTGCTTCTGCCCTGGGACACCAAAAGAAAAGGCCAATACGCCACACAGGGTTACAATCTCAATATAACTGTCTGGAAGGGCTGCTCCAGGTTTCCTCCTGATGAGATCAGCTCGAAGGCCAAGAAAGCAGATTTACAGCATGAACATAAATGAGCAGGGGGCACACCTTTTTGATCATACATATGCTTGACAGGCAAAATGTGCTTACGACCTTATTGCCAAATAAGTAACAGCACGTAAGCTCCTTGCAGTCAGTGGAAAATGACATCCTGAAGACAATTCAGAGCAGAGCATTAGGCTGACAAGATCAACGACCACAGTCTGGGAAGAGCCAGGATGAAGGAGCTCGTGCTCAGTGCCCCGTAGGAGAGGGACTTCTATGGGCATAGCTTCTGGGTCCCACCGAGGGGCCATGTTTTAGAAACAACCACCTTATTCTGAAGCAATTGAAAGGAGAGCTGGCATTATGCCCAGATAAAAAGTGCTTTAGCTGCTTCTGTGTGTGAGGAGACAAGAAATAAAGGGAACACACTACAAGACTTACAAGCCAAGTGAACAAGCCCGAGGTCTGAAGAGTTCCTGACGTTCCTCTCATGTATGTATTGGAATGTACCATAGCACATAGAATGGGAGGTCCCTTTGCTACCAGTGGCTTTATTGCTGTCCCGTAATTTAGATGATAGATTTTGTTCAGTAGTCATCCCAAGCTGAATTTGCAAAGTGAAAGGAAGTGTTTAAGAAACTAACCGGATACCTCGAAGTTATCTGGGCACTTCAAACAAGGTGCTTTCTGATCCCCGAATTAAGAGTTTCTGTTCCTGACCATTTAGATGCGCTTATGTCGCCGTGATTACACGGAACAAGACACGTAGATACAAGTCTACCCTGACACTGCGTTACGTGCCGCAGCTCTAAATATTAGTTCAAATTTAAACATTGATCGAAGAGCAGTCACAACACTACCTTAGAGTAAAGGCTCATAATAGTTTGCCATTTTTCTGGTGAAAACAGGGAAACAATGTCAGAGAAGTAACACAGAATACAAAACTGGAGGCTACATGTGGTGTAATATTTAGCCTAAAATACGAGACGACAAAATATACCAACAACAATAAGAGAAGGAAAATAAAATGTTTTATTATTAACTTATGTCTTCTCATTATAATATTGGGTTTTATTATTGTTATGAATTTGGAAGAGACTCTTGCATATTAAGACAATTAAAAGTTGCTCTGTCACTCTTGTCACATCACCATCTCTGGTTTCTCCTATACTTTGGTGACCACTTCAAATGTATTGATTTTTCTTTTCGGTTCTTTTTGTCACTTTCATGTTTAAAAACTAGTCTTTATTTTGAATTTTGTAATGTTTGTTTGGTTTTGAAGAAGAGAGAGACAGAGCATGAGTGGGGGAAGAGCAGAGAGAGAGGAAGGCACAGAATCTGAGGCAGGCTCCAGGCTCTGAGCTGTCAGCACGGAGCCCGACGGGGAGCTCGAACTCACCAACCATGCGATCATGAACTGAGCTGAAGTCGGATGCTTAATAGACTGAGCCACCCAGGTGCCCCTAAAAACTAGTCTTATTTGGGGCACCTGCATGACTCATTCAGTTAAGCATCCAATTCTCGGTTTCAGCTCAGGTCATGATCTCACAGTTGGTGAGTTCGAGCCCCATATCAGGCTCTGTGAGACTGGGATTCTCCCTCTCTCTGTCCCTCTTCTGCTTGCTCTCTCACAATCTGTCTAAATAAATAAATAATCAAAAAAATTTTTAAATGAAACCAGTCTTATTTAAGTAAGAGTCTACCTACTTACAGAAGAAAGAGAGGAAGGGGAGAGAGAGAGGCAGAGAGAGAGAAGAAAAGAAGCAGAGAGAGAAAGAGAATGAATTACCATCTTCAGGGTAGTATATCCGGAGGTTTCCCAAAAAAAAAAAAAAAAACATTCAAGAAATTCTCAAATGCTTTCTGACTTTTAAAATCATGTCAGTATTCAATAGTTATGAAGTCAACAGTGAAATACACTAACTTCAATATAGGATGTTTTGATTTTCATAATTTCTTATATTATTTATTTTATTTTTATTTCATTTCTGAATTCTTGATTTTTTTTACATATAGGGTCTCATAATTATATTAAGCAGTGTATTTTAATGTTTACTCCAATTCCATTTTAGATGCTACAAATCTACTCTAGGATCAGTTATACTAAAATATTCTTCATCTTTCTGTTTTAATTTTAACATTTAATTACCTCAAAGTTTTGAATGACTGTCATAAATTGAATATCAAAATTTATTGTTTTTCTAAATAGTCAATTTTGCTACCATGGATATTTGAATTGCCATTCCTTCTATATTGCTTTCTATTAATTATTTCATTGTTCACCTAATATACAGATAGATGAGATAGATATATTATAGAGGGATAGTTAGATAGATGATAGACATACATAAAAGATGATAGATAGATAGATAGATAGATAGATAGAAACAGATAACTTTTATGACTCATATATTTTCATCCTTTCTTAAATGAAAGAAATGCCAGCTATAAGTTTGTTTTGGTTAAAGTGTTGCCTTTACCCCATAAATTCTCTTATGTAATGTGGTAGCTTCCTTTTTTCTATGGAGAGTATTCTCAGTGTATGGTCTCCAGCTGTTAACCCTTTTAATGGTCTGTCTCAGCTTCGCAGGGCCCTTTCACAAGGTTATACCTTTCCTGGGGCAGCCAGTTGAGGTGACAGAATCAGGTGGAAATGGAAAGATCTGGCCATTTGGACCAACACAGGAAGCTACAAAGGGCAATCTGTGCTTCGTATCTCCCTGCCAATGCAGGCCATGGCTTTGACAGGCCTATATCCCTGCAACTTTTTCCTTGACCCAGTTCCAGTTTATTCTTCCTTGTTTAACCCACGTTGATCCCTAAACAACATTTTGCTTCCCAAACCCTGTCTCCCTTTGGCTTCTGGAGAACTAACCAGTGACAGTTCTTATTGGGAGGAAGCTCACAATAAAATGGGGTTTGGGATTTGATCACTCATTACCAGGTTGCCATGAGGACTCATCACTGTTGGTAGATGGAACACAGACAGCCACTGGCAGTGGCTTGCAATTGTAAAAACTTCTGCAGGGGGAAGAGAATGAGTAAGAGCACAGGATGTCTCAGTTGTTTAAGATGTAGGAAGAAAATAGTAGGTATACAGATAATGGGATGGATGGCTGCTGCTAAGCCCTATTGATGCTCTGTGAGAGATGATAAACAGATGGTAGAGAGTGATGAGGTGTCAAATGCAAAAGGCTTTGTTGGTTGCATACAAGGAAGCTCCCATCGCCTCTAACTAGAGGGAAAAGAAGGCTGAGAACCAAGCTCAGGATGCACTATTCTGAGCAGCTGAACCTCAAATACAGTTCAGCCTCCAAACCAAGGCAGGTCTGTTATGTCAATATCAGGGAAAAATCCTGAGACCCTGACACTAGAGATGAAAATATCTCTGTGTCCCCCACACACACATTTTTGGCTTCTAAACTCTTTTGAACCCTTTTAATCTGTAGGAATATTTTATCTGTCCTTTTCAAGGAGCAATGGTCACCCTACACTGGAAGGCAATGGAGAGGCTTATCCCCTACAAGGCATCGAGGTCCCTCTCAGGAACTGCCACCATTTCCCCTCTTGGCTATTGCATCTTATGTAAAGTTGAGTCAACTAGAGACATATTGAGTCTGATAAGAGAGGGTTGAGACTATATTCCGAAAGAGCCATAAGACCTAGCCTGCCTGTGTGGCAGAACTGGGAAAGTATTCAAGGGACTGAATTATTTATGTGGGAAATTGCTCACTGGAGAAAAAGAAATATGCCAGTATTTAGAGGTTGCTGGACACTCTATGAACAGAGAAATTGACTCAAGTAGTACAAGGAATTGTCTGTTATAGACACAGAGATGCATCTCCTGGAATGAGAAAGAATTGCTACAAGCAGCCTCCTAGCTGTCAGGTCCTTCAGGGTCTGCCTCAGAAGCCATGCCTAAGATCATTCTCTTCCAAGAGTACCTGTGGTCGAGCAAGAACAAGGCATAAAGGCTGATCACTTCAGCCCAGCACAACACACTGATGGTCAACTCTTGCCCCGAAGATCCATGCTCAGTTGGTATATTTGTTTCCTGGGGTTGTTTAAAACAATAGAAATGGATTGTCTCACAGTTCTGGAGGCTACAAGTCCAAAATTTAGGTGCAGTCGAGTTGGGTCTTTCTGAAAACTCTGAGAAAAATCTCATCCAGGCCTCTCTCCTAGCTTCCGATCACCTCAGGCACTCCTTGGCTTATAAATGCATCACTTCAGTTTTACAAATCCACATGGAATCCCCCCATGTCTCTGTATATCTACATGCCTGTGTCTTATAAGGACAACATTCATATTGGATTAAGAACCCATCATATTCTAGTATGACCTTATTTTAACTTAACTTTAACTTACATCTGCAAAGTCCCTATTTTCCAATAGGGTCACATTTAAAGTTATTGGGGGTCAGGAACTTCAACATCTTTTTAGAGGGAGGAGGTAGACACAATTCAACCCATAACAGTTGGCCAAGGTTTTGTTTCACCTACCTGGCAGTTTGACCTCTCTCTCTGCCCAATCCCATTTCTTTCCCTTTCCTATCTTTATGAGTTTTGATTCTAAAAACATCTTGCATCTAAAACATGCTAGCTTCTGCTTTGGAAAAAACCCAACTTATGACTTAATATTCAGATGACCATTTTTGTTTTACATATTCTATTGTTGCTGTTACAAGTCTTTTCTGGGGTCTCCATTTAGTTTCACTTATTCTTTTGCCATTGCCACGTCCTCTTAATTGTTATAGCTGTTAAGTTCCAATATCTACTTTGGTGAGTCATTCTGTGTTGTCCATCCCATTCTTCATCAAAGTACCTCAACCTTTGCAATTTTTAACCTTTACTCCACCAGTCACATTTTAAAATCAGCTCATCCAACTCCATAAAAACAATTTGATTAGAATTCCGCTGACTTTACAGATGTATTAATATGAGGATATTTGACATCATTCCCATGTGTGACCATGGAATTATCCCCAGTTAAGTGTTCTTTTATGTCATAATAAGATTTTGTGAAACATGAATTTTGTATATACTTTATCTTATTTATATACATTACATATTGGATATCATTATATTTGATAATGATAAATAATTCACATCCTTAAAAATTATTTATCTAAAATCTCCAGTTATTACTTGAATTTGTCAAACTTATCTGTGTAATTCTGTCACGTTTTCTTTTTTTTTTTTAATTATTTATTTTTGAGAGATAGACACGCACCCAGAATCTGAAGCAGACTGCAGGCTCTGAGCTGTCAGCACAGAGCCCGACGTGGGGCTTGAACTCATGAACCTCGAGATCATGACCTGAGCCAAAGTCGGATGCTTAACCGACTGAGCCACCCAGGTGCCCCTGTCACATTTTCTTTTACCTATTTCTAGGCTACATTCTTAGGTGCACACAAATTCATAATTTTTTAATATCTGCTTGGTGAGTTGGTTTTTGTAAACTTACTGTTATTCTTTAGCTCTATTAATGCATTTGCTTTGTTTCCTATTTTGTTAACATTAATATCTCTTCATTAACTTTCTTTTATTATTTGTTTTGCTGGTATATCATTTTATTTTCATTCACATCATTGGATTGGATTTTTATTTTTATTTTTTTTAAGATTATATATTTATTTTGAGAGAGGCAGAGACAGCATGAGTGATGGAGGGTCAGAGAGAGGGAGAGAGCAAATCCCAAGCAGGCTCAGCACTGCCAGCACAGAGTCCAACGCAGGGCTCGACCTCAAGAACCATGAAATCATGACCTGAGCTAAAAGCAAGAATCAGACGCTCAACCAGCTGAGACACCCAGGCACCCCTGGTTTGAATTTTCAAACTCTGATCTGAAAGCTTCAGACTTTTAATCAGTGGGTGTAAGCTATTGTGTGTATTATGGTTGTTAATTACATGTATTAATGTTAGGTACATGTCTTATGGTTGTTATTTGAAATAATTCCTATGTTTTTATTTTTATATTTGCCATGCTTTCTTTTATTTCATAATTTTCTCCTCTCCTGCCTTTGTTGGATAAAAAGCCTGCTTGATTTCTCCTTTCCTTCCTCTCTGCATCCTTGGAAGCTATACGTTCCATGTCTATTATTTTAGTTGTTACTTCTACATTTTTACCACATATATAGAAAAGTTTTTCTTTGAACCATGTGAGGAGGGTGACTTAGAATGCTTTATTGACAATAATAGCTCTGAATAATTTTTACAAATTCCCTCTATTGAAAAATAAAGTATAATTTTAGAGAACACTTTCTATGAAATCATTTTCATTAACCAATAAATAATATTCTATGTTCACATGAAATCAGCTTATATTACAAGAATTTAATGAAATTAAATAACCTGTGAAAATGACCTAGGTAATAATAAATCAGAACCAGTAGTCAATATCCTCAATTTAAGTTTTTTGGCCAATATAGGTCATTCAGACTAAGAAATCTAAATAGTATTCAATCAATCTCTGATCCATAATTAATAAAAGGATTATGTTATTTTTCTTTCCTTTTTAAATTTTTGTTTTTGAAATCTCCCGATCTCAAGTTTAAATGTGCTTATGAAAAGATACAGGTGGGTAGATATACCTCCATTTGCTCAGACAGTTATTGAGGGGTGGTCTTACATCCAGACCATAATGCAAAACTCTTTACATGCCCTGCAACAGAAGACTTGTCCTCAGTGATCTGTTTTATGATCATTTCATTTTACTGCATCTCTCACTTTGTTCCCATATTTACCTACCCCTATCCCATTCCAAAAAAAAAAAAAACGCAGGGCATGGAACACTTCTGGGTTCACCTATACCCCCAAAATAAATTCAATCAGTAAATACTTTTAAGACCCAGTGCTTTGAAGGCTGTTGAAATTTTCTTTAAAGCTCAAAATTAGCATCAACAAAAAACAAAGTCAATATAGTTAAACACGATTAAAATGTAAAACTTAGGCTTTTGTTGTTAATTTAACCTTAGAATTTAAAAGTGTTCTATACTTAAGATCCAACTTAATATACTGCATAAACCATTTTAAAACTTGGAAAGCAGTCTATATTTGTCTGAAATTGTGTTTAAAATCAATTGCAACCATTAGTTTATTCCAAATAGAACAAATTATGTAATTATTATAAAACAAGCTGTATTTTTCTATTACTTAGAAATACATTTTGTTGTTAGGAAATATATATAAACTAAGACTTTAGATTAAATGTAACAAAAATCAAATTCAAATCTTGATTCAAGAGACAAGAAGAATTCATTTTAAGGATACTCTGATCTTCACAAATCAAGGACAAAGTAACAATTGCATTCAAGGACACAAGTACCATTAGGATTCTCCCTTCATATCTGGCTTCCATTCTTTGAATATCCGATTTAATCTTCTCTTTCTCTTTGCAGACCAACTGCTGCTGTTCTTCTGGTCTTCTGAGCAGGAAAGATGGCTGTTGATTTCTCCTGAATTGTATAAAGCACAGCATCAAATTCCCAGAGAGAAATTGATTTTGCAGACACTTTTTTTTTTTCTAAAATGATGTTAGAGTCTGATGGGTGCAGCATGGGTGAAGTACCCAAACTGCTGGACAGTTGTTTGTAACCAGCAGACCAGTAGCTAGAGAAGGGACTGCAATTTGTTTTACTTGGGCTAAGAGAGTCCTTCCCTGAACCTATCAATTGCAATCAGCAGTTGTAGACCATCATCCTATATGGCAGTCAACATTATAGCCATTATATTCTCTGAAGCCAGTGAAGTTTTCAGCATTGAAATAATATTGTTCGGTGGTATCTTTGTTTTTTCTTGGCAATTCTTGGGAATTGCAACAAAGAAGCATTCTGAAAGTTAAAGAAAGGGGCTTCACTTGACTCCTTTATGAGTCCCTCGTGTCAGTGATAGAGTCTACGGAGGGTGGGAAAGAGGATAATAAGTACGGGTGGTAAGACCCGTACTTGCCAAGCCCTTGTCATGATAAATTTCAAAAATTGAAAACTTGTCAGACTTGGCACTGAAACTAATGCTAATAATACATGTCTGGAAAACGGGTTAACATAGTTAACACAGAGGAAAGACATTATTTCAATTCCTTTGTCTCCTCTAGATAGAGTAAAACTGTGTAGAAATAACCCATCATCTATGACCACCACTCTATAAGGGCCTATTGGGTGGAGAAGGGCCTTATAGGCTTGCTTGTACCCTGCCCTGGCCCCAGCCTGTGAGTCCCATTATGTTTGTGCAGTTCAGGACAGAAACAGAAATTCGGATCAAGGGTTCTCTGACATTGCAGATTTGTATTCTGAGTGATCATAAAATAGTGCTGCCAATAGCCTTTGCTTTTATAGCTCTGTGGGGAGACAAAGAAAATAAGATTAAGGAGAAACTGAGAAGTTGTGATAGAGTGCATTTGAGGCGTTCCAAAAGGGCCCTTGGTCTATAAGAGGAGAAATATACATATGTGTTCAGAACAAAACCATTCTTGCCAACATCAATGAAAGGCGTTTTGAAGGTACTGTTCCTTGGCATTCAGCTGGATACAATTGAATTTTTTCAGGTGCTGATTTGTAAACTAACAACTTTAAAAAAGCTCTTTGTTGCTTTACAAACATGAAGTGGTGTGATTCCTCTGGGAATTCTGAACAAGCAAATATTTTTGTTAGACATGGCAGGGTTTTACAGGAATATGTTACTTTCATTGGTTTCAATGTAAATCCTGAGAAGATTTTTTTACTTCCCGTGTAAAGGGCTTGGCAAAGCATCCCATCTAGGAATCAAGCCTATTAATATGTGAATTACATACACAGCTCCCAAGGCATGGATGGGAGAATAAACTTCGTACTCCATATATGCAGCAGCTATATTAACATGATAGATTTTCAGTCTCTACAGGATCCATTACTGTGTTTTGGGCCAATAGTCCATGAATTTGAAGGATTTATACAATGGACCATAACAGCTCCTTAGGTACGATTATGTCCCATCAGATGAAAAAAATGTCTTTTTAAAACCTTCCTATTAACCTGTTTGCTCCATAGACCATAATCCTTTGAAGGTTAAATTATATACATAGCAAAATGGGCCAGATCACCTCATTTTGTGTTTTAAAATGTATTTATAGTGAAAAAGCTCTCCAAGATGGGAGAGTGGGAATTGTACCCAAGAGTACCATCAAATCAAGGTGATTTCTAAATGTGAGCAACAGGTACTACTTGCAATTTCTGCTAAGGAAAGAAATCTTGATGATCCAAAGATAATACTGACTCCTTTATGTACCATTTACATTCAAAATCATCTAAAAATGGATCAAACAATTGAATGCAACCTTAGCAGTCAAATAACATGAGATAACGGCTCTTAAATCTCAGGCAGGCACAAAGAATCACAATAAAGATGTATGCTACAAATTAAATGGAAAAACATTGTTAAAATATTATGCTGCCTATGTGTTATTTATTTTTGGTATGTATAGGAGAAGAATGAGGTCACCTGAATTTTGTTTGTTGTTCTTTTCTTTTTCTTTTGAGAGAGAGAAAGGGAGCCCAGGTGAGAAAGGGACAGGGAAAGAGCAGGGGAGAGAAAGAGAGAGAAGCGGGGCTCACCCAAAAGCAGGGCTTGGGCTCACCAGATGTGGGACTCAAATTCACAAACCACGAGATCATGACCTGAGCCCAAGTCCGATGCTTAACGACTGAGCCACCCAGGCATCCGTGGGTCACATGAAATTTGAATTATTGATATGATTTTATTTTTTTCACAAATACTGTCGTACCTAGTATTTTGTTAAATAAGGCTAATTATTTAATGCATTTTAATTAATGTATCAATAAAGTCTAAATTATTAATTTAATATTCCTCTCAGATAATAAGAGGCTACTGTTACCACTGCTCTAAGCCACAAAAGCAGCTATAAATATGGAGTTGCTGGAGAGAAGTACTTGATGATCAAAGCATTGCTAAACAGTTGCAATGAACCACAAACCAGCCTCCAACTACCTAGAACCTGTCCTGACAGGCACGGTTGCTCTCATTTCAAAGATAAGCACTGATGGCACAGAAATGTTTAAGATTTGGAGTGTGTAGGCTAAACAATTCAATTAAAATATTTGAAATCAGAATAGTGAATGGCTCAATTCTGAGAAAAGATGATTGTTTTTTCAGTCAGGTACTTTGGTGAATGCCTTCCTACTCGTATCCTGACATGTTGTTCTCCTTCTTTTGAATTCCTATTAGCGATGTTCATTATTTTTTCATAAGCTTTGAGATCTTTGGAGAAATGACAATATAAATCTAAAGAGAAACAGAAAATAAACGCAATATAAATATAAAGAGGACCAGAAAATAAATGTCTGTGAACTGTCCTACTGCCCTCTTCTTTTTAGCAAAATGTCTGTGAACTGTCCTACTGTCTTCTTCTTTTTAGCAAATGAAGAAGTGAAAAGAATGGACAAGGTAATAAAAAATGACCAGAAAAATTACATCATCCCTAGGTAAAAAGTCTCCATTTTCTCACTCAAATGTGTTCGTCTTCTGTACCTCACTGAGTCCTTATCAGTACATGGAGGGTGATAATACACATCCTTACTCTCTCATGATGCAGTTCTCCTTTGGATAGAGATCTGTAAATGGATTTAATTATAACATGGATTCCCTTCCAATCTGTATGCTCTGCCAGCTCATTTGTGAGCCTATGCATTATTAAATATGTTGTGATAATTAGGAAGGCTACACTTAAAAGGGATCCTTACTTAGCCTAAATATAAACAACCAGTGCAGTTGTGTTGTCTTTCTAGACAACATTTCTCCACAATGGTAGAGCAATTAAAACTGGAAAAAATCCAAATAGTTTTTTTTTTCTTTCTCTTTTCTATATCTCTCATGATAGAGGCCCATTTTTATTCAACTCAGCTCTTTCTTTTAAAAATATGTGGGAGAGAGAGGGGGTAGATTTCTACTCTAAAGACCTCCAAGACTGTTGGCTTCCTCTTTGCCTTCACTTTTGGGTTGAGGCCCCCATATCACAACAGAAAGATGTTCTCACTCTGCTTCCCTAGGCATTTATGATCTGCTCTTACAAAGCACACTTGAGGAATGGCTAGGCAAACCACGTGGCTGAAATGCTTTTTGGGTCTACTCTTTGATTCCCAAGCTCTAATTGGAGTTATGTAGAGACCAAGAAAAAGAGCATTAAACATCCACATAGAGCCACAGAAATCCCCCCTTTTCTCTCTTATTTTGGAGGCCTGTGGGAGTGCCTTCCAAAAGGAAAGGTTACAATTACACTGGCTATTATTTAAATCTGCTTCTTGACATTGAGGTAATGTTCTCATTTCCTCTCCAAATGGACCACTCGTCCAGTTAGGCAATAGATCTTTGTTTTTGTTTTTACTATCTGTTCTTCTTTGTTTTGTTTTCATTTTTGTATTATCCAGTTGTGAATATTTAGCAATGAAAATGACAAGCACAAATTCATGAATATAAATGTTCTCTTTGACATTAGGCCTGACATAGCCTGCAAGTACAAACCTTCTGTGGAAAGGATTTTATCTTATTCCCTTGTAAACCACTAATCACACCAATTCTTAATGGATTAATCTTCTGAAAGATATAATGAATATGGGAGTATTGTGTGTTTCTTGTTGCAGAATTTTGCCATCTTCTAAGATTCAAGTTTGTAAAAGGGGAGTGATGTTGAGAGTTTCATACCAAAAAAAAAAAAAAATCTCTCAATTTTTGTATGCTAGGTATTCATGATTGTGACCTAATTTGAGCTCTGTGCACCAGACCAGCATATGGGTTGGGCATAAATCTGCAGACGATAACATAGTAGAGAGAGCTAACCTTCCTTCCCCGTCTCCTCCCAGGCAAAAACATGCACCAGTCACACTGCTGAGCATTAGGTTAACCTAATGTTGCCCTTGATGGGAGAAAAATATCAGGTTCATTAATATTGTAAATAATATGATCAATTGGGAACACATTGTGTCAACTACACATTAGAAACATTTGCTTTTAAAACCTTTTGCAGCAATTACCCAATTGGTATTTATAAATTACAATCACACACACAGATCAAGGAAACTCACTAGAGCAATTACCTATGCATGAATGATTTCACCTTTCAGGACACGAGTAAAAGTAAGACATCAAATAAAATAGTTTATCTTTCTCTGTGGTCTAGAAATTGAGAGCTAGTCATGCTTAAAAATTAGCATTAGTGGTCCAGGTTAAGGTCATGTGCCAATCCCAGTGATTCACAAGTAAAGAAAAGAAATAAAGGAAAGGATAGAAGAAAAATGGAAAATAGAACAGAAAGAAGGCAGCCAGCATTGAATTAGCCTAGAAAACTTGAAAGCAGATATGCAAACATCTATCTGTACTTTTCATAAATAGATTCAAGAAATAATTGGTAGCTAGCATCAGATCCCTAGCTGGAAATAGTTTCTGAAACAAAGCCTGAAGACATTTGTGTGCTCACCAAAAAAGCTATATAACATGCAATTCCACTATTCCATATAGATGGGATACACCGACCATCTTTAGAGTTTTGGACACAGCCTGGTTCCCACGAAAATAGATTTCCTCCTTTTACTTCACAGTTAGAGAATGGTAGGTTTAAGGAGGAAGGAGGGGAAGGTAATGGAGCAGTATTGAATCTTTTGGGAAAGTACTGGTACAAATACCCTATGATGGCTGGCCCAATTGCACAAATCAGTTTCCCTCTGAAGCTTCCGTTGGTATGGTTACAAATCACTGTAAAGCATAAATGATTTAAAAATACACCATAATGTTGAAGTTACAAGCTACCCAATAATTATCCCAGGGCGCGATGCAGCTGTTTGATATTATTATCAAATGCTTTAAAAGAGAGATGTCACCACTTAATCTAATTCCCTACAAAGTCATACCTTAACTACATTTTCTGTATGTTGCCTCCTGCTTCGCTCCTAGGATATTTCTGTAAGGAAAAGCACAGTGGATCAAAATTGATTATGCAATAAGTTAGACCACTCTAATGTCTCATTTAGGCCCAAAAAGGATGAACAGATCGATTGTGAGACAATTCTTCTGCTCAGTCAATTCTTACTCTAGCCATGTTGGGTTTCTTCAAACCTGAGAAGATCAACTGGCCTTTGTTCTTGCTCATTCCTCTGTCTCATATGCTTCCCCCATATTCTCATGGTCCATTAAAGCTCTCACCCAAACTTCACCTGCTAAGTGATTGCTCCCCCCTTCTCCACTCCTTTATCACTCCATCCTCTTACCATGCTCTGTTTTTCTGCATAGTACTTATCATTCTCTGAATGTGTCCTATCCATTTATCTACATACTACAATATAAGTTACATAAGAGCTGGAGTTTTGTCTCTCCTGTTCACTATTTTCCTCATCAGTATCTGGCTTGTAGAAGACATGCAATGTGCAAATGGTGAATAAATGCACTTACTGATTACTCATACATAGAAACTAGCAACTAGTTATTGACCCAATGGTTGGTTATACTCCTGGTTGTAGCTCTAAAGCTTTAAGACTGTTGTAGTTCTACCAACGTTCTTATTGCAATGAGCTATATATACACACCTCTCAACCGTAGGCAGCAAGGTGTTTAGCGTAGGATATGTAAGAATACATTTATCTAAAAAAAAAACAATGAGAGAAACAAAGCATTGCATGGTGTAACATACTTGGCTGACTTTGACCCAAGATAATCAAAACCCCAACACAACCCTTCCTAATGAGAGATGTACCTGCTTCCCATTCTTGTAAAAACTCTTAGCGTGGGTATTCATTTGTGCAATACCTGGACAATAAGGAATCGTATTTTCAAATCGTATCAGTTTGTGTCATAACCTTAATGTTACTTAAAGCTACACCTTCAGGAAAATCTATTTGAAAATAAAAATAATTACTTAAGTGTAGTGTTTATATTGTGGAATTTTGGCAAAGTAATCAGGGTAGACAGCTACTACTTTGTGTTACAAATCTCAATGTGAAATTTCAGAAATTCTCCCTGCATTAAAAATGAATTAACTGTGTGATTATTAATTGTGCATATTCCAATCCCTTTGTGCTGTACTGCATGTTTCTTGAATCTCATTTGAATCCTTTGGCTAAGTAATGTGTCAAGGGGGGTACGAGCCTGAATGCCTGAGTTATTTAAAAGGCAGGACAGCACTTCCAGATTAGAATACCAATGAGTGGGGTTAAAAAGGCTCTGCTGTAGTTGGAGGGCAGCTCTCAGTCTGAGAAGTACCTGAAAAGGACCTCTATGGACTAATTTTCAGAATCACATTGTAATGTGGGCTCATGTCAATCATCAGAACAGACAGCTTCATCCCATGATATAAACTAGTTATACATTCAAGAGCTGCCAGAAGATCTTCATTAAAAAGGGACTTAGCATTAAAGGAAGAAGGTTGTTTTATTACAATACTTCAAACACAGTTTTTTGTTTTATATGTTCTCAGAATTCTTTTTTGTTCTTTGCTACAATATCAAAAAAGTACCACAGAAGAAGGAAAACATTAAATATTCCATTTTTTAATAGGAATCAAGGAAGCTTTCTGGTTTAAGGCATTAAAATCATATACATTTTTCCTAAATTTATTCATGGCTTTGAATAACAAAAAGAAATCTCTAGATGTAATAGGAGGATGTTTTTAATCTTTTGTGGGAAGGGATTTGCAGAGCTGACTACTCAAGGTAAAATATCTACTGGCAAAGTATATCAGTGAGAGCTTTATACATATAAATTTGTATAAAAGCTTTGGGCTCTCCACAGTTTCCAGATACCAGTTAGATATTACAATTGATGTCATTAAAATTTAATATAATTGTGTTAGGAGGAAAACAGGAACAATATCCGTGTAAGTAAATCATTGACATTGTAATCTAGTATTTAAAGAAAACTTAACAGGGGTTTAATAAAACAGATAATGTCTCTTTTTACCTATATTCCAAATGTCATATCAACACCTTAATTTAAATATATTTGTACAAGTCAGGTAACCTCTTCAAAATATCCATCACATACACCTATTTACCTAAATCATCTTGCTTCTGTCATGAAAAACGTCAACGTGAATGGCTTGGTAAATGGAATTAAAACAATTACGTAGTCTCCTGCAAGTAAGGTATTTGCCTCCTAGGCTGCCATAAGCTATGTTTTCTGTCATTCGCTTTCAGTGAAGAAAATGCAGCGTTGTGAACCATTTTCTTTCCTCCAATTCCAGTGCATGGAACTTCAAGTTGCCTTCATTATTTAAGAGTGTTCCTGATAGATGTATGGATACTGATTTATAGAAAATTCATTACAAACCACCATTTTCAACTTTTCCATATGACACAATATGCTATTTGTTCATTTTTAGTGTTTCCCCTCTGGAGTCCACGTGGAAGTAAAATCACCAAAACTACTCATGTAAACCAGGGAACTGTCCTGGTAGGACTTTCCCCCACTATCGGGACAAATAGAGCTTACTTAAAAGTCTTCTGATGCTCAAAGACCAAGGGCTATGATTAAAAAAAAAAAAAAGTCTGAAACCTCTGTCTTCACTGTTTCTCCCATGCAATGTCTTGTTATGCACAATTATCCATTTCTTATCATCTTCATATAAATAGGCTCCAAATTTCACAGCATAGAAACGACTGAGCATCCTTTCAATGCTTTTAGTACTCATAGCATTCAAAGCAGGTGGTAAATTTTAGCAGCCATAAATCAAATTTTTGTCTGATCCCCACAGTACTGTGGAAACATGCAAAATGGAAGAAGCAAAGAGAAGAATGTTACATATGTTGCCGGTACTTTCTCTCCTCTTCAGATTTCTCTATTTCATAGTTTTATTCCACTGACATGTTGCTGCTTCATCTATACTCATAATCTGGCTAATGATAAAAACTCAGAAGCACATTTTAATGAATGAATTAAAAAATATCAAACAAATAAAGTCATGGGGTGCCCAAGTGCCATTTTGATGGTAATTTAATGAAAAATTGGCTGGAAACATACAAAATGGGGCTGCATATAAACTGGCCTTGAATTTACCGCTCCTTGTTACTGGATTCAGGGCAAAAAAAGTGCTAGCTCATTGAATTTGGCTGTTTGTTCAAAATATTTCAATACAAAAATCATTAAAAAGATTAAATCTTGTTCTTAAGTTAAATGGCTGGGATTCATGGTAAAGACTTATGAGTTGGGAATACCTAATTAAATTAAATTCTATTATCTCTAACTAAGTTAGAATATCACAGAAAACAACAACAACAACAGAAAAAGCCTATGCTATTTATATTACAGTTAGATTTTCATCTCCATGAAAGTGTATTTTATGAATATTTTTAAATGTTTATTTTTTTTTTTTTTTTTTAATTTTTTTTTTCAACGTTTATTTATTTTTGGGACAGAGAGAGACAGAGCATGAACGGGGGAGGGGCAGAGAGAGAGGGAGACACAGAATTGGAAACAGGCTCCAGGCTCTGAGCCATCAGCCCAGAGCCTGACGCGGGGCTCGAACTCACAGACCGTGAGATCGTGACCTGGCTGAAGTCGGACGCTTAACCGACTGCGCCACCCAGGCGCCCCTAAATGTTTATTTTTGAGAGAGAGAGACAGAGCACGAGTGGGGGTGGGACAGAGAGAGACAGAGAGAGAGAGAGAGAGAGAGAGAGAGAGAGAGACAGAATTCGAAGCAGGCTCCAGGCTCTGAGCTGTCAACACAGAGCCTGACACAGGGCTTGAACCCACGAACCATGAGATCATGACCTGAGCCAAAGTCAGATGCTCCACTGACTGAGCCACCCAGGTGCCCCTATTTTATGAATTTTTAACTTAATCTTCACCTCTCTGGTTAAGGATAGTTTTATGACCAAATATTTTCTTAAATTATATCGTATTTTCCTATTTTGATACATTTAAATCATTTAAATTTAAAATCAACAGTTTATTGACATATTTTAAATTTTATTTTGTCTATTTTCTCCCTAACTAAACTGTTAAAGAAAACTGAGAAATGAAAAAAAGTACACCTGTTAATACTTTGCGATTCTGTTCTGTATCTTGTCATCAGATGAGCCCTACCAAAACTCTTAACCCTGACACATGGATCTTATACCAAGACGTCTATTTGTCAGATATACTCATCTATTTCTTGAAGGACACAGTAATTTTCAGCATTAATACATATATGGATTAGTCAGATATTTTTAATGCACTGTGTTTAAGGACCATTGTCTTTAGCATATGAAATAACCAAAAAACTCATCAGTCGTGGGCACAAAAAATACCTGGAATACTAACGTCTTATTTTCTATGGAAGCACCTTCTGGGAAAATCTCAATGCGTGTTCTTTTTCCTCATAGAGCTTCTATGTACTATTTCCATACCATGGTAACTTCTTAGTAAACATAGCTGTGGAATGACAGCTACAAAGGAATGAGTCGATATACTCCATGATTATTTAAAACTCTTCAGCAAAAACTTGGCTAAAGGGGAAAGTGGTGTAGCTGTGTTCTATGAATCTTTAGGGTAATATTGCAAGCCCACTTTTGGCTCTGTTGGGATTTATGAAAAGGTTAAGAGATTTGCAGAAATTATACAAATGTATTGAAATATATAACTGGATCATTAGAAACTAGAATTCCAACTGAAGAAAGGACCTGACTGCCTTTATTTCACTTTATGTGTGTGTATACACATACACACACACACACACACACACGTGTATACATACATATGTAACGTACACACATAATGTGCATATCTATGCATTCACATTTGCATACATATACATATTTACATACATACTACAACAAACACATGACACAATGAAATGCATGAATATGTATGTATACATACATATAGATATATCTGTGTATTTTAGAACTTTATTTCATATAGTATGTATTTCTTAACCCTTGTTTAATGAAGCATGTTCTTGATATTTAGTAGAGATGATTAACTAATTTCGAATAAAAATACATTCTTCCTACAGGAAAGAAACACACACATATACATACACATGTATGTATACAACACGTACACATGTATATACGCGTATACCTATGTACACACACATATATGTACATATACATACACACACATAGAGACACTTTTATTTAAGGAAAACATATGTATATTTTTAAATATATCGGGCGCTTGGGTGGCTCAGTCAGTTAAGCATCTGACTTTGGCTCAGGTCACGATCTTGTGGTTTGTGAGTTCGAGGCCTACATTGGGCTCTGGGCCTGCTTTGGACTGTGTGTCCCCCTCTTTCTCTGTCCCTCCCCCACTCATTCTCTGTCTCTCTCTTTCTCAAAAAATAAATAGACATTAAAAAATTAAATACATATGTAAATGTTTACACATATTATAAATATATGTATATAAATGTCTAAATGAAATGTACATTTAATGATGATTGTGTTCAAAAACAGTAACTTACATAAATTAGAATGTAGAACCAAGAACAAAACATATTCAGATTTATCCAAATTCATCCTTGTGAGCCTCCCATCGAAATATTACTGACCTCATTGTCACAAATTTAAAAGGAAGGAGAAAACTGGGGACGGAAGTGGGAGGCAGAGATAGACACTGAGGCAAAGAAACATAAATATAGCTGATCCAACCTGACAATCCTTTACCGAGCTTCAGGAGGCTTTCAATGATAGTATTCTAAAAAGGCTTCCATGTAACAGCAGTAAAGACACCAGCAACAGCCACTTCAGGCAGTTCAGATAGAGTTTCCCTCCGAGGATGGAAAGAAGTGATAAGTGGAATGCAGCTGTAAGCATCAGGACTTAGAAAGGTTTCTCTACTTTATATATTGATGGTCGAGTGGAAAGAAAGCGCAGCAAGGTGAGAATCTTGCTGGTGAAACAAAAAACCAAGGAAAGGCAGTCAATAAAAAGGTGGGTAGCAGTACAGTTGCACGATGAGAAACCTTGAAGTTAAATGGCATTTTGCAATTCGTTGTAAAAGGAAGAACGAAACCACTGAGACTGAACAAGAAGAATCTCAAAAGGATTCTCCATTTACAAACGTGCCTTCAGAAAAACTGAACATGGAAAAAGGAACAGGCTTCAGATCTGATTATACTTCATCACAGCCTCCAGATGAAGAGCGAAACACTGTGTAATCTTCTATAGATATGTTTTGACATGTGTGTAAAAAAATAAAGTTGGAAACAGTTTACTGATTCATAATATCGAGACAACTATTATAGAGTCAAATTTTCCTTACATCCGAAACAGTATGTAATCCTAATGAAGTGCTTTTAGAATTATTATCTTTACAGATAGATAACTTTTCTAAATCTAGGGACAAATGAAGTGAAGTGAGAGTGAATTTCATGTTTCTGAAATTTCTCTTTTTGATAAACATTATGATAGACATAAACTGTGGCTTCTTTATTCATTTATGGAGGAGGCATGTAGGTATGTATTTATTATTTATTTGGGATATGCCAACACACAGCTATTTTAAAATATCTGTAGGTACTACATTTTGTAAACAAGTAGCCAAAATTGTCAGTTGTTTGTTTGCTTGTTTACCTTTTATAAGGTAGCCAAATTTGCTTGTTTGTGTTTTGAATATCTGAATGTGGGGCGGGGTGGGGCGGGGGGGGGGGGGTGCTGGGAGGGAAGGTTGCATTGTTACTCCATCGGTGAAATTGATCACACTAACTAAGTATGGACAAAAAGAAGCAATATTCCCTTTTTAAAATGTTCTTGCACAAGCATGGTCATATCCACTTCCTCTTAACAGAAACAGCAATAAAACGTAGGTCTCAAATATCTTAGTCAATTAGGACGATCTACTTTGAAGCAGAATATTCTTCAAATTATAGCATGATAGTTCCTCCTAACTCTACCGGGATAGGGCTGCTATTTAAAGAAACTCTGTGGTTTGCGAAATGAGGTAGGACAAAGAAATGTACACAATCCTGAAGGGAGCCGAAAGGACAGATGCTGCAGGCTATCTGAGCTTCTGTTAAATATGAGAAGCAAGGGGCATGAACTTAAGCTAGAGAATGGCCTAGCACTAAAAAGTGCTTCCAACTCTTTTGCAACTGCCCTTTGCGGAATAAACAGCCCAGAAAAAAAGATAACAAGCAGCATACACAACAGGAAGGTGGGCAGTGGCTCTGGACAGTGCAATGAGCAATTTAATGAGTAGGAATCCTCAGTGTGCCATTTTCAGGTTAAGTATGTATATGAATGCTCCCCCAAAATGGGCATTTTCGTTACAGCTAGAAATATTTTTAGGAGTTTAGGAGTACCTATATTTTTAGGGGTTTAAAATCATACTGTTGAAGGCCAAATATTTCTCTTCTAAATATTTGCAGTTAAGTAACACCTTTCAGGAATTATTAAGAAACCAAAAATGTTCCTATCTGGGAAAATTGTATACACATACAGTTTTATAGTTTTGTTTTTTATATAAAGAGCTAGTACATTTTTAGTCTCCAAATCTAATCCATCTGTTAAAAATGAAGTTCATTTCTTTAAGTAATCTAATTCAATTCCTTTCCTCTTATCAGGCACCCATAGAGCAGAGGACGTGAGAGAGTTAACAAAAATAAGTATTAATCTTGCCCTCATGAAGCACTTAGGAAAGCATCAGCAATCACGATATTACAGAATTATTACAGCTGGAAAGGGCTTTCGAGGAAACTCCCTTCATTCTGAACACTGCAAGTGGAAATGTCAAGCGACTTCTATCTAGTTTTGTGATCTGAGCATTCAGATTCCCAATCCTCCATTTTTAAAAAGTGCCATTAAACAGGATGTGGTATCTAAAGCGTTTGCTATACTGCCCGGCACAGAGGTAGCACTTCACAATGGTTGCTAACGCCCTATAAAAAGCCATAGGTAGGACGGGGAACGCTTGCGCGAACCGACACGAAGCGCAGAGGCCCAGCACACGTTCAGGGTAAGGCTAGGGAGAGTGTTGGGCCACTTTCCAAACGTGTTTTGGCCCTTCCTTTAAATTGTCAAGCAAATGCTGTTTCTGGTAGCCAAACATTAACCCGGTTTGCAACCAATTCTCCCAGCGTGGCGAGAGCAGAATGTCCTCCAATCCCTATGGATTAGCGTGGACCAGTGGAGACCGTCTTCCGTCGTTATGTGCGGAGTACCTCTCACATAATAGGTTCTCAATAAAAGGGGCTCCGTAATAGCTGAGTCAAATGACAGCAAAAAAAAAAAAAACAAAAAAAAAAAACAAAAAACAAAAAACAACAACAACAACAACAACAACAACCATGGAGTAATAGGAAAATTCTCACTCCGAAAACCCAAACGTGAATGATGAGGATGCGCTTTGCTCAAATGAAGAAATGCACATGGCACTCCTCACCCCCTTACAAATGTTTTGCTTGCAGAGTTATGGGCACAAGTGTGTCATGCATGGGTGTTTGGGGACACGAGCCACGTCTTTCGGTGCAAAGCAACGTGTTGCGGGCGGGTTCTCCCCGTCCTTTCACTGATTATCAAGAGTGACCTGCAGGTTTTTAACCTGAAGGAGCGGGTTTTCGGTTGGCATAGTGCCATCCCGATCTCTCTCCTGATAGAGTGCCTCTTGTTTGACCAGCCAGACCAGCTCACCTGTCTGGGACTCTAGATACTTAGGGGAAATTTCTAATTAAGCTAGTTTATACATTTAACATGTCTGGGAAATTGTAGAGTTAATGGCTACAAACCATTTTCGATACTTTAGACAAGGGATCCCTTTTTTTTTTCTTTTTCCATTTTCAAAACGTGCCTATGGGAAAAGGGAAAAGGGAGAGACGTGTGAATTCAGCCCCTCATCTCCCTTTGTGGTAGCTGTTAAGCGAGTGCATTAGTAGGAAGGAGAAAGGATAATAGGGCTGGTAATTGGCAGGGCTGTCCAACTACACCTCCCCTCTCTCCCACCACTTGGCCCTGCCCAATTTATCTCTCCCATGTCCCCTTGATGCCTCATCTCTTCACCAAACTTTTACAAAGTTGCCCCCTGTATCTGGTGGCTTGTTATGTAAGGATTTTCATCAAAGCTCCCACATGAATGTTCTTCCACTTGTTAAATCAATATTAAAACAAGAAAGAACCCCTAGTTTAAAGCATCCGTGTTGCCAGTCCCCCAGCTGGATGGCCACTGCCAATGGTAAGTGGTGAGGGAAAAGTATAATTAAAACTTCACTTTCAAATAGAGCTCATAGTTTATACCCAGTAAGAAGCTCTTTTCACCACGTGAACTTTCAGGTGACTGCTCTGAACAAAATAGGTGCTGATTCTTTTTATGTGAAACCCTTAAGATAACTTTAACATGGTCCTTTGCAGCTTAATTTATCATAAATTCCGGCACCATTTATCACTAAATGCAAAATGATGAAGAAATGGCTCTATTAAATCTGAATAACTACTGAATTAAAAAGCTGTTAAATGAGTTGAAGCACATAGTACCGTTAACAATATGTGGAAGCGTGTTTGGCTGGAATAAATTACTTTCACAGTCATCATTTGAAGACAGTCTACCTTTGGAGAAATATGCTCAAAATTTCACATCTTGATTCCCTGACTAAATCCACACGTACTGCTAATGTGCTTTTAAATTGACTTCACAGAGAACGTGAGAAAATGCCTGGTCTGAAATTCTTGGGTATCAAAACAAAATTCCTCTATTTAAAAACTGGGGAAAAGATGACTTTAGAATAGGCGTGTAAAATCTAATAGCAAATTCCAATTAAGATGTACTTTATTTTCCCATTTTAATCTTTCGAGAAATGGCTTTGCAATATGTTCGTGGGATCTAGCACACAAATTTCTCAACAATAGCTCTCTCAAGATGAGTATTTTACCATAGCCTATACATAGCACTTTTTTAAATAATAATACAAATATCAGTTCAAACACCTAATGGATTGCTCTTCATCCTGAGAAATTAGTTGGCAATTATAAACAGAGTATTGTTAAAAGCAGGGCTCTGTCACATGATGTGTATGCCATTTCTATTCTGAAGAGCATTAACAGAAAAGGCTTAAATAGCAAGACATTTATGAACCTCACAATATAGTATGTGGATTCTAGACTTTTACAGAAAGCACTCTCAGGGTCTGTGCTGATGACAGAGCACTGTTCCCCAAGTCTGTCCCCTTGCAGGCTTTTAGCACATAGAGAGGGGGTTCTTAATTCTTACCGCATGAGGAGCGCACCTTGGAATGTCTTTAATTATCACCCTGGTCTTGTGGTTAGAAACAAAGACTTTTCAATAATAGTGTCCTATTGCATGTTTAGAGATACTTCAGTGTGAAATCTTTAATAAAGAGGATTTGTGAATGAACTTAATTAGCCCTGTTGAAAACATCCAGAGAACAGCAATCTCATGTCTACAGAGAGGGCTGTGTCTTGGCATGGGACAGGTTCCTTGGGGAGACTATCTCTGTGGAGAGCAAAGGTACGATTGTCCAAGAAAACACGAGCTTTATTAATATGTGTACCAAATGCAACATCTAGTTTATAGAAAGCAGTTTATTTGACTATTCTCAAAGCCAACCAGATATGTTGTTTTACAGGATTTCCAAAATATCTATGGACACAATGAGAATTTACACACCACAGATACACACATGCATGGAGGCAAATTGTTGAATTCCATAGTAGTACAGACATACCTTTGCTTTGTCTTTCTGTTTTAAAGGAAACTATACGACTATGTAGGAAAGAAAGCACATATCAATAAGGGCTATTTATGCAACAGTGGTTTCTTTCTTTTCTTGTTCTCATGCACCCCTTCTCATCCTCCATTCTGTCAGCCCATTTACCCCAGGAAAGGAGCTTGATAGTACCTAAGTTATTATGTGAGGTGAGTCAGAGAGAGAGAAGGATAGACCACAGAAATTAGAAGATTGAGTGAAGGGAATAGAGTACTTACCTTCTGAGTGCAAAACATAGTAGGTCATTCTCTAAGAGCCATGAGAGACTCTAGTAGGCTTTGGTAGTCGTGGGGGACTTTGAATCTGGTACCCACATCATTCTCTCTTGTCCCATTTAATTGTCTCAGAGAGTGCTTTCTGCTTAGGATATGCCCTTTAATTCTATAAAGCTAAGGAACCTTGGAGGAAGCTATTGAGGTGGTTATAAAGCTTAAAACTCTTATTTATTTGCTTGCTTGTTTGTTTTCTTGGATTTCTATCGTAACTTTCCTGTCCTAGTTTAATTGGGGAAAAAGTAGGTAAGGATTCAGGATTCAGGATAGTGATCTATCCCAGATTAAAAATTTTGTACTTACTTGGCTGAATCTCCCTCATGCTGTGATGCTGACTCAGTGAGTGTTTCTAAGATGAAGGATCCTTCAAGCATGCACTCTGAGGAACCAAATTAAGTGACACCATTGAAACTAGAAATCTGAAAGTCATCTCTTATATATTTCCCTTTCGGTCATCTTCCTAGTGGCAGGAAATATTCTAAAGGTCATCCCCCCCACCAAGTTTCCTGTCCCCGAATTTTTCAGTCAAATGCTAATCTAGAAAATGCTGTGAAGGGATGTTGCAGATGGAACTAAGGATACTAATCAACTGATCTTAAAATAAGGAAATAATCTAGGTAGAACCAAGCAATCACAAGAGCCCTTACAAAATAAAAGAGGAAGGCAGAAGAGTCATTGAGAAAGCTGAAACAGTGTGAGAACAATCCAACACACCATGGTTCGGCTATGTGGAAGGATCAAAAGGATGCTGCTAAAAGTTCAGGGCCATCTCCAGATGACAGCCAGCAAGAAAAAGGACCTTAGTCCCATAACCACATGAAACAGAATCAGTAAATAGCTTAAAATGAGCCTGGGAACAGTTACTTCCTAGAGCCTCCAGCCCCACTGAACACCTTGATTTCACCTTGTAAGACTAGAAGCAAAGAACCAGTGGAAACCCTTGGACTTCTGATCTACACAGCTGTGAGATGGTAATCAATGAGTACTGTTTTAACCGCCAGATTTGTGGTAATTTGTTATGGCCGCAGTAGCGAACTAATACACTCCATTTATTCTGACATTAAGTTCCATTCTCCTCCTTTATTTCTGGAATCCACCCCTTCCTCTCTTTGTTCATTGCCACTATTCCTTTGAATTCTCATAATTCCTTCACTGCATTACCAAAATACTCCTAATGGGTTCTCTCTTTTTATCTTCGTTTATCCTCAATCTATTCACCTTAGTACTGTAGGGATATTGTTTCTGAAACACAACTCTATGGCTTGTATGTCAGGATGGTTGATTTGCTGCACACAATGATCTCTCCAAGATCCAATTACGATTTTACTATATAACACTTCAAAGTCATAAACTCATGATTTATAAAAACAAACGGGAAGAAAGTTTATAAGTGGTAAAAAAAAATGTCCATACATTTCTAGGAAGTGGAAAGCATAGAAATGACTGGCTATTCAAGCGACAGGGCAAACAGGTCACTGCTTGGATCCTTAGAGTGGGTTCTGCAGCCAGAGGGGGAGCCCATAAGCTCAGCAAAACTCAAGAAATCCGGGGTTTGCAAGGGCAAAGTATGACTGGGAGCGGGGGAATGAGCAAGGGGATGAAATCATGAGACCTAATGGAAAGTCAAAAAACATAACATTTGAATTCCCACTTCTTCTACCTCTGTGCACAAAGCAAATGTTCTACTTAAAGGAAGTGAGCAAACCACCTGTGGAGGGTAGGGCAGCGGGTGTGTATCTGGAGCACACAGAAAAATAGGATTTCTATTATTGGCTGCAGGCACAGCCAATGGCAGGCTCATTGACGACTCCCCAGGTAATGAAGTCTGCCAATGGGGAAGCAGCTTTTCTCCCATTTCCCTCTTTTTTTTTTTTTTTATTTTTAAGTTTACTTATTTATTTTGAGACAGGAGAGACAGAGAGAGTGAGCGGAGGAGGGGCAGAGAGAGGGAGAGAGAGAATCCCAGACTCTTTACTGTCAGCACAGACCCTGCACTGCGGCTCGAACTCATGAACCGTGAGATCACGACCTGAGCTGAAATCAAGAATCTGATGCTTAACCGACTGAGCCACCCAAGTGCCCCCCTCTCACTTTGTTCTTATACACGAATGATCTTATGAGGATCACGAGACATTTGATGAAATTCTAGAATACAAAAGAGAAATTTCAGAGGAAACATAATTTCAATGAATATAAGATTTTGTTTTAAGCTCTAAATTGTATCATCAGAAAGACTTAAGAAGACATTACTACATGAAACAAACAAACAAAAAACATAATGTTATGAGAAAAAAGGAGTCACAGAGAATGAGGGAGAAATTTTATACACTAAACATGTGATTACAAAAATAAGAAATCTTATAGATGGGTTTCAGGAAAAAAATCAGTAGTCAAGAAGCCAAACAACAGAAATCAGAAAATACAAATTAAAATTATTTTTAAAATGTAGAGGATTAATCCAGAAATCTTATAATCATGCTATTAGGAATTCTAGAAAGTAATTAAATAACTAGCAGAGGATTGCCCAAGGCCAAAGGGCATAAGCTTTTAAACTAAAAGTGGCCAGTACAACTAATGAGAAAGAACCAGAACTAGACATGTTATTCTAAACTTTCAAAATGCACACTTAAAACATTTGAAAAGCTTCCAGAAGGAAACATATGTCTCTTAGTGAGAATCAGTCTGGCATCAGAGTTATCATCTTCACCAATGGATATTAAAAGGAAGAAAATAAAACTGCAATGTTCTGCGGGAAAATATTTTTTTTTTTTTGCTTAGAATTCTATACCCAGGCAAATTATAATTCCAATGTGAGGGTAAAAGTAACTCTAATTTTATACCTGAAAGAAATCGTAATTTACCTCTTAACTCTTTCTCCTGAAATTATTTAAAATCTGTTCTACCTAAATACAGGCAAAAAGTACACATGCACACAAAAGGCTAATAGGATATTCAGGAAACAGTGTGTACGAATTAGGAGAGCAATAAAGAAAAGATGCAGGGTGACCTGATGTGCATAGGCCTAGAGAGAAGTTAGTCCCAATGGGAAATGAAGGAAGGAGGTTTTGAAGGGAATACAGACAGGGAATTTCAAAGATTTTATATTATTATCAATCAATTGGAAGTCCTTAAACATGCATTTAAAAGTCCTTAGGTATGACAAAAATGCATGAAAAAGGAAGACATTAAGAAACCAAATACTGCTCAATAAAAATAGTAGATTTAAATAAAGTCTGTAGATTAACAATCATGTTCCAGTGATAATTTCCTTAGTTTTGATCATTGTACTATGGGTATACAAGATGTTAACAATAGAGACCTAGGTGAAGGATGTACAGGAATTCTCCGTACTATTTTTTGTAACATTAAGTCTAAAATCAATTAAACACCCCCCAAAAATTAAGCAAAAAAAAAAAGATATGATAGTTGTATGCAACATGAATGTACAGTGAACAATAATTATGTAGTCAAGATGCAAACGATAGAAAATAATAAAAAAGCAATTATTAATTTAGTGTATGCTATAACTTTGGTTTTGTCTGCATCAAAAACAGTGTTAGCTGAGTAGAACACTGCCATGGTAGATGGTCAAAATATCAAAATAATAGCTCCTCGCTGCAGCTCTTACCAGGATTCATCTCAGAATGAATTCATTCTGCTCCTGGAGAATGGACTTAAGCAAAGTGTTAACTGAAAAAGTCACGAACTAAGAGACAGATGTGGAAATTGGGAAGAGTGTGCATGAACAGGAAGATGTTTACATTTTTCAGTGGTTGAGGCAAAGTCAATGATGATTTACTGGAGCTTCTAATCAGGATTAGTGTCTGTGCAATGGCCACAGCCAACTGTATTTCCCCCTCACTTTACCCTAGACATGGGCAGAATAAGAAAACCAAAAGCCAAACCCTGACCTTGACCAAACTTGATCAGCACAGCAAGACATCTTCACGACATACATGTTTCTAAGATTCAGAGCTTAATGATATCCCAGTGAATAGATTGTACATGCAGCCGTCCTAAAGTGGATGAAAAATAACAACTCTGACTGAAGCGACTATTTTCTCACCTAATACTCACAGAGCTGAGTGACCTCCAGTGAAGGCCACTGGAATGCCTTTGTCATGATTGACAAAGATGAGACTAGACCAGTGATATGGAGTCCATGGACATAGGGGGGATTATAAAGGATCAATTGACCACCATTGTAAATATAGCTGCCAACAGGTATGCTTTTGCCATGAAATGAGTGATATCCTTCTCTATGCTGGAAACACTTGAGTTTTAGGCCCTCCTGACTCATGGAATCTCTCCTGATGTAACCATTTCTTGCATCAACATCTTGCATCTTGTACTTTGATGGAGTCATAGTCACCAATACCATACCTCTCTAGGACCTGTCTACGAAGATGAAAGCAAGATCTGCAAGGATCAAACTGTTTCCAATAACTTAATTACATTCCAGAACGAAGTCCCAGCAAGCCGACAAAGAATAAATATATAAATATATATTGGATAGATGATACATACTGTGATTTTTAGCTTTTCGTATGGTACAGGTCATACTATATAAATGTATATATGAATACAGTTAATATATTTTAATGTATATAAACACAATGTATATTATATGTAATATATATTTTGTAGACAAACACAAAAAAAGGGTAAAAATCACAATACCACCCATCAATCCAATTAAAAAATCATCAGGCATGCAAAGAAGAAAACAAAACACAATAGAATAAGCAGAAAAATCAGTCAACCAAAACTCTCTCCTAAATGACACAGCATACACACACACACACACACACACACACACACACACACACAATTACCAAAGACATTCTAAAAATGCTAAAACTGTATTCCCATACTCAACAAGGTAGAAGAAAGATTGAACATGTTAACTAGAGGCATGGATGACAAAAAGCCACTCAGATCAAGCCTCTGGAAATAGAAATCATAAGGCTTGAAGTAAAAAATATGCTGTTGAATAGTTTCCTTCAAATCATTAAGAAATGAAAACTCATGTGAAATATCACTATCAGAAATAATCACAGTTTAACATGGTGCAATATCCTGCTAGTAATTACACAGTATACTTGGATATGTGTATATATGTGCAAGTAATTCTATATAAAGTGGTTTATACCACACGTTTAAATAGCATCAAACTTAGCAATGTAGCAACTTGTGAACAGATGACAGAAGTGCAAATGTAAGAAGTCAAGAATACAGGGAAACTATGGCAGCTAATTCTTTCTTAAGGGAATCAAAATATGCTATTTCTGTTCAATACATACACACATACACACACACACACACACACAAATATAAATATGCTGTTTAAAATTTTAGTGGAAAGCTGCTACCAGAAATAGTGACATATTGAGATTGGTAAAATGTAGAAAAAGAAAGTGTGGGTGATATATGTAATCATCACCTATTATAGCAAATTGTAATCAATAATGTCTATGGTAGATCAATCAAGAAATCAATTAACATATTTGGAAACATATAGCAAGCACCAGAAAATGGAAAACAAAAAAAAGGTATAACATATTCCCTCTAGGGAGTGGATGTAAATGGTGTAAATTGAATATCTAACCCAAACTAAACAAATGGCACAATGACACTGCCTAGAATCAACTATGCTGGTACGTAAAAAGTAATGGATATTAAAAATTTTTTTTTACTTTTAGAATAAGTCCAAAGGCAATGTACTGAAGATTTAACTATGGTTTTTATTTTAGCTATTTTAATGTTCCTATGCATCAGTTAAAAAGAATAATGTCATTTCTTTTCCATATTTGCACTTAGAATTTCATTCTCTTGACTAACTGCTTTGGATAGTGGTAAATACAATATTTCTCAGTTGAAAAAACTTCAACTGTTTCATTCACGCATAAACATATTAAAGTGTGTGTGTGTGTGTGTGTGTGTAGGGTTAATGAAGGGTTTTTGTCAGGAATAAAGTAGAATCTTATCATTTATTTGTATCAAAAATAATGCAATTGCTGGAGAAAAGTGTTATAATGTTATAAGTAATCAACTGGGAAATTCTTGACTATTATCTTTATTTTTGCACATTTCGTTGTCTGTTAGTCTTTCTGAAGCAACCAATCAGAAAGCCCTGTTTCTGAGACTAGGGACTTGTTAAATAATGAAGATTAACATCCAAGAAGGCTTATAATTAAGCTTCAGTACTTCAAGCAGAATATTGGCATATTGGACAAGTGACCTAGGAGTGCAAATCTCTAAATGGTTACAAGTAAGTTTAAAATTAATTTCCCACTAAGATGAATGGAAGTTTTTAAACATGACGCCTGGGTTAATGCTATTGTTTTGTAATGCTGCAGATTCAAACAAGAGAGTTGGTTAACAGCTCCATCAGAGGAAGTAGCTTATCAATACAATCAAGAAAGATTTATTAACTTCTAAAAACTGGGTGTTGTATGTAAGCCAATTTGACAATAAATTACATTCATAAAAAAATCAGGTTTGCTTTGTTAACATTGTGAAAAATACTGCAAAACCATTTATTATAAACAAAATATGTACTATTATCTGTTTCTTTAAAGAAGAATAATATTAGTGCTGTAATTTGCATAAATTTTAAGTCTGAGCTCTTGTAAAAGAAGGGCAAAAAGGGAAATACATTGATTACGTGTAACACAGAAGAATGTTAAATTTTTAGGAAAGAAATATTTTTTGGCAGTAAATTATAAGAGAAATTTCTTATATGAGCTATTATAACATGGCATTGACGATGATTTATAACAAATGTGGATACAATCTTTAACTGGCTCTCTCTTATTAAGAATTCATAAAAGTCAAAGAAAACATTAAACTACAACTAAGCTAAAGCGATTTTGTAGACTGCTAACGTTCAACTTTAGTTAATATACAAATTTAGTTTTCCACTAAACTAACTCTATGCAGGAATGGAATTTAGAAAAACTGGTGTTCAATGGCAAATAAATATGTTTAATACGTCATTTTTTACTGTATCTACTGATTCTAATTTTAAAGAATCCCAGAAAGATGTCAAATTATTTAAGTTGTATAATTATCAGCTTCCACAACTGTTTTTTTAAATCCCTTTGGTATTCAAAGTATCACTGTTGCTGGGGGACATAAAAGTAGAAGACATAGTTTATTATGGTATTCAAATCAACATAATATATACCAAGTTGGGTGTGCGCACATACATGCACCCACAGGGATGGATAGATGGGTAGATGGAGTTAGGGTCACGGGAGCAATGTCCCATGTCTAGAAGTAATTGACTCTGGGATATTTGTTATTTCACAATGTGAAACTCATCCTTTAGATAAACTTATATGAGATTTTGCTTTTTAACACAAGGCCTGTTATTGTAGGCTACATTCTTTTAGGCATTATGGGGTCAATGACCCCTCATAACTGAGGTTATCCTGATTGACTGAAAAGTTCTACATTAAGTAAAAATAAATTCGTAGGAATCAGGTCTTTTTTTCTTTCTGGTCTTACCTATCAGTATATCAGCCAAGAAGCCCAAATTGTATAAATGCTGGTTCAAGTCAAAATTATAGAAGCAGAGAGAACCAATGAAATGTTTCCACAGTTATTGCTCTCACTTGAAGGCCACTCCCCTTCTTCCATCATAACTGCCACTGGTCTTCCCAATCTTCCCTAATCTGGAGTAAAGTAAGGAAAGCGCATATGTAATGGCTACCAAGGCCAACTGGGTTCAGAGTTCTATCCACTGTCCCAGGTTCCTAGTGTTTCATCCTGATAGGCTTTAGTACCAGACTGTTTCTAACAGAATTTCTCAAAAAAGTTTTATCTTTACCTGTTCATTGATAAGCCTTTTCCCCTAATGAAGTCTTAAAATGAACCTTACACTCTAATTCATTCACTCCCACACCTTCCCAGTATGTGCCATCTTTGTGCAATATAGCTAAATTATCTCATACAATTCCTGACATTGCTTCCCTGATCAGAGGGATTAAACTAAAAGAGTTTTGGGAATTTACAGGACAAGGATCTCTGGATTTACGTGGAGAAACTTAAAGAACAGAAGATCAGTTCGCTGGGCATGAGGTAGGAAAACTTGAGGAATAAGATATTGGGGGAGGTCAAACTGATGAGGGCACATGTTGTAATGATCATGAATATTGGACAGAAAGCTACTCATAAAATTATAGAAGCCTACCAAAAGGGCATAGGGCATAAAATAAACTGCTCTTCTTCCTCTTAAAACAGGGAAAACTAAGTGGGATCACACCTAAGACACTGAGTATAAATACTTGAAAAAAAAAGGTTGTATGAGAGATGCAGTAAATGTAAGGGGTTAGCAGTGAACCTTTATTAGAATTAGAATGAAGTTCATCATCTACATATTTATTTAGGAAAAATCAACAAGTCATAAAATAGCTCACTCATTTATGGAGGTAAATCTATTCTAAGGATTTTATATATATTTTATATATTTTATATTTACAAATGGCACATTGAGGTGACTAGGGTATTCTCTCGGAGAAAGATAACCAATTGGGTATCAGAGCCAATATACGTTTTAATACGTCTTACCTTTCCAAAGTGCTTTAGATTGCTTGGAAATAGATTCTGAGCAAAGATTTTAGTGTAAGTATTTTATTTGGAAAATGTAGTAACTGATGGCAGGAAGTGGGGGAGTGAGACAGGACAGGAATACAGCCAATAAATGGACCACCATGAAAACCAGCTAAAACAGTGAGCAACTGAAGCTTAAACCTAAAAGAAAGCCATAGTCACCAATGTAAACACACCACACACACACACACACACACACACACACACACACACACACATGCACACACACTTCTTAGTGTTATCAAATATGCGGGACACAGAAGCTGTAATATTTATACACCAATTGTATCAGTCATTGGTTTAGGATTCCCTGAGACTTCCAGCCTGCCGAGTCTGGGGTAGACCACCACAACAAGCCTTTGAAAATACTTGCAATTGGAAGCCAGTAAGGATTCCTAAAGTGGTAAGATCCCATGGATATAAGCTTCTGTTATGTGGAAGAAAGCAGTATTTTTAACGGAAGGGTATGTGAATGCATAACATGGATTTTTGAAAAAAATATCAAGAATATGTCAGCATATCTTCAAAATTATCTAAGTCATGATTGTCTTTGTCATGTCACAATCACACAGAGGAAAGTATCCAACTAAATCCCCCTGCTCTGATTTCATACTTCCCATAATTATAATTTGACCTTCTCTACAAACTTGCCGATGGGTTAAGAGGATTCGGTATTCTAGTCATGGTCAAAGTTCTTTTCCTTACTGTACATGAACATGTAAACATCCTGGATGATATTTCCCTCCCTTTGATTTTGCTTAATTCTACTTAGTTACTCTGAGCCTAAACATCTCTGGAGCTCTTACTAATCTGATATCTGTATCTGCTAATCTAAACATCAGAGCCAAAAACATAGATATTTGGTTGAGGACTTATTACCCTTTCAGTAATTTTCTAGACAAAACAGTGTAGTGAGGATATTTGGAACATAGCAGCTTTCAGTGGGTGTGTGTGCATTGGTACATGCACAGACACTCACTCCCAAACTCATTAACTTTTCCTTAATGTTGGGATAGACTTTATCCTTCTTATGAACCTCAGTGGCCATTCACCATAGGCTTACATGAAACCATCTCAGGTCTTGTGTTTTCACCATGATATGGACATTACCACAACCCATAGTGTAGACTATGATGGTTTTATTATCTATATTATCCAAGAGATAAATATTTTAACGCCATTCTGGAGTGGTCTCATGTGTCTCCTTTTGTTTTCATCAACGCAAAAACTTACATGAAACTTCCAAGAGGATTTATGAGTGCTTCCAATTATTTATATTTTCTCTCCAGTGTTATAAGTGATATAATAAATACCTAAGGAATTTGTGGTTAATATTGGAATTATCACCAGCATTAATCATCTTCATTTCACTGCCATTATGTAAGGCATTATAATATTAGGAACTTAAAATGTCCAAGACCTTGGTTCCAGATGTTTCTGAACTTTGGACAATGGAATATAAATTCTGAAAACTAAACTTCATTCTCCCTTTCTGTCTTCTGGTTTAATTAAAAAGAAAATTGAAGACCTAAGGCATCGAATTGGCACTAGATAGAAATAGCCTCACGCCAAATATCATAGGTTTTGAACAGATTTTAAAAAAGAATATACGAGGCTACAGAGGAAGGTAAGGCAGGTAATGAAAAGATGAATTTCACTGAACACCAACTGTCAGGTGGAAAAAAAGAGAGTAAGAGAAAATTCCCCATGAGATCTAATTTCTCTTCTTTCCCCAGCTCTGTTATCTTTTGGGGCTTCAGTATCTTATCTCTAAAATGGTCATAATCATGATTTACCTGAAAGTAGTGGCCTCCAACTCCTTGATAGTGTCAAGTTTTCTAGATTAAGGATTCTATGACATCAGAAGATGAAGTTAAAAGATCTCCAGTAGTAATTTAAAAAATACTCAGTATTCATTGGTAGTTTCAAAGAGATAAATATCGTCCAAAATTTTGAAATGAAAAAAATCCTATGTTAAATTGATAATGTTAGTCTCTGTTAATAAGAGAAGCAAAGGGGATTGGACACCAAATATATTAAAATGACCATAATCGAATAGCTTCCTTGTTACTATATAGCCATTAAAAATCATGCAGCGCATGTAACTTTTTTATTGGTTTGGCATTTAGCCATTGCTCTTATTTTTAAATTTTAATGACTGCGTTTTAGCCCTTCCTATGAGGCCCTGAGAACCCCCGTTTTATTTTCTGTAACAACAGGCATATTCTATGAGTAAAGTTAAGAGAGGCATACTTGGCAATCAGTGGTTGGAGGAAAGCGGTTGGAGGAAAGCTGCCTTCAGATGATCTAATCATATCTTGATTTCGGTATTATAGATGACATTTAGAGGCCATAGCTCTTGAGAGAATCTTGGATTTAAGATTGTTCTTAAAGCATGTAATCATTCACTTCTTTGTATTACAAAATGTATATTATAGAATATAAACTAAAAATAAATTCTACATAAACATGGAAAATTGCATACTCTGAGAATCAGAAAAGTGAGGAGTAGCCATGGGCAATATGCATTCTCTCACACGCAGAAACAATTCCTAAGAAATGGTTTATTTAGATAGAAACACAGGACTGAGAAAGTTATAGGAAAATCAGGCGTTAATTACAAATTACAAACATATATTAAACCCCTGCAATATGCTAGAAATTGTGCCAAGGGGTGAGATACAGAGATGAATATGACTCAGCCCTTGCCTTCTCAGAACACACATCCCAGCTGGGGACACAGGCAAACAAGAATGATGTGTAATAAATGCACATTACATCAAAATGGAAAAATGCAAATTGGAAAAATGCAACTGTCTCTCCTGGTCCCTTCAAGCCTGAGTACATTCAGATCTTTCTTAAACAATGGCAGCCTTTGTCTTTCTAAGGGATTCCAGAAAAGGGCAGCTAGGGTGGGGTTGGTCTATAGTTTCTTTCGAAATGGATTCCCATATTAAATGTGCTCCACTGACAGGTTAGTTTTCTTCATATTCCCTGGGGATCATTTTCTTTCTCAGCAGGGGAGTTGATTCAGTGATCTAATTAATAGCACATTTTCATGTTGGAAACGATAAGTACAATGGTTGCCAACTAAGAGATGTAATTTGGCAGCAATGCACAAGAGATCGTGATCTTCAAATTATGTTACTTCTTTGAATTAGTTAGAAGACAATGGTAATAAATGAAGGTCTAAGTATAAAGCCTAACTGCCACCTTCAAGAATGCAGAATTAAATGTATAATCTAGGTTGCTATTTTGTCCCATATATATCAGAATTGGGTTAATTGAACAAATTATTTCTAAGGTTTTTCTATTATAAATAAGATCCCAAATTAGAGTAATAGTGCCAAACCTAATAACTTGTTTATAGTAAAATCATCCTTGCAGAGAATTTATTTTAAAATTTTGGAAAACAAATAATTGGGACTATACATTCTCAGATTCTGCGAAAATTTTGCACTGATTATGTGTAAGACTCCTTTTTCTTGTTGATAATCTCTCTTTTTTCAAGTTTCTAACCTGAAACAAGATCACAATGGTTGTTTATGAATATCACACCCTATTTGGAATAATTTCCTCCTGTTCTCAATTTCTTCCCACGACCTCACTGCAAAACACAAAAACCTCATTGGCTGATGTATCAACCGTTTGACAATGAATGGCCTTGCCTTGATGTGACGTTCCAGGTTGGTGGTTTTTATTTAAACATATCATATACTTTCAGTGAAATGGAACATTCTAAAATCGAATTATATTCTCTTTTAATAATAAGTATATGGGATTAAGGGGTACAAAACTCTAATTACAAAAAAAACAAGTCATGAGGATGACAAGTACAATGTAGGAAATATGGTCAACAATATTTTAATAATTCTGTATGGTGACAGGTGGTTACAATACTTGTCATGGTGAGTATTTCATAATGTATGGATTGTCAAATCACTCTGTTGTACACCTGAAACTATTATAATATTGTATTGTATTGTAATATTACGTAATATTGCAGTGTATAATATTGTATACCTCAATTAAAAAATTTTTTAAAGTATATGGTTGAGTAAAATATAAAATGTATTATTGCTTTTAAAAACATATATACTAAAATGCTGTTTTTAATAATACAAAAAATAATAACACACCATGTACTCTCATTTGGCAACAATAGCAATTTGTTTTGATAGTCTGTTAATTAGAATATTCCCTCCCTCAGCCAAGGCAGATGTTGTGTTTGTTCCCTCTTAACAACTCACATTTCATTTATGACTGCAGTTATCTGAACGTTGTCAATTGTTATTTAAAATTATTATTTACACAACGGAAGGCCTTACCACTAAATATAAGCTCTTTGAAGACAAGAATTGTGTGTTGCAACCACCAGTACCCAGCCTAGACGTTTACACAGCCAGTGCAAAAACAAACATTTAATTAATGCTGAAGACTAAAAATAAATAGATTATCATAAATAAAGTCTCTTCTTTTAAGAATCATGTAAGCTCAGCGAAACAGGTCCAGATGTGTTTACTACGAACAAAATTGGGTCATTAATCTAAAGATCTCTTACCAATAATATTAATTAAGTTCTTAAACATCTTGCTGAAAGTATAATTACCCACACTTTATAGAGGAGAGAAAGAGGCAGATGGCGATAAAGTACTGGGCCCTACTCAGATACTGTCATTGCACTGTAATAAAATGGAAACCAAGCACCCTGTCTCGCAGAAAATGTCTACATCATCTATTTTAACCTGCCTCTAAGTGTCGGCTGTATGGACAACCCTGATAAAATGACATTTTTTCCAAGATGATCCTTTTCCTTTCTAATAGTGCAGAACATGGGTTAAGAGCATGATTGTTGAGTCAATCAGATTTAGACTCAAAATCGTGTCTGCTACTTACTAGATGTAAGACCTGAGCAAACCATGAAAACTTGCAGTGCTTCAGTTCCCTCATCTGTAAAATGGGGGAAAAACCAACTGTGCCCATCTCAATAGGTCATTGTGAGGATTAAAAAAAATCATATGCAAAAAAGCAACTGGAACATGATACATGGTCAAGAAATAGCAATTAATAGGAACACAAGCACACCAAACCCGCTTTCTTTCTAAAATCGTATTTCTATGCCTGCAATGCATCTGCAGGTTGTGTTCAGAGAACAATTTAGAAAACCTAATTATTTTCTAGATGCCCAGCTTTCAGCACTGGCACCGAGTGAATTACGATGCCTAACAGAAGGGGGGAAAAGTTCTCAATTTCTTTGAACCCCCTTTGCCTTAACTATTAAGTGATATACTTAAATTTAGACAATGTCTTAGGTCCCTTTTCTGCATATACTCATGTACTCAAGAGTCCTCATGAGTACCCTTTGCCACCCTTTTCTCGAATGGCTATCTGTTTGATGTTATTTTTATGCTTAGTGTCATTAATATGATTATTAACCAATATTTATTGAGGGTTTATTCTGCACTGGACATTGGGGTAGGTGTTTTATATAGATTCTCTCATTTATCCTAATAATCACCTTATCTCATGGATCAGAAAATAGAGGCTCAAGAATGTGAATTAACTTGCCCAAGCTCAAATATGTAAGAAGCACCTGACAAATTAAAATGTTAAGTTTTTGTGACGCCAAAGGCAGTGCAATTTCTCTCCCCAATAAATTATTTTTTCTCATTTGAATGCTTTCTATTTTAACTTTTGACCATAAGATTTGCCTCACTTCAAAACTGAGGAACATTTCTACTACCTCATAGTATCAACTATCAAGATTTGTGTGTGTGTGTGCTTGTGTTTTGTTCTGTTTCGATTTTCTGTCATAAATCTATCCTAACCATAAAAATCTAGTTCCAACCAACTGTAATAGAAAATAGCCCGGGAGTCTAATCAGTACAGACCATATACACCAAAAGAGAAGAATAAAAATATTTTAACAACTTGGTATAATGAAAAAACTCCAGCCTGTCTTCATTAAATTAGAACCATGGTGGGCACCTGGGTGGTTCAGTCGGTTAAGCCTCCACCTTCAGCTCAGGTCAAGATTTCACAGTGTAGGCGTCTGAGCCCCACATTGGGCTCTGTGCTGACAGCTCCAGAGCCTGGAGCCTGCTTCGGATTCTGGGCCCCCCTGTGTCTCTGCCCCTCCCCTGCTCGTGCTGTGTCTGTCTCTCAAAAATAAATAAACATTAAAAATAATTTAAATTAGGGGCGCCTGGGTGGCTTAGACGGTTAAGCGGCCGACTTCGGCTCAGGTCGTGATCTCACGGTCCGTGAGTTTGAGCCCCACGTCGGGCTCTGTGCTGACAGCTCAGAGCCTGGAGCCTGTTTCAGATTCTGTGTCTCCCTCTCTCTGCCCTCCCCCGTTCATGCTCTGTCTCTCTCTGTCTCAAAAATAAAAATAATTTAAATTATACCCATGGTTATTTTTCTTACATAGAAATTGAGACATCATGTAAAAGTACGTTGTACCCATGTTCTCCAAATTTAAAAATACCTATGTTTCCATATATTTATTTCCTGTAGGAATCCAATTTAGGCTTCTCTTTTAAGGATTAATCTAAATCTATTTTGGATTTATTTGAAATTTGAGCATCAGGAAAATAACTTCATTAAAATTCTTCTCAACCTATGTGTTTATCCTTCCTTTTACCTTGCCTAAATTTATTTTTCTTAAGCTTCAAGCAGTACACTCCTTTCTGTCCCTCTTCCTTAAATGGGTTTGTAGCCTTCAATCGCTACTTTTTGCCTTTAATCTTTGCAATGATTAATGCTCACTAATCTGCTTTAGGTGGCCTATACCGCAGCTTCAGTGGCTCACTTTCACTGACGATTTGTTGTTTGTTTGTTTTTTTTTTAATTTTTTTAATATTTATTTATTTTTGAGAGTGAAAGATACAGAATGTGAGTGGGGGAGGGGCAGAGAGAGAGGGAGACAGAATCTGAAGCAGGCTCCAGGCTCCAAGCTGTTAGTGCAGAGCCCAACAGGGGGCTCGAACTCATGAACCGCGAGATCATGACCTGAGCCAAAGTCAGAGGCTTAACCGACTGAGCCACCCAGGTGCCTTCCACTGATCATTTCTGCTACTCTTTCCTGTGCCTTCTGGATTCTAATGAGTCTTTCTTGAGGCGAATTGACAACAATTTCAAGTAGTACCTTAGATGAAAAGTCCCTAGACCTTGTACAATTAGATTTTATTTTTCGTCTCCAATGCCCTTCTATATTACAGTTAACATTCTGTTGGGCTTTTTAATCACCGCAACGTATTACATTTGATTTTTAACAGAATTTAATAACTCTTGCTTATCATTATCAATTTATAATTGAGAAATATATATGTTTATAATTGATAAATTATGTATCAATATATATAAATTGATAAATTATGTATTTACCAATCATAAATCTAGTTTGGGTTACTGTAATTTCAAATTTTTACTTTGCCTTTGTCTACACTGAAACACCTTTGTCATCTTACTATTAACTTGGATATTCTTTTTTTTTTTTTTTTTTTTTTTCAACGTTTATTTATTTTTGGGACAGAGAGAGACAGAGCATGAACGGAGGAGGGGCAGAGAGAGAAGGAGACACAGAATCGGAAACAGGCTCCAGGCTCTGAGCCATCAGCCCAGAGCCTGACACGGGGCTCGAACTCACGAACCGCGAGATCGTGACCTGGCTGAAGTCGGACGCTTAACCGACTGCGCCACCCAGGCGCCCCTTAACTTGGATATTCTTAAAAGAGCTTCCTGAAATATATATCTATTGACTTACCTGGTTGTGATCTATGGGATAAAGTCCTCCCAACAGATCATAGTAAATCACTAAATAAGACCATCCCTAGGTCTTAAATATTAGCAAAACTTCTTTACTAATTCTCCAAACCTTTAAATTCTCAAATATAAGATGTTCAGGGAAACAGAGACAATAAATGTGATACAGGCCAAATTTGCACGCTGCCTGTTTTATTTTGTTTATGTACAGATGGGATTTGGAAATGAGCACTCCAGTAACTATCGAATAATTCCCAATCCCAAGCTTGGTCCAAGAACTTGAGAGCATAATGTTATTAAAGGTTTATGAATCAGTCTGGACTTTTCTCCACACTGACCCCTAGTTACCCTCTGCCCTTTACTTCTGGGCAGAGATAAATTCGGCTTTTCACATAACATTTTATTATTTGTAATAACAACAATATTGTCACAAAATATTAAATCACCGTAGCTAGGGTTATTTTCATGTTTGGCCCTACAGCTTATGAGCAAGAGGAAAAAACAGCAACTTAAAGGAAGTAAACACTGATACTGAAAAGTTAATTTGAAATAATCACACTTTTCATTCACAAAGCCTTTTATATTTTATAAAATACTTTCAAAACTTTGATCCCAGAGTAGTTCAGGAACCAGACAGCTTTGGTCCAAAAGTTGGCTCGCAGCTTAGGCTGTGTGGCTCTGAGCAAGTTACTGAATATGTTCTGGTTTCCTCACCTGTCAAGTGACTCCAAAGGTAACTGTATAGATCTCAGAGGACTATTCAGAAGATTAAATAAATTAATGTTTATAAAACGCGTAGGACAGCGTCTAGCGTGTGGAAAGTATAATGTACTTGCAGGAAAAAGGAAACTAAAGGAATAGTACTTGTCTTAACACCTTAAGGTAAATGTTGTTGCTCTTCCAGAACGACATTGTCCTAAGAACACTCAACATTCTTAAGAATGTGTTGCTTAAGGAAATAAATGACTGGCCCAAGCTCATAGGACTAGCGAGGATTATAAGTATGATTCAAACCCGCTATTTGGCTTCAAGTCTAGCTTCTCTCTCTTCACAGACATTAAATTCTGTAAATTAAATCTTAAGACTATGCATATCTAATCACTTATTTCATTTGTGCATTATGCAGCCAGTAATTGTGATACACCGTTTCTGTATAATGAGGTACCTTTATCCAGCAACTCTCCATAAACATTCTAGCAAGTATTAAGAATCACACACTTTCATTGCGTTATAGACTTCACATCCGGGTTCTGAACCCACTTCATCAGCAACACTTAAAAACTGTTCTCAGACAAGATCTCCACTAATGAGAGCCTAGAAGACAGTTAAAAGTCAGTATTATTACAGCTGTATCTTTTATGGTCTGGGAAAAAAATGAAGACTGGCTACTCAAGGTCATTCTACAATAGTTCCAGAATAACCTCTACACATCAACAGTCAGACTCTTCTCTGCAGCAGCGATCTTAACAAGCATGGCTGTTCTGGTCTCATTACCAGGCACTTATTTTGACTTTCCATGTGCCAAGTGCTGTGTTAGGGTCCCAGGAAATGGAAAACATGCAACTTGTTCTCAAGATGCTCACAGTCTAGTGATAGAGATCTATACATATTTACGGATTTACAGTGGAATATAATTTCCTGACTATTGGAGATTTCATCCAGATACCAAAATATTTTAGAGTCATTAACCCTGCATATGAATGTATACAGGATTTAAAGGAAACCTCTGCTTTTTAATTTATATTTATATATATTTATATTTTATGTATATATTATATATATTTTAATTTAATTTATATATGCCTACTTCTTAAAAGAAAGTATGTATTACTTTCATAATTTAAACATCTTCTTTTTTAAATGTTTATTTATTTCTGAGACAGAGAGAGACAGAGCATGAGTGGGGGAGGGGCAGAGAGAGAGGGAGGCACAGAATCAGAAGCAGACTCCAGGCTCTGAGCTGTCAGCACAGAGCCCCACACGGGGCTCAAACTCACAAACCAAGAGATCAGGACCTGAGCCAAAGTCAGTCGCTCAGCTGACTAAGCCACCCAGGCTCCCCTTTAATTTAAACATCTTTAAGGTGCAAAAATGGAAACTAAAACTGAACCTAATACAAAAAAGAAAAATATCTGTGCAGAAGAAATAATTGGGAACTGCAGGACGATGTATGTATAAAGAATAGAAATAATAGTGATGAGGAACTGTTTGACTCTGTCTCTGCAGGTTAAAAAGAGTAGGAAGAGTATTCTGGGAAAGCTTTACTGAGAATGTGATGCCCATGTACATTTGCAAGACTTTTAGTTGTTTACGAGGAAATTGACGTGGTAAAGCTATTTCAGGTTTTGAGAGAAGCAAGAGCAGAGTTGCAGAGGAATGGAACCATGTGGGATGGACAGGGAATGATCATTGTTTTCTCTTTAGCAATATCATAAAATGGAACACAAGGACTGATGATGGCAGTTGCAGAAGTAGGCAGCACCCAAATCTTGACGGGCTCTATGCAACCTTCTAATATTGTATTGTTATATTCTAAGGGATTTTAAGCAGAGAGCTATCATGGACAGATTTATCCTTTCTGCTGGTTGCTTTTAGATCATTTCCTCAGTTCTACTCAATCATTCAATAAATATCAAACATCTAAGGGCACCTGGGTGGCTCAGTTGGTTAAGTGTCTGACTTAGGCCCAGGTCATGATCTCATAGTTTGAGCGATCGAGCCCCGCGTCAGGGTCAGCCCCAAGCTCAGAGCCTGGAGCTTGCTTCGGATTCTTGTGTCTCCCTCTCTCTCTGCCCCTCCCCTGCATGCACTCTCTCTCTCTCTCTCTCCCAAAAATAAAAAAAATTTTTTCCCCAAATATATCAAACATCTACTAAGAGGTATACACTGTTCTATGTACTCAGGATACACTCAAGAGTAAAACAGGTAAAAATCCAATAGTTCGCTAAAGCCAGTATGGACCAGTTCATGAGTTTATTTTTTTTTTTATATATTTTGAGAAATTTTGCAAGCTGCTCATTAAAATTTGGTAGCTTGAAATGGACATGATGGGAACATTTACACCACAGATACTAACTTATGTTATAAATCAGGGCTCTTTCACCCCAGAGACCTGATTGTTAAATATGTAATGGCCCACCACAGCAGAAATCTCAAATCTCATAGGGTTTATATATAATATATGTAATCACATCTCTTATATTATACATAAACTATATTCTAGATGGCTTACATTTTATATAAAAGGTGCTATTGAGAAAAAATAGAACAGGGTACGGTTGATCAAAGTAAGACTAGTGGACGGTGAAGGAGTAAACCACTCTCTGAGGGGCCCTGAGATGAGAGCAAGCCTGTGGTGACGGGGAGAGTAAGGTGGCCGGTTCAACTGGGGCAGAGTGAGTGAGGCGAGGAGCACTGAGGACCACCGAGAAATGCCAACATGAGAATAGGAAACCCCTCTTCTTGTACAAATTTTGTCTTTTAGACTGTATGAAATGGAGTTTATCTATGACTGTCATTTGATATTTCTACTGAGCATCCAAACTCTAGTGGCATGGCTTTGTAATTAACAACTGAACATTACAAGACTTCATTATACCCTATAACTGAGTGCAGTTTTGATTTTATGATATAAACAAACCTGCCCTTAAAAATGCTTCACTTCCCTGATTTGCTCACACATACGCTGATTCTCATCATCCCCAAATGGTGCAAGTGAAAACCTAGCCAATAAAGAAAAGGGGCCGACAGTAAGTACCAGGGAAACACCCTCCACTTCTCCAATATTGCCAGAGGTACCTTCAGCTCCAGGCCAGACAGAGCCACTGCTTTATATATGATTGTTTGTAACCAAGTCCAGGGAAACCTTCCCTGGCTGAATGGGAGAAGAGGCAACGTATGCCCCTCCCCCTTTGGTATTTTACAAATACGCCTCCCCCTTTTCATTTGTCACAAAGCCTGCATTATAGGTTTTCCTTTTTTACACCTACTTTCAGCAAATTGCAATGGCATGTCTTTATTTATGCACATGGATCTTTTAGGTGGCAAATTTGTAGAGGTCAGAGGCTGTGTTTCACTGCTTCTGAGAACTATATGAGGTTGTCATTAGCAGGGAACTATTTAATAAGTGTTACAATGCTGATGATGCCGACGATGACTGAGCAAGCATCACAAGCAAACGGCGAAATTTATTTTAAGCCTGGTTAGCAGATGACTTTTTTTTCTCATTCTTGCAAAAGAATGATCTGAGATGGTATTAGAAATCACAGGGGAAATGAGTCAGAAGCAGGAGGTAGGGTGTAAGCTAGCACATACACAGAACCAAACAGAAGAAACAAACATGTATTAGCACAGAGTCACAGTCTGCGTGACTTCTGGAAGTGTGGTGAGCAGCTCGCTCTACCTCTAGCTTTCTAGCCGCCTCACCACAATGGTGACAAGGGAAGCCCGAGCTTGGAAAAAAAAAGGGAACTAAAATGTACCCTATGAGCTATGCAAGACGATACTAAACAAAATGTTTCCAAGTCCATAATCACTCCGCATTGTTCTGCACAGGCCACCATAATAAAATACTGGTGATTCTTAAAGATCCATGTAACCACTACATTCAGTAGCCCAATGATGAAAATATTTTAAAGCATCATTCAGTCCTGAAAATAATTTTGATCACTCTAAGGCATTTTTAGGATATCTTTTTTTCATCTTATTTCTGAAAGTGAATGGGTAAGCTGAATAAATTTGAGCCGTGTTATTTCAGTCAATACTGTATTATTTAACTAGCTAACTTTTCATTATTTATCATTTAGCTTACAGACTCTCTAGTGTGAATACAAGCTCAGTGATTAAAATGTAGGCGTAGTATATTTCTAAGATACAAACAGCATGTCGGTATTCTTTGTGCATTCTGGACCATTTAATAAATAGATGAAACAGTTAACAAATGTGATTTGGGGACTTCTTGAGGTGCAGATTATTGATAGCATGCAACATCAATAGAATGAATATATGCCACTTTCTCTGCACTCTGTTTCAATTCTTTGATAGGTGTAGCAGCGGTCAATACAATAAGACTCAGCACTTCTCCATCAAATTTGTATTTGGTAGCAACATTGAAAAATAATACCTCTTACTTGTCTAATATTAGAAACATGCATAATAAAAGAGGGTGTCCATTCTAGTGGCTCTATAGATGCCATATGTTTTACAATTTTTAGAGATTTAGAAGAGGAATATTTAAAATAGTTATATTGAGTGCACGTCCCTGCATCGATATACTAGAATGATATTTGTTCAAGACTCTTCTAAATTTGTGTGCAAATAATAAAGCAGAGTAGAAAACTGAGCGGCTTACACAAACGTGTAAGGTGTTTCTTTAAAATAACTTGGTGAATGCACGCGGTGCTTGAACTGGTTAATGAATATGGTGAAAAAATTAGGACGCTGTGAGAAAACATCACACGAGAGAGACTTTCTTTTTCAAAAGGCATATTCTCAAAAGAGCTTGCAAACTGTCAAATCTCACAGAAAACTGGAAGCAATTTTTATAAGATTTTTATGAGAAAAACCAGCCACTTCTAACCTATGTTTCTTAAATAGAATTCTTTCTATATCAGTGTTTTCTTCTTCCCAGATTTTTCAGGTGGCAAAAGCTAAAATATCGCCAGAATCAACCCAGACTTCATGTAAATTATAAAAGCCTATATCGTTGTCTAGTTCTACTCTCGGTGTCTAAACAGCGATGGCTTTGTAATAGTTAAAATTCTATCCATTTAATATCACTAATTATTTTCCCTCTGCAGCTTTGATGGGTTAGTTATAGCCTGGAATAAAAAACACTGTGGTAAGGACAACTGTACAGCAAGGTTAAGTGCCTTCTTGTCTTCAGTACCAATAATTACCTTTAAACAAAAAAAGGCTGTTTTCAGATTTGACAGTTAATTTACTAATGAGTATGTGGACCCAATTTATAATAAAGTAATATTGACCAGAAATAATCCTACATTGGTACTCATCTGAATTATTTTATTGTTCATGTCCTCTATTAAATAAATTGGAAAGGATTAATTTTGCAAGATGGGATTGTCAGAGACTGCTGCATAAACTAGATGCATGTCAGCACTAAATTTAATTATTGATCACAATACAATAGTGCTGAGTGTTCCGATCCCCAAACAGCTTCCAGTAACTATCAGCAGATTCCAAATATAGAGACTGAAGTAAAAAATTTGATTGCAGATGACTACACTTTTAATAAATAAATATTTCATCAGCACTAAATAAAAATTTAATTTCACAGTACTATTTACATCATTCATTGAAACATGGAGCAAATGAACACTGAATGAAGGTGACTCTCCTTAAGATACAAGTTTTATTTCAATAGTTTAATGGTTTCAATATACATGGGATTATTTGGCTCCCTTCATTTTGGCAAAGAAATAAAACTCGTAAACAGAAGGCCATTCAGAGCCTACCCTTATGTTGCCGAAAGGCATAAAGTGGCAACTGACTGGCTCGGGTTCGTATCTAGAATTCTGGACCATGGTCTCCTGCTACGTACTGTAGACTCATATGGGACAAAAATCGGTATTGGGATAACTTGAACTGTGACAATTTGAAATTAGTTGAAAATTGAGCAATTCATTATGTTACTTGGCTATAAAATAAGAAATAAATGAATAGGATTTTTTAAATTAAAACTGTCTGTATACATGAACTGGTTGTATTGTTGAACCTACTTTACTAGCCATGGTGGATATTCACCTTAATTGATAAAACATTTCGATATCAAGTAAAATATTCCTTAGGCTTAGCAATCAGATTCACAGTTGCTTTTTGCTAGGATTATGGTTAAAGACTCAATAAGTAGGTTGGGATATAATATAAATATATATAGGAACTGAATTAGGTGGTGAGTTCTGCTATCAAGAAAATAGATGTGATTTTAGTTTCAAGGCTGCTCTTTATGAAAACTCAAATATTCAAGAGTATTTAAGATTTTATCAGATAACCATAAAAATTTTATTTCAAATGAGAAAATAAAAAGATATATTAGCATTGCCATTACAGTTTGTATGACTTGGAATAATCATTCTATGGCTAGTGTTCAAATAAAAACATAAAAACATTTAATAGTATATGAAATACATTGTGAGAGTAGAAGTCATTTTATCTTAAATCAGAAAAAAAGCAGCAAAACTTCCCTATTAAATAAATCTTAAGGGACAAAAAGTTGCTTATAACTTTTATCAAGAATTTATAGAGTGAAATTCATGCAAATGTTGATTAGATCATTTGACCCATTCAACCTATTTTTGATCTGATGTAAAACTTTGAAAATTAATATACTGTTTTAATTTTGATAAGCATTGGTAAGGGAGACAGTCATTATTCTAATAAATTTTTAACATGTATCTTGACAATTTTTCAATTTCCTCTGACCTTTTGAACAATAGCCCTACACATAATTCTGTACTCTAAAATTCATCGGTTTAGTTTGAAGTAGAATTTATTCTTCTCTATCTCGAACTTGAATCCAGTTATTCATTTTTGTATTACTGTAATAAATTAGTAAATTAAAAATAAAAAGCTTAGATCGATCTCAGAAGTTACCCATTTATGTGACAGCACAGTACATTAAAAAGAGCCTGGCTTCAGGGAACAAGCAGACAGGGGTTCAAAACCTAGTCAGACACTGAAAGCGATGTCATCTCAGCAATTCACTGAACTCCTCTGACTTTCAATTTATTTATCTGAAATTTTAAAAATTACTTTTATCTATTTATTTATTTATTTATTTGGTAGGCTTCACACCCAGCACGAAAGGAAGGATTTATTGGAAGGCCAGCAGGATAATCGAGATGCCACCTGAGTGGCCTCTCCCTCCCCAACTAATTGTCTGGCCCACCAGAAATAAGTACAGGTTAAAGCGTGGTGAATATGAGAGCATCCTCATGGTATACGAAGTGACAGGACAGGATGGCAGTCTCCAAAGGGAACATACAATGGTCATGCAGGAGGGACTGGAGTCCAAGAGAGCCTCTCGCAAGGTATGGGAATGTAACTGTGAGAGATGGAAAAGCAAGGTACTTTACAAAGTTTCAAACAGATTTGAGGAAGGTGCTGTAAAGTTGAGGAAACAGCCAGCAGGTACAGAGGAAACCAATTACTGAGTTCCAGCTACATAAAAGAACTAAATATGGCATCATTATGATGGTTTAGAACATGTGATCATCCCTTGATTTAATCTATTAAAGCTGTTAACCAACAAACAAGAAAATATGACATTGGAAAACCTTTGGAATTAAAAGATATAAAACAGCAAAAAGCTCCGAAAAACAAACAAACAAAACCTGAGATCAAGACCTCAGCTGACATCAGGAGTCAGATGCTCAACAGAGTGAGCCCCTAAAAATCACTTTTAATTGAATAATAGTTTCATTTTGGATATGCGTCTTTAAAACTTACAGGTTAGTTTTAAGAAGATTCAGTCTATGAATCAACTCATTATTTCACTAGTCACTCTCAAGAGAGTAAATGGTATCTCATACGTTATATGCCACGGCATGCACTGTACGTATTATGTATATGCTATCATATCATTGAGTTGTTGGGCAATACCACAGCACTTTAAAAATACCAAGCACAGGGCGCCTGGGTGGCGCAGTCGGTTAAGCGTCCGACTTCAGCCAGGTCACGATCTCGCGGTCCGCGAGTTCGAGCCCCGCGTCGGGCTCTGGGCTGATTGCTCGGAGCCTGGAGCCTGTTTCCGATTCTGTGTCTCCCTCTCTCTCTGCCCCTCCCCCGTTCATGCTCTGTCTCTCTCTGTCCCAAAAATAAATAAACGTTGAAAAAAAAATTTAAAAAAATAAAAATACCAAGCACATCAGTAATATGAAGTTCGTTAAGGATAATAAACACCTGATTTAGAAGATCACCTAAAGAGTAAAATAGGACATTGTTTTGTATAAGGTAGGACTATTTATAGATCAAATAACAGAAAATCTAAACTAAACTGACTTAAACAAGGAAGGCTCTCTCTTGACTAATGTAGCTAACAAGAACAGAAGGAAAGAAGTCTTCAGACACAGTCCAGTTAAGGCTCTAAGTTCATTTGTCTGCAAGTCTTTCAGTGTGGCCCATTTCTGGATATTAGCTTCATCTTCACGTTGTGTCCTCTCCTGACTGCAAGGTGTTTGCTTCCTTGTCCGTCTCTAAGACAATAGAGCAAGGGTCAGCAAATCAGACCTGCAGGAAAAGGCCGGCTTAGTGACTATTTTTGGATGGCCCACATGCGAAACATAGTTTTAACATTAGTAAGTAGTTGGAAAAAAATCACAAGGAGAGTAATGTTTTGTGACACGTGAAAATTATATAAAACTTACAATGTCCATAAATCAAAGCTTATTGTAATGCAACCATCTTCATTCATGTACTTGTCATCTGTGGCTGCTTCTGCATTGTAATGGCAGGCAGAATTGAGTAGTTGTAGCAGGGATGGTATCATAGGACCAACTGTAGAACGTACGTCTTGGGTTCGACTTTGAGAGACAACCATAAAATAATTCTATGGCGAGGGAAGGCCACACATTGAGTGTCTAACCAATCAATGTAGATTCTTGCCTTAAAATAACCAGTGAGGGAAAGGGGGTGGGATTACCTTAATTGACTTCGTTTATCTTTGCTTTCCTGTATGGAAGACACTATCCACTCGTGCAAGTGTGATGGAGGACTGTGGGGTTGTTTTTCTCTTTATTTCATTTTAAATTTTATTTTAATTTGAAAACGTATTAACCACAGTATATTTTAAGTATGTTTGGAACAATATCAGTTAGTAAATTTACCTTTTTATTATAACCCTTATGAAATCCAAACACGGATCAAGTACTTCATATGACAACTTAGAATCCAGTTGACCTGCATTGGTAGTATCCATACCAGATTTTGAGGACTCAGGGCCAACACAAGCATGTAAAATATTTCATTCATATTTTTATGTTGGTTACACATTGAGCTGATCATCTTTTGGATTTACTGGGATAAATAAAACATACGAAATTTATCTCACCTGTTTCTTTTTGCTTTTTCAAGTATGACTACCTAAACCTTTAAAACTATATAATGGCTTGCATTATATTTCTGTTGGACAGCACTGGCTTTGATCAATTTCTACCTCCCCCAAATGAAGATCTATCTGTTATTTGCTGAGGGGGAGGGGCTTAGATGCTAGATGGGCAACAAACATGTTTATGCTATAAAATGAACTGTTCTAATGTATCAAGAAAGCACTTAAAATGAATATTTTAATGTGAGATCATTAGACATCACCTAAGTTTTTCTCAAAATTGGACAAAAGCACATTTTCTAGTAAAAACCACAATGCTAACTTACCCAATTTAAAGGATATGAGGACAAGAACAAATAAACAAATTTGGTTTTGTTTCACAAATTAAATATAGTAGATGCATGTATTAGGACAAGGGGAAGTTGCTGTAACGAAGAGTCCCCAAAATATACTAGCTTTAAAATTTAGAAACTGATTTCCCCTAACAAGGCAGTCAAGAGGGAGGGAAATGTTTCAGAATGGGAGGCAGTTCTGCTCTTTTCGTTAGTCAGGGATCCCAAATCCTTCTCTTAGAGTAGCCGTGAAATTGCACCATTCAGAGATCAGGAAGCAACAAGTACAGTTGACCAACAACTCCAGCTGTGACCTTCCGGATCCACCACCACTGAAACCACGTTTACCGCAAGATGCTGCCAGCCGATGACTGTGAACAACTGAAGTACCAATGCCAGTGCTTTTCCGCAGAGCACGGGGCTAACAGGCAATGTTAGAAAGACGACTCCCTGCACCTCGGCTTATACTTTCTAATAACGTGCCTGCCATCTTTCAGATGAAGTCTCACTTTTCCTGCCCAATCCTCCTTCCTTCAGAATCCCTTTATCCTTCAGAAGTGTTTCCTTCAATAAATCTCTTGCACATCTAATCCCCTCGCCGTGTGTGATTTCAGGAGGACCTGGACTAACACATTTCTGTCTGCTCCTATCCCCTCCCCTAGGCTGTGCCCTTGTCTTCATGCTCATACCTGGCTGGCTGGTAACACGCTCACTGAGGGAGTGGGAAAAGAACAAAGAGGAGTTCGCACTTAACTTTTAACGGGTGGAAAACCCAGAAACTGCCCAAATCCCTTCCATTAATTTCCCACACAACAACTTAGTCCCATGGTCACACCTAGATGCAAGGAAGAGAAGAAAATCTGGTCTCTAGTTAAGAGGCGGTGTCCTGGTAAAAATCTTGGGGCTCTCTATATAAAATGAAAAGAGAAGCAGTAAAGCCTGGGGGGCATTTAAAAGTTTCTGCCGTTTAGAGAAGTTTCTTTAAAAAATTCAGATGCTTGAAAGATTGTTTACAATTCTTCTCCTAGCAATCATAAATAATAGCGCGTCACTCTTTTTGTAGACACTGACATCCAGGAAAGAGAAATTATATTTTATATGAGTCATTTGGAAAGAACCTCTTGAAATTATTAATAAAAGTAACATTGGGATTTTGAATGAAAATCAGCAGAAAATGTTAATCCTGAAATTATCACTTTGACATCTCAATTTATGAATGATACAGTATCATTTTTAGCATCAGTTTAAATACTTCTGCTTTTGAACAGACTATATGACTCCTTCAGGCCTAAGAGGCCTTCCTCACTCTTGCTCCCCCCAGACACCCCTACACACCATGTCTGTTTCCTTTATTAACAAACATGTTATGCCCATGTTCCTATAAACTGTCCTTGCATTAAAAAGCCAGCTTAGGGGCTCCTGGGTGGCTCAGTTTGCTGAGTGTCCAACTCTGGATTTCGGCTCAGGTCATGATCTCGTGAGTTGGAATCCCGTGTGGGGATTTGTGCTGACATCGTGGAACCTGCTTGGGCTTCTCTCTCTCTCTCTCTCTCTTGCTCTCGCTCTCTCGCCCTCCCCCCTCCTTAAAATAAACATTAAACATAAAAGAAAAAAGGCAACCCAAAAATGTCAGCTGAATTTGTCATGTAATTCCCTGCAGGGATCCTGACTTGATGGAGCAACGCATGTAAAGTGTAAAGGACCCATAAGGAGGAAGCCGCAAACTTAACTGAACGGCAGACATTGTCCTAGATACTCTCTGTCTCTCCACTTGTCTCCTCCTTGGGTTGGCCTCATGAGGCTGATCTCTAGAGACTGCACCATCCTGGTTCTTTTCCTTTCTGGGTTCACCCAATGGGAGGCGGTGGCAAACACATACATATATACATATATACATATATACATATATACATATATACATACTTCAATGGTTGAGAGAGCCATCGTGGTATTTCTTATCCCTATTCTCTCTTCTAGAAACCTGGGGTTGGTGGTGGTTGAATGCATCATCTGAAGGTTGCAATTCTGTCAGATAGCCCTCTTCTACAGTTATAGATTTCCAAGAGTTTTGGTAACTATTGCCTATCCTCATCCCCTTAAACCTGGGGATGATGATGGTTCCATATTATTACTGATATCAAGGTGCTTCACCAGCCCTACTTCTCTTCCCTTTCATATCTCAGTAAACAGTCCCTTCAACACAACCTCCTCACTCTGTCCTTAGGTATGCTGTCTCCGGTAAGGTTTCTGACCAATATAGACATAAAAGGAGATCTGAATACATAAAGACCAACCACTGTTTTGAATGCAAAAATAGTATATTACCAAATGTTGCTTCCCAAAAGTAATCTATAGATTTACAAGTAATTCCAATGAAAAACTCAGTTTTTTATCATTTTTAACTTTACAGAATGAGTCTAGGATACATCCAAAAATCTAGGATACATCCAAAAATCTTAAAATGTTTAAGAAAATTTTGCAAAGTAATATTGATAACAGGGGGCTTCTGTTAAGAAATATTAAAACTATGAGGCAATGGTAATCAAAGCAATCTGCTATTACATCAAGAACTGACAGATGGATAGTGGAAAAGAAAAGATTCTCTGCAAGTAGAAAGTTACAGAAAACAATTTTAAATAAGAATGCTGTCACATATTAGGAAAGGAGGGGAATTAATCATCATGAGATAATGATTTAATCATTGAGAAATGAAAAGAAATTTAGATTTTCCTCTGAGCAGTTAAACTTAAGTAAATTTCAGAAAGCAAAATAGATAAATGAATTCAATTCAAGAGATGAAAGAATAAACTACTAAGTGTTGAAAGTCACTATAAATGAAAACTAATGTTTTTGACTACATCTGACCCCTAAAAAGAATCCATAAAGAGTAAGAAAGGCGTGCAATTAACTGTAAAATATTTGTAATGAATATATGCATATAAGGGATTTTAAATTTTAACATAGCAATAAGTAAGAAAAATGTAAGCACAACTCAGAGAATAAAAAAATGATGTGAGCAAAAAAAAAAAAAAATCTACCGAAAAAAATTTTAAATACGTAATCCTGAAAAAGTAACCAAATTCACTAGTTCTCCAAAAGAAGGGGTATTTAAACTATCAAAATTATAAATTGGATGGATAAAAATGCTATTCATCTGTATATGGTCTATAACAGTATAGTAAAAGATGTTTACATGCTTCTGGAGATAAACTATCACCTACTAGATTTCTTTTCAACCATTATCAAAGGATTTTTTAAATATTCATAACCTTTTTAATTTTTTTAATGTTTATTCATCTTTGACAGAGAGGGAGAGACAGAGTATGAGTGACAGAGAGAGGGAGACACAGAATCCGGAGCAGGCTCCAGGCTCTGAGCTGTCAGCATAGAACCCAAAATGGGACTCGACTTCAGCAGCCATGAGATCTAAGCCAAAGTCCGAAACCCAACTGACTGAGCCACCAGGCATCCCAAAATATTCACAACATTCCAAACTGGCTAATCTCTTTTGAAATGATTTAATGATATTTAGTTAATTTAGGTTTAGATTTATTAATGAGCATATCAATCACAGTTTTATTTATAATAGTAAAACATGGGGGGAAATACCAAATGATATAAAAATGGTTAAATAACTTACTAATCACTCATAAAAGACAATAATACATAGCCACAAAAGTAATAAAACAATCCAAGAATATTTAGTATCATGCAAAACACTTAAAGTAATATTAAGTTAAAAGGAAGATGAGATATTAACTTAATTTTTCTACTATGATTTTGTATGTTTTTATAATATAAAAAATGCCGCAAAAACATATTCACAATTCTACTGCATAGATATTTAAATATTACATTACATTACTTGGATGCTGCTAGGTTGGAATAGTTAAGCTAAATAGTGTAATCCATGCCTCTTGCATAGTAACTGACTCACCTAGGTTAAATCAGAATGAATCACTAGACGTGTTTAATGGCAAAGAGGAGAACTCTGCTTTGCTTTGGGCAATATGTGCAGATGTGAGGCCTAGAATTTCTAGTCATTTTGTTTTTATGAGGAAAGTCAGCTTGCTGACAAAACTGACATATGGGGGAAGGCAAACTTGGGAAAACCCCAGAGAAGCAAGAGACCTCATCAAATTTTATGTGAAGGCTACCTGCATAATATTGGGATTGCATTCATCTGCTAGTAACAGAAACTTCAAAAATTAGAGATTTAATTTAAAATCTGTGAATGAAATCCAGAGATAGGTAATCCAGAGCTGGAACAGACTCTCTAATACAATCAATAACTCAGCCAATAGCTAAACCTTCCACCATCCCATTCTCAAGATGACTTCTAGAGTTTCACCCATCTTCTCCCTTTTCCTGGCAGGAAGAAAAGAATAAAGAGTAAAAATGAAAGGTACAAGTTGCCTCTCGCTGAGTCCTAGAGCCTCACCCAAGCATTTCTACTTTTCCCTCTTTGACCATAACTATGTTATAGACCACACATACCAATAGGAGAGGTGTGATATATAGGTTTGGGTTTTGTTTTGTTTTGTTTTAATCTACATATATTACCTCCCTGAATAAAAGTGAGGTTCTGCTAATAGGGGAAAATGGGAAAAGATATTTTGGATTATAAACAAGAATTCTCTGCCATCCTACCCAAACTTGGACACTTCACTGAAGTGTACTAGTAAATGATTTTATTATTAAAACAAAAATCAAACAAACAAAAAGAGTCAACAGAATTTTTGTTCATCTTGTTGTTTATCTGGTTGATTGATTGGGTAGGAGAGTTTTGGTTTGTTTGTTTCTATGTAGCAATATTTTCTTGATTCCAATACTATAACAGAAGGCTCAAGATTTAAGAGAAGGCTATCACTTGATGAGATTTTGAATACTCCCAGATATGCCACATTAATTAATGCCTAGTTCTTTAATCTTTAATGTGTTCTCAACCAATTCAGTTTTCAATATAGTACTTGACTTTGACTTAATGTACGAGACTTTTCTATATTTGTTTCACCTGTTTTATAAAACCTTATTTTCTTTGGAATATCTCTGAGATTATGTGCTACAAAATTCAATACTCATAAACTGTAATAAAATTTTTCTATCAGTTTATTTTATATTTATGTTATCGCTGAAAACAATTACACACAAGTCTATGGCATATTTAGTATGGGTTTAAGCCAATCTCTGAAAACCTTAATGATAAAGAGTTTTCAATATATTAACTCACATTATAACAAGTATGATGCATTAGAACTAGTATTACAATATTATGTATTGATTGCATTTATTTTTGTCCTATTTATATAATTTTTACCATTCATCAACATAAAAATAAATGAATGTTTCAACTTTCCTTTTAATTCTTTCAGTTTCAGAAATATCTACTCTCTCCACCATTCCTCTTCTTTCTAAATGAGACCCATGAAAAAACACATTTGAACCCATTCACTATTTATATCCACTTACAGTTATCTCTAACATATTTCAATACCACTTTACTAAGTGTTGTGTAAACACATTATTAACATAAAAGAAATAAAAGCTATTTGGCTCAATCATGCTATGGAGCTACATAAATTTCCAATACACGTCAAGCATAATTTCCTGAATATGTCTTTACTGAAGAACTTCTAGTATTTTAAACAATAAAATCCATAAAGTAATTCCTGTCTTAACTGGCAATCAGACTTCAGATAACCACAATCAACTTCAACAAAACCACAAGACCCAAATAAGGTAATAAAAGGCTCCCGGGCATCAGAGAAAGCAGTTGTCACAAAGATATTGTACTATAGGTTAGGCATGGAATTATCCTCAGGACAGAACAAATTGATTTCGTGTGTGTGTTTGACTAAAGTAAACAGTAAAGGGTAAATGGTACAAATCCAAAAGAGTCTGCAGGCAGATTAGGAAAAAATATTTCTCAAGAAGGACCTAGCAAATAATTGGGAGACCCAAAGGCCATTATTCATCTATCCATTGATCCCAGATGTATCTATTGAGCAGTGTTAAGTGTTACTATTCCAGGTGCTAAGGACATAACAGCAAACAAAACAAATGCAGCTCCTGCTCTCAAGAGGCTTGCATTCTACTTGGATGAAAAAATGTACAAATAGATGCATACAAAATGAACAAAATATAAATATCAGAGCCCTATGGGGATCAATAAAGTATGTATGCTCTTTTCCTGGAATGGTCAGGGAGGGACACTCTGGTAAGATGACCCTTGTATTTATGTTAGTGAGAAAACAAGCTATGGGCATATAGTGAAGGAATCATCGAGGAAGAAGAAAGGGCAGTAAATACAAAAGCTATAATTGATATGTCTGATGAACTGCTAAAAGGCCAGTGTGCCTTCATCACAGTGGGGGATAGATGCAAGTTAGGAAACAAGACTGCAGACAAACCAAATGTCCAGAACACATAGCATCTTTTGGGCCATGCCGGGAGTTCTTGATTTTTTTTTAACTCAGCAAGAAACCATTGGAGAGTGGGAAAAAGAGATGTGCATAACATGATCTGGAATTTTATTTTTTAAAGATCTCTGGCTTCTGGGAGGACACTGGATTCTAGAGGGTGGTGAACAAAAGCATTAAGATGAGGCAGGAGGCTATTTCTATGGTACAGCAGTTTGAACCAGGAAAGCAGGGGTGGGAAAGCTAGTCAGATTATGGGTATATTTTAAGGTAGAGCTCACAGGATTTGCCAAAGAATTGGTTATGGGATGTGAAAGAGAGAAAGAAAGAAAGTAATAAACATTTTCTCCAACTTTTTAGGCCAGAGCAACTGGAAGAATGGAGTTGCTATTTCCCGAAATGAGGAAGACGGAGGAGCCATTTCACGAGGGCAAATCGGACCTATTAAGTTTGGAGTACCTGGTGGTCATCCAAGCAGAGATGATAAATAAGCAGCTGATGTTCAGGACTAGAAGCAAGGTTTGAGATGCAAATCTGTTGTTAGTAGCACATAAATATTTAAGTCTACAGAGCCGGGTAAGGTCACCCAGGGATTCGGTATAAACAGAGCAGTCCAATGTAAGAACACTTTTCAACATTTCAAAATCTGGACTACTATGTGGAACCAAAAAGCAGCCTTACGATAGCAGTCCATAAGTTGGAAGAACATCAAAACATGATGAGGTTCTGGAAGACAAATAAAGAAAGGTGTTTCAAACAAAGAGGAATGATCCACTTGACCACATGCTATGGATAGATCAACTAAAACGGACACTAGACTAGTGGATCTAGCAACGTCTACATCATTCTTGACCTCAAAATTAGGTCAATGATGAATAGTCTCTAGGTCTTGTAGCTTATGTATTTTAGGAAAACCAAAGCAAATGGGAAGAGGAATGGGTAAAGCAGACAGAAGAAATAGTAATCTGGTTGAACAGCTCTAAATGTTATTGCTGGTTACAGTGCATACTATATCTGAGAACTGACCTTGGGAGATTATTAAGCTGTTTATCCCAAAGAAAATTTCTCATATACAGATTTGAAGTGAACAAAGCGTACTGTGGAGTCAGGATAAATAGGGTGAGCTCCAAAGTAAGGACACTTCTACACACACACACACACACACACACACACACACACACACACACTTCCATATCAGCCCAGGAAAGGAATGCATCATCAATGCTTATGAGGGAGGAGAAGATCATACAGAAAATTTCAAGGTTTATTGCAAGCTATAAGTATTATTTTTATGTGAGTTATATGTTATTTTCTATTACTAAATATCTCAATATAACTTTTTAAAAAGTGTTTTCTCCTTTCAGGTATTTCCAGGAGTGCTAAGAAAGGGGAATATGCCAATTGTCAGAATGCTATGAAATCAATTACCTGGGAGAATCCACGTAACAAATACACTGATTCAGGTGTTTAAAATTAAGATTAGTATTTTAACTAATGTGGTTGTCTGGTTTCCCTAGCAACTGAGACTGACAGGTGACAGAAGAAAAGCAATAGGGAAGAGAAGACCAACCAGAAAAACACAGCAATTTGAGTCCATTAGATATTAGACACAATCCGTTCTGCCTAGTTCAATGGTCCCAGAGGTCTGCATTGTTTTTCCGGAAAGTACAATGATTAATGCTTATTATAGTGGACCTGAGTCATAATGAAATGGTTAAATTAGTTCAACCTTGGTCTCTTATCTACAGCATGTAATACAATTTTGAAAAGATGTTTATCAAAAGTGGTTCCAAATAAAGAGGTTTGAGAGATTAGTTTCAGTTATCTGAAACATTCACTTACCCAGAAAGAGTTTTCTGATGCCAGATATAGAAGGCTTTAAAGTAGTCAAATAACTGTCAATGACTGGAAAAAACTGGGGTTAAGTAATTTTATTAATAAATTATTAATACATAAGGTAATTATTTTATTCAACAAAAATAATTGTTGACTGCAAATTCATCGTTCTTGGCCGTGGGAAGAGAGATCAGTAAGACCTGTCTTCTGTATTTCCAGAGCTCATGTTCTAGAACTAAGAGTCAATGTCATCCAAATTTCTCATCAAGTTTTCAGGACTAATGGAAAGCAGTGGCTTGCATGATCATAGTCAAGGCATTGTTTGGGGGAGGAGATATGTGTGGGCTTCCTAATAATGAAATTCTGGAAATGACCACATAAAAGGAAAGCCTAAAATGTGCATGGAGTGCAGGTGGTTGACATTTCTGATTTCTGTAGTGGTTTTCCACATTGGGCCTGTTAGGAAAAACTGCAATAAAATGCTGAGTATTTTGATGACACTTGCTACATGGAAATGGTCTTTTCCACCACAGCTATAGGAGAACTAAACTACAAAACATAATTATATATTTCTTGGTAAATAATAAATTGTTATATACCAGTCAGTTTAGAAATAATTTATATTGAATTTGAATTCAAGACCTACGACCATCACAAGAGTCTGCCAGATACTCCTGAGTTGAATTTCTAACTGCCTACTCAGTGTTTCTGTTAGGTTGTCCTGTCACTTTAAACTTGAGGTAATTCTATATATCAGATTAATTTTTACACATACGTAAGGACATAATAATGATAACGTAAATAGTCATAAGGACCACATACTCAGATTTCTCACCATGTTCCAAAATAGAAAAGCTCTTTGAATCCTTTTCTCCTCCAATGGTATCATATGTCTCAGTTACACAGACATAAGCTCTACACTTATGATGAGCTTCCACCAATCTGATCAATTCTCCTTCTTTTCCCCATTTACAGCGCCACAACCTCCACATTTTTCTGGGTACTTGCAGTACTGCTACCTTTACATTATTATCCATGCTATAGTCGTGATGATCTAATACGTAGCTGTTATCCTAAAATACCTAGTATCTCCCCATTGTCAACAGGCCTCCTTAGCCTGGTATCCAAAGACTCAAAGACCCAGCCCTTTCTAGAATATCTAAGCTTCTGTAACACCTCCATTTCACTCCCAATGCCCCAGTAGTACAAATTGTTCATGGTTCTATCTCACCTTGCTCTTTTCTGTTTTTCATTCTGATCCCTTTGCCTATGAGGCCCTTCTCAACTTTCAAAACCAGACTGGCTTTTATATATAGTCTTTAAAGTTTTCCCCAGACATCATTCCCTCCAGGAATATTTCCTTAAAGTATCTACTCCCTGTGTTCTCATACTTTGGCTGAGCACATTTCTATATCCATGCCTACCATGCTGGACTGAAATTATTTATCTGCCTATATCTACGCAAGGGTGCACAATACTTGAGATCAAAAAAAAATGTGCCTTACAAATGGAATCTTGCCATTTGCAACAACATGGATGTATTTAGAGGGTATAATGCCATGAGAAATAAGTCATAGAAAAACAAATACCATGTGATTTCACTCATATGTGGAATTTAAGAAACAAAACAAAACAAAGAGAAAAAAAGACAAACCAAAAAAACAAAAACAAAAAAAACAGAAAAAACAGATTCTTAACTATAGAGAACAAACTTATGGTTACCAGAGGGGAGGTAGGTGGGGGGATGAGGGAAATAGGTGATGGGGATTAAAGAGTACACTTATCATGATGAGCAGGGAGTAATGTGCAGAATTGTTGAAACACTATATTATACACCTGAAACTGATATAACACTGTATGTTAACTATACAGAAATTAAAATTTGAAAAAAGAATGTGTCTTATGCATCACTGTTCCAAGATCATTTTCACTGGGGAGTGCCACTTAACAGATACATAATAAATATTCACTGAGTTATATTAAATAAGTGTTCAAGTTCTTTTATAGTCTGGTTCCTGTCTTTCTTTTCAGTTTAATTCCCCCATCAAACTCCTTCTCATTCCCACATGTTCTATTCATCAGTCCTTAAAAACCCTTGCACTTTTCTTTCTCCATATTTTGTTAATTTCTTTGGCTTGGTTCACTCTCCCTTCTCTCTTGGACTCCATTTTCCTGACCAAGGTGTGCACAATGCATACTTGGATTGCCTGGGTAAGGAGCCTTTCTTGACTTTCAAATTTGGCCAGTGACTGCCTTGGGTAATCAGAGCCTTATGGGTTATACTTCAAGATTCTACCTTAAATACAATTCTACTCTCTTCTAAAATCCACTTCTCATACTGTGTAGGTTAGGGGGAAAAAATCTAAATAGGCCTTTCCTACATACTTCTAGATATCTTCACATGTCTGGTGTATACTAACACTTACCACACCTCTTTGCAGATGAATGTACCCAAACAGAATCTGTCCTTATGAAAGATAAGTAGGAAAAAGAGAAGGAGAGAATGGAAATGAAGGAAGAGGAATTGAGAGACAATGACTGCGGGAAAAGTTCCTTTAAAAGAAATAATTCGTGATGGATTAGATCAAGGAATACCATTTTGGGCAAGGACAGGGTATAAGGAGGAGAATGTTTACCCATTTAAAATGTCTCTAATGCTCTTGGACTTACGTTGTCTCGCATTTTCCTCAAGTTCCATTAAATTATGGCCATCATGCAATCTTTGTGCCCTAATCCTGTTCTTAAACCAGCATCAGCCATATTGTAAATTTCTGCTTTTCTCCTCAGTATTTTGAAAATAGTCAATAAAGAATAACCAAGGCATCCTAAAGTAAAACATATTCTTTTAACAGCAATCCCAGGAGATGTGTGACCATAAGTTCTCAGTACCTGCAGTAACTTTGCTGAGACTGTGATTGGCAAGTTCCCTATTACTTCTAACATGTACCCCAAACATGACATAGTAACTGCTTGCCTGTGGCATTTTGTGATTGCTTTCCATGAGGTATCTTTTTTCCTTTCCAAAAGAAATTTTATTGCTATCCTCATTTGTCTATAGGGTCCAAATGCAGTAATATTTCCTCAAATGACTGCTGATTTCGAGGGAACTAAGGTCTTTTTTGTGAGTGTCCATCAAGCTTCCAGTTCTCAAGGAGCCATAAAAATGGGATCCTTTGAGCTCATGAGTAACTGGAAATTCTTCACACTATGTTATTGTTTTAGCAGCTCAGGCAAGGACTTTTATTCTTTGTCTGTCCCTTATTTCTCAAAGAACAGAAATAGAACTGCCAAAATGCCACAAGGGAAGCTATTCTCATTGTCAGGTCAAACCATAATCCCATTAATAATGCTAGTGGAAGTAAGAAATATCATACAATTATAGTGATGATTGTTCTTGTTAGAATTTCAGTCTCTTGATTTGAAATAACCATTTTTCCTATTACAAGGGAGTTTCAATTTATTGTTGCTTTCTTATTAAGGAAACTTGGAAATTGTGTGCATTTTTCTTGTCTGGTATTATCCTTACTTAGATCATTGATTTCAATGACAGGTATAAATACATCCCCTAACCAGAAATAATGTTTTATGCAATTCATAGGCTCAGTTTAAGGTCCTGGCTCACGTTTTCCTATTTGCTTATTCTTTGAGTTCTGATTTAACAAAATTACTATACCCTTATAATATAGGTAACAGTATAAAAGTAAGTCAAATCCCTTGCTCACCTCTCTCATATCCTGGAGAAGGGGTTGACAAACTTTTTCTGTAAATGATCAAATAGTAAATATTTTAGCTCTTGTGTGCTTTACGGTCTCCAATGCAACTACACAACTCTGCCATTGTAGTGTGAGAGCAGATAAAGACAATGCATTAGTGAATAGATGTGGCTGTATTCCAATAAGACTTTATTTAAAAAAATAGGATATGGGCTGGACTCCTGTCCTTGAGGAATTACTCTGTCAGTTGATCAGAGAACATAGTTATTGTGAACTGGAATACATTGAAAATAATTAATTGCTTGGGCAATCAGGACCCCACGAGCTCTGTTAAGTACATCTAAATTAGAATTTGTCTCACTTTTGATGGCAAAGTGTATTTGTAACCATGTATAGTTTAAAAAACAGAGGCCTCAAAATAGAGTGATTTCAATTACAATGAAATATCTATTTGTCTCAAGTTTTATGGATTGAATTATGCACCCCCCCCCAAAAGATATGCTGAAGTCCTAACTCCGGGTACCTGTGAATGCCATGTTATTTGGAAATAAGGTCTTTGCAGATGCAATTAGACCAAATGAGGTCATACTGGAGTAGGGTAGGCCCTTAATCCAATATGACTGGTGTCTTTCTTAAAAGAGGGAGGACAATGTGAACACACAGATACACAGAAATAACACCATGTGAAGTGAATGATAGAATTTGGTGTGACACATATACAAGCCAAGGAATGCCTGGGGGGCTATCAGAACCTGGAAGAGGTGAGGAAGGATTCTCCCTTAGAAGCTTCATAGAGAACAAGACCCAGTCAACACTTTAATTTTAAACTTCTAGCTTCCAGAGCTGTGAGACAATAAATTTTTACTGTTTGAAGCCGCCTACTTTGTGATCCTTAGTTACAGCGACCCTGGAAAACAAACACCAGTGATAGTGCAGCTGTGAACTATACTCTAGAAACCCAGTCAGGAACCCAGAAGTTATTTCCATATTGCTATCTGTCTCCCCATCACCTTGAACCGTGGGTCCCTTTGGCTAGACTCAAAAGCCCATGAATGCCTTATTTGAATAATAGTTTATTATATAAAATAAAATAAATAAGAGTACAAAGAAAACCAATTAATATTAAAATATAAATCTAATCAAAATATTAGAAAAACAAATTAATGATATAGCAATATATGTGATTCTTTATTAATACATTAAATATCAAGATTAAGTGGCTGGTATATTAACTATCAAAAATTTTTAATAGGGGCAAACAGAAACAATATTTTGACCCATGTTCAACTATAATGTGATACAAAAATATCTGTTATTCTATTAACGAAAAAGGCATAGATTCGGCTAAGAATACAATGGCTTTTGCCTAGACTTATCATTGAAAGAAATGCTAATTTTTAATTAGAGGTTAATGAAATTTGAGATGTGATCATTCCCTTCCAAGTTCATGCCTCCTTTGGATTCTATCCACATATTCCTCAGTTTGTGGCCCTTGTGAGGTAAGAATCCATCTCAGAATGTCCTCATCTGAGGACAAAATCAAAGCCAGCTCTCCATAAATCCTTTCTTTTATCCCAAGAAAAGTGAGGTTAGAGATTGTCCCAGGTAAGGAGATTTTGTTTAACTGGTGTCCCAGAAGTTGTATATAATCACTTCTGCTACATCTGGTAGGAAAAAAACCTAGGCATAGAAATGCAATTAGCTTCAAAGGAGGCTAGAAGTTTGGTCTGTATCACATAGCCATATTCCTACCTTACATTATGGTTTTCATTTAATAAAAAGAAAGTATGGAAAATGAATAACTGGGAACATTTTTAGCTAACCCCAATCAAGAAATATATTTCCCTTTGAACAGGCTTATTTCTAGAAAAGTAGGAAAGAAAGGTGTCAAAATCAACTTATTTTTTTTTTAATATTTAAGATACTGGTTAAAAGAAAATGCAGGAAGAACCAAGAGATAGGCCTAAGGAAATTTTTTCTACTTGCCTTAGGTTTTATTCTATACCAAATTAGGCCCTAATGAAAAGAGAGAAGATTATAGGATGTAGACAAATTTCACTATTTTTCATTAGACATTTCAGGAATCTACTTATTATATTTAGTCTATGTGGTGTGCATGAAACTGACCTCTGTTTCCCAGGTTCCAACAATAAGCAGTCAAAAGTCACATCAGCATGGCCCCAGTAATTGGTTGAACAATGGATCCACTCAGAATTTTGACCTAAGATAAAAACACTCCTGAATATCTTAACCAGTGAAGGTAGTGTACTCCTGCTGTCATATGGAGAGAACCTAGCTAGATATAAGCAGAGGTAAGCAAAGCCTGGAAATTAAAGTCATAATCCTAATGTCATCAAATGAACTTCTGAATCTAGCCATGACTAAGTCAGATGCACCCATTTCCCAGTTGCATAAGCCAATTAATTTCCCCTTAAGTTAAATTAATATAGGATATATCTGCACTCAACGTATCTCTGTCTGAATCACAGAAATGGTTTTTGTGGGTTTTTTTGCATTTAAAAATTTTTGGACCAATGCAGGTATTTGGAAACTAAGCACCACATGTTTAATCTATGACATTTATATTCTTTGCCTCAATGCTTTTCTTTACTTTGATAACTGTCTTGCTCAATTTTGAGCAAAATTGACAAGGACCCTGCATGATTCTATTCTTTGTAATACACCAGATACTGGCTAATGTCAATATTTATTTATTCTCATAACTGTAAAATACCTTTCTTTAAATTGTAATTTGGTAAGATGCCATCAGCCTATACCAAAGGATACCATAAGAAATAGCCATATGATGGGGCACCTGGGTGGCTCAGTCGGTTAAGCACCCGACTTCTGCTCAGGTCATGATCTCATGGTTCGTGGTTTCTAGTCCAGCATCGGGCTCTGTGCTGACAGCTCAGAGCCTGGAGCCCACTTTGGATTCTATGTCTCCCTCTCTCTGTCTCTCAAAAATGAATAATCTCGCGCTTGTGCTCTCGAAAATGAAACTCCCAATCGCGCTCTGTCTCTCTCTGTCTCTCAAAAATGAATACACATTAAAAAAAAACACTTTAATGTATGCATATTAGTCCTCAAAAATTTTTTAAAAAAAGAAGGAAAGAAAGAACCATATGAAAGTGGCTGCTGTACTTCCAGTAAGATGTGAATGCAGGCAATATTCCCTAAATTAAGCGGTGCCTGCTCAATGGAGACCCAAAAGAAGTTTGTCTTTGTTATCATCAGTGTCTCTGTATTGCCAAGGCAACTAGATTATTTTTAGATTATGGATATTATGAATTATGTAACTCATAATGTGTTTTTTTTTCCTTACAGGTTACTTGGAAGCTTAAAGTCAATGTATGATCCATCTCTGCTAGAAAAGCAAAATTATCCTGTGCTGTGTGCCAATCTCACCTACAGATTCATTTTGTTCCTTGCCCCAGTTCACTCAACTTAAAATTCTATAAAATCAACTTTAAAACTTTAAAACCTTTTATATTTTATTGTATGGATTTTCACATATAGCTTTAAATTCCTTTTTTGGAAACAGAATGAAGAGTATATAAATATTTTCTCTTACTGTTTTATTAATGCAGTAATAAATTATTACAATTAATTATGTATATTAATGATGTAAATAACATAATTTGGAGTTACCCATGATCAGATATCATTGATGCCTCTATAATTACATATGGTTTCTTTATTAGTTTATGACTTTGTACTTGGGGTTTACTAGTCCAGACAAACTGTATGTCTCATCATGAGTTTACCATAGCAACAGTGAAAGAGAGCAATAGAATTTTGAATATTAAATTTTTATCAGGGATTCAATGTGAGTTTGAAGGCTTGGTTATATTGGATGGACACAGTGCTTAATATAATACAATGAGTTTTTACTAAACAGAAGATAAAAAATTTGAAGATATGGGCATTACCCATGAAAACTATCTTTAATTGGAAAAAGAAATCACAGGCCACTGTCAAACAGAAGAATGATGTGGAATATTATAGTAATTTTTTCTGAAATTGGCATCTAAATTATTAAATACACAAGTTTTCCCTTGACTTTTGTTATTTATTTTTTTTTATTTTTCTAAGTAAGATACATCTGACACAACTGAAAAAGATATTATTTTTTGCATAGCACTTAACGTATTCCCTATTATACGTTAAGTAATTTTCCAGTTGGCTTGCAATTTTCCCTGTTCCTGATTGCTTAATTCTATACCCTATTCCATCTACATTGACAGTAATACTGAAAACAGCCTAACATTTATAAGATGCAAGTGAGAATAGCATTGCATGCCCTTACTAGAACCCAGTTAATTAATATTTATTTGGACAGCCTTACCCTCAGTTTGTTTATATAATATCAAAAACAATACTGATCCAAAATAAGTTAAAATAAATTGGACATACAGACTTGAATACGAAACCACTAACTGATTTTTTCACATTCTGTCTTACTGCTTTCATGCAACTGGTTTCTCCAAACAATAATTTCATGGGAAAGACATCAAATTATTCTCTCACGGTAGTGTCCTTTCTGGAATAGAGAAAAGATATACAATGTAAACAAAAATGACATTAATAAAAAAGTCCTTGTACTATTTCTCCACCCCAACCACTGTTCTTAACTAATGTGGAAACTACTTTTGGTAAAGCCCTTGGAGGCAGTGATACTGCATTATACTGTTTGGCAGGCCCTAGCAGCCCAGAACACTGTGGTCTGTACATCGTAGGTACTAAGATTTTTAGGTCCTTCTAGACTCTGAGACAAAACCATCCTCTAACAATTCCTCCTTTTATTGGATCAGCATCTACTAATGAAGCACTTTCTCTATATCAGACATAAGAGATACCATTACAATATGGCAGGTGAAGATCCTGCCACCATGAGATTTAGATGTTTCCTGACAATGCAGCACTAAAAATAATGTTAAGTCTGGGCTATAAGAAAGAAAAGGGATTATTATTTTGTTAAGAAATTTTAGCTATATAAAATGTGTGATCAATCGATCTATATGAAACTCAATGTCCAAAGGACAATTGGTAATGAGAAAATGAGGCGATATCAAACACTGAAAACAAATAGCTTAGAAATATGGAAACCATAAGGATATTCTGTGCAATCTCATTCAGATTCCTTAATTAATCTTGGATTTCTTGCATTATCAGAAATAATTACATAATGTTTGGGAAAAGGCTATAACTTTATGAACAATCAATCAGGAGTGAAGAGAAGAATGTCATGTAAAGTCAATAGCTATCAATGGTAAAAAAGAATAAACTAGTGAAATGAAGAATATTCCATTCCCCACCTTGTCCATTTTATGAGCCAACCTCATGTCTGATTTAAATTGAAGTAAATTCCAGATAATTAGAAAAATGCTACAGATGTCTTTCCCCTTCTAATAGTATTCTGTCATTTCCCTACAAATCCATAGACAGATAAATATTTTAAATACCTTCACAGCACAAAATACAGCATTGACACACTCAAATTTCCAGTAACAAGTGAAATAATAAGGTGTAGAAAAATGCCAATCTTGGCCTCACCAAACCATCCTCCCAGCTCCAGAAAGCAGTAACAATTTAATCATTTGGCCACTTCAATGACATCGAAAAACAGTAATGAAACCATTCTACTTCATAATTCAATAACATAATTCATACTAGAGATTTTAAGATGGATTGCACACATTTAAAAATACATTTTTATTTTTATTAAATATATTTTATATATCACCAGAGGGAGTAGCTAAACAGCTCCAATAGCATTGTAACTGACTGAAAGCCTGAACTCAAGCAAAAAAAAAAAAAAAAAGCAAATTTCAAACTCTATTTTGTATTTTAATAGGATCAGTTAGCAAGTTTAAATTCCCTCCGCTCATTGTGCTTTCAAGTTACAAATGAGATCTAAAACCATAAAGTAAAAGCAAGAAGAAAATGATTTTCAGATTCTCTGATGCTGGAGAAAATATATACAATGGGTTATATGAAGAGATGACCTTTATCTGCCAAAGTAATCTGAATATATTTCATACACATTTTTGAGTACTCTACGAGAAAGCAAATTGTGTGAGATAAAGTTGTTAGAATCAAAGTTAAATGCGACAAAATGTCACTTCATTTAAAATGTAATGTTATAGAAATAAATTAATGCAATGTAACCAGTTATAAAAATGCAGAAAGGATCCTTTTTATGTTTCTCTATTTCTATGACTGTTAGTAAGAAGCGCGTAGTACAGCTTTGCTGTACCATAAGATACCCCAGTATCGTCATGTATAAGACCTTCAGATTTAACCTGACCTCCTCAGAATGGATATCCACACTACAGTATGTTAGGAGACCTTTTTGATACCACTTTGATAATTCTTTGCAAACCTCCATTAGAAACAGAGAAAAGCCACTTCAAGAGTGTTCACTTACAGCTTACTGTTTACCTATACACTCATAAGATCAAAACCCCTGGTCTTACTGTTTTTGTTAACAAGGAGCAGTAAAAGTCTTCCCACATACTGAGTTTTGGTTTCCATTTTACAATCTGAGATGACAGACGGCACAAAAATGATGAGAAAACTGTGGGGAGGCTTCCAGAAGATTGATTCTCTCATCAGCTGATTCTTTTCTAGTTAGTCTTTTATTGACTACAAAGGTATAGCCAATGCAGAAAAGGAAAACCAGACTGCCCTGTTTAATCCTGAGGGCATTGGCAAAAGGTGATCACTTTTTGAGAAAACAGAGGCCTACAAGGAAATCAGCACACTGTATGAGCCGTTAAGCTGATTTAAACACACAAGGGATGCCTGGGGTTGAGCGCAAGATCTCTGAGGTGTGAGATGAGAATGAAACCATTCCACAGACTAATATTACTGAGCTTTAGTAGCAGGTGGTACAGTTGATCAGTCAGGAACCTGTCATTTGGAGAATAGGCCAATATATCTGAGAGACACGAAAAATCCTTCATTTTTTTCCTCCTTCTCACCAAGAGTAAAAATATTGCGATTTTGAACTTTGAGCAATTATCAACTACAAGTTTCCACAATTTAGGCACCCATAAGAAGTGAGCAAAACTAAAATACAGCTAAATTTTCTGATATTTGCCTAAGATTGCAAAATATAATAACTCGTAGTGGCTGAGCCAGATATTTAGTTGTGATTTAAGTCCATCTGGAATGAAGCCTTTACATGTTATCAGCATAACCTGCAATCCAGACAGCCCAGAAAAATCCACATGGAATTTGCATAGCCAGAGAGAGAAGTAAAGACTCACATTTCGCTTTCTGTTTTGCTGATTTTGTGGTTTGGATGGTTGGTTTTGTTATTGGCATGTTATTACTTAAACAATTGTAGAGAAAAATCTGCAGTTTGACAATATCCATTTGCTACCTGGAGTCTTAGAGAGAGGATGAAATGTTAAAGTGGGTTATTAACTTATATTTATAATGGCACCACCTGACCCTATCATTCCCCATTTGCTAATTCCTACAGACAATTCAAAAACAGAAGACTGAAGTGACAAATTGAATAAATTAGAATAGATGAAATACCACATGTTTTAAAAGGGTATTTTCACTACACCCTCCTCTGTACCATGAACATTTTGATTCACAATAAAAATTAATAAGGATATTTTTAATATATTTCATTAAAACTAAGATACCGTCAATTTCAAATGCACCTAATTTCAAACATGTTATGCCCTAAAAATGGGAAGATACAATATTTGATTTTGCTTTTATTTACTGTGAGTTAACCATAGAATTCCTAGATACAGCAGTCTTCTCTTCAGATAATCTTTTAGGACAGTACATATCATTAGTGACTATACGCACAATTATTTTTTGAATGTCCGCTAGGTATCTTGTAATTTCCTCAATTCAGGAGAATAGGTGTGTGTGTGTGTGTGTGTGTGTGTGTGTGTGTGTGTGGTGTGTGTGCGCGCGTGTGTGTGTGTGGTTTAAAGTCAATAATAGAACAGTTGAAGAAAATTTGCTTTATCAACTCATCTATTTACCTCTTTACTAGAATGTTTTGATAATAGAGCCCAGAAATAATATATCAAAAATATCAGAAAGAAACATATGCAAGAAAAAACTTTGCAGAGCATGAATTCTTCTTACAACTTTAACCAATTAAGTGTTACACATTTTTTTAAAAACATATTTGCAATATACGGCCTTCTCATTACTTCTCCCAGCTCTTTGGTTTGAACCTTGACACAACGTACTAAGGCTTACATGTATGAACTCGAATTAAATGAAATTATTTTCTCTGACTACAATCCTCTGTCTTTATGACTCCCTCACCTCATTACACCTACTGATTTCATATTGTCCCAGGTCCATTGATACCTGCCTATTGTAAAAGCCAATCAGCTCATCTCCCTTCTGCCTTCTCTATTTCTCTATCTCTGGTTAGCCATAATAAAGATCTGTCTGTCTTCATGTTAGAGATGATATCTCCAGAAGTTCTGATTTTCGGAAAATGGCCAAGCGGCACACATGCCTACACCAGAATGGTAGCATTCACGGGGGCAAATTCAAGGAGCAGGCATCATGGCAGGTGTTTAGGCCCATTTGCCCCATCACATACTGTGAAGAGCACAGAAACCTGTCAGGATTCCTGGTGAGGATCAAAGGCCCTCGGACTGTGGAAACTTTAAAACTGAAGATCAAGGAAGCCTTGCCCCTCCTCTGGCATGATCAGAAGTCAGAGTACAACAATACAACTGTGACCTGCCAGATACTGACTCCAAACTTAACCTGGCAGTAACAGCCCCTCCCCTGACACAATCACAGGGCCAGAGAAGAGCCATGCAGTTGTGTCACGTGACAAGTACCGTGTATCACCTCTCCTGAGTGACACTACTCCCTTCACTGGTGTGGTAAGAAAGCTGAGGCCCAAGTCTCATTGAGGAAACCTGACCACACAGCAAGCACAATGTATCAGCCTTCACGGCCCCTTCCGAGGCACGATGTGGGCCTGCGAATCGAGCCTCCTCATTGACCAGGATCGGTTGCCTGAAGCATTGGGTCTTGGCCGGTTTCCGTGGAACTTTATAGAAAGCTAGTGCCTTCTCTGGATGGCCAGGCTGCTGGAGTTATGTTTTAAAAGCTTTAAACTTTATCTCGCAGGGATTAAAAAATCAAAATGACATGGAGGTTCTGATAGTTTATTTTCACAGACCACTTTTTACTTCTCTGGAGTTCACATTTTCTCCAAGCCTGGTTAAATGGTAGCACCTATGGCTTCATCTCCTGTTCCCTTTCTGCCAGGCATCGCAGGGAAAGTCAGGAAACTGTGTCCAGTTATTCCAATACCAGTTGGGTCCTTGACTGCCCTTTGCAGCAATCTTTATTTCATTTCTATGTTGTTTCCTACAATGTTAATTATAAACTTGCCCTCTCTTTGCAGACTCTCATTCTCAGGAGAAACTTTGCCCCTATAATTACAGAACTTTAGAAAATAAACATCTTCAATGTTTCTATTCCAGCCTCTAAATATTTCTTCATATTTATTTATTCCTTTTCTTGTTTTGTTCTTTCTGTATTAGAGTACACAATCCTTTTCTTCTTCAGCCATATATTCTATTAGTTATCCACAATAGCTCTCATGCCTTCAGTTTCTTATTTATACATTCCCCCTCCACTCATAAATGTGTTCCCATGAATGCAAATATAATTTAATAAAATATCTTTATTTGTCCTCCAGCCATTTTTGCTCCATATCATTCTTCTCACTGAAAACTTCTTAAAAGTCTTTTTCTGTGCCTTGATTTTCGTTTTTTACCCATTCACTCATCTCTTAATTACTATTAACCTGGGTCCCACCACTGGAAATGCTCTGTTTAAGATATACAATATCAGCAATTACTAATGAGGGTGAAATCTGTTAAGTGCTTTATGAATACGAGCTCATTCTTTTTTTAATGTATTATTTATTTTTGAGAGAGAGAGTGAGCAGAGGAGGAACAGAGAGAGAGAGACAGAAGATCCAAAGCGGGCTATGCACTGAAAGCAACAAACCCCTCGCAGGCTTGAACTCTCGAGCTACAAGTTCATGACCTGAATAGAAGTCCAAGGCTCAACCGACTGAGCCACCCAGGTGCCTGAATATGAGATCATTCTTATCAAATGTCCTCAAATTTTCAGTTCTCTTCCTGTCTCTGATTGCTTATTAGCTGAACCTCAGATCAGAGCCATTCCTCCTGCTTTAAAAATCATTTTATCCCAAGGGTGCCTGGGTGGCTCAGTCATTTAAGCCTCCGACTCTTGTTTTCTGCTCAGGTCATGATCTCACTGTTGGGTTTGTGGGATGGAGTCCCACTTTGGGCTCCTAGGGATTCTCTCCCTCTCTCGCTGCCCTTCCCCCACTCACACCCCCACGGGCACACACACACTCGTGCATGCTCTCTCTCTCTCTCTCTCAAACAAACATTTTTGAAAATCATTTTATCCCATATCTTATCATATTTAGACTCGCCCATACCAAATAAAGGTATTCAAAGAATTAACAAGGATATAAGCAAATTAATGATGCAATTAATGCATTTAATTGCAGTAGCATAAAAAACAGTACATGAATCTGTTTAGTCTCCTCCTCCTCTTATACACTTGGTGCTTACTATGAGGACAAACAAAACTATGAATCTGCCCAAAGAAAATTTTGTGTATATATTTTTGTAAACTATGGCTTTAAAAATAAGCTTTGCCAGCTGCATATTTGTGTTGCTTTGCATTAGGATTAATTAATTCTTTATGGTATTTTAGATGTTTTGTGAAATAAAGTCTTTAAATGATTCCTCTCTAACACTGTGGCAGCTTTTGCTTTCAGCTATGCATACATTATATATGACATACATATTTAATGTAAATATCTCACGTATAGATGCAAAGCATGATTGCACAATTTACCGCTTACCTTCAGGGGTGGGAGTTAAGAGACATTTTATTTTTAGAAGAAATTTCTTGGATTAAAGCTGGACAGACCTTCTCACTGCCAAACCAAATGTAATAGTGAAAAAGGAAACTCCTGGCAAATGTAGACGTACAATGGAATTGATGCATAAAATAATAGCCTTGCTTAGCTACAGTACCAAAAAAAAAATATATTTCCATGTTTCCTTTGCCAAATAGGGGAGGAAAAAGTAGCAGGAGGAAAATTTTATTTCTCAGTCTCTAAAAGTGGAAAGGAAAATTCTGTGTAAGAATACATAAATTGTAAATGTCATTTAACAGATATCACATGTGAAAGTGCCTTCAGAGCACTATTTCCAATTTGCTTAGACAACTTGAAAGTAAAACATCAAGATAAGTGCCCGTAACTTGCCCCAGAAAGGCCAAGCTTTAAAGAGAAACAGCATTTTCTGATTTAACTTATTACTATTGATTCACAAGGGGGAAGTTGCATTCAAATATGTATTTTCAAAATAACACATCATACACTAAAAACATCAAAATACATTGAAACAGTGTTTAAAGAAAGAAGGATGAGAATAAAACTATCATAATTCACATGCAAACATATCCATTCCAGCTCCCACTGACAGCCTAAAATATGAACAATTTCTTTTAATTTACACTTGGTAAAAATCCAATTAAAGTCAATTGTGAGAAGAAAAAAGCATCTACCAAGTATTTACTTTTAACATGACGTTCAAAGTTCTTTTGTGTCTCATTCCAAGTTGTAACCTTCTCATTTAAACAGCTCAATCACGTAGTCGATCACGGAGGTGTAATTACTGCCTTACCTCATTCGATCTTGCTTTTCATGCCCCGCCTCAGTGCAGGTAGCACTGAACCATAGTTATACGTCAGGAAGACTGCCAGCTGGAAGACTGTGCTGTACATCTCACAGGGGAGTTTCCAATAGAGCCCAGTTTTAAATAGTTACACAAGCATTGCTAAGCAGGTGGTTCAAGGAAGTCCGGGTTCTTACTCGTACTTGCACATCTCTTCTCCCAAACCAGGCATACACATCAGATTCAAGTTTAGTCTCCATAATGTGAAACCAAGCGACATTTCGGACATTCTTTAAATAATTCATTATATGAATCTATAAACCCAGACTATTAACTGTCTCTGTAATATTCTGGTCCTTCCAGTTCTAAATAGATCACTTTTACCGACTCATATACTGAGCTGAAGGGACACGGTTTTTTGCAGAATGTTTATAGTATCTTCATGAGAAAAGATATGAACATATTAAAAAGGCTTCAGCAATAGGGGCACCTGGGTGGCTCAGTTGGTTAAGCATCTGACTTTGGCTCAGGTCATGATCTCACGGTTTGTGGGTTCAAGCCCCTCGTCAGGCTCCATGCTGACCGAGTGGAAGCCTGCTTGGGATTTTCTCTCTTTCCCTCTCTCTGCCCCTCCCCCACTTATGCTTTCTCTCTCAAAAATAAATAAACTTGAAAAAAAAGGGTTTCAGCAATATGAAAGGACTGAATAAAGTTTTAAAAAAAAAAACACTGTAAATCCAAAGACATACTTTGAAAGAGCTTAAATATAATAAAGATGGAGAAAAAATATACCAGACAAATATGAATCAGAACATCCAGGTAGCAATTTTAATATCTAACGTTCTCAAACTTGAGACAAAACTATATTTAAAAAAGAAAAAAAAGATACTGTATTCTGATCAAAGACATAAGAAAAAATACGTAGTATGATGAACATTCCAACATATAGTTAACTATATAGCCTCATAATATATCAAGCAACTTAAAAGAACCATAAAAAAATTATTCTAGCTGTTGATTTTAAACTTCATGAAGATACAAACAAAGCAACCAAATAAAACTATGTGCGGAAATATCAAACATCTGAAAAAAGCAATTAATAAGCTTGAGATTATATATAGAACTGTACACCCACAGATAGACAAGACATATTGTTTTTGAGCACATACAGAACACTAACAAAAATACTTCACATATTCAGTCATGAGGCAGCAGTAATAAATCCCAAAGGACAATATTATGCATTTGTTCTCTGTCCTCAATGCAACAAAATTCAAAATTATAACAGAAAGATAATTTTAATTTCCTACATATATTGGAAAATAAAGAGCACACTATTAATTAATTCCTGGGTCAAAATAACATAAGTTAAGACGTATTTTAGAACTTAACGACAATGAATACAGAGCATGTCAAACTATGTAAGGCAGAGATGAAGTGAAATCATAGTTTAAATGTGTATATCAGGAAACAAGGAAGATTAAATACAACCGAACTCATGTTTAAAAAAGAGAGAGGTGAGAATAACAATACCTAAAGAATCAAAAGAAAGAAATAATAAAGAAATCAACAAAGTTAGGAATAAAAATGGAGACAAGTAGCAGAAACATAGCTATTCCTTGGAAAATTTAATAAGAAAGATTTTAGGGGTACCTAGATGGCTCAGTCTGTTAAGCATCTGACTCTGGCTCAGGTCATGATCTTATGTTCCGATGAGTTCGAGCCCTGCATCGGGCTCTGTGCTGACAGCTCAGAGCTTGGAGCCTGCTTCGGATTCTGTGTCTCCCTCTCTCTCTTCTCCTCCCCTGCTCACACTCTGTCTCTCTTGTTCTTAAAAATAAATAAACATAAAAAAATTTTTAAAAAGAATAAATAAGCATTAAATTTTTTTATTTTAAAAAAATACGAAAGATTTTAGAAAAATTGACCTAAAAAAGAGGAAACATATAAATAAACACAATGCAGAACAGAAAAAGGAAATAAGACATATAACAGGTTTAAAAATTAAAGTATTATAACAATTATATCAATAAACTTGAATGGCTATGTAAAATGGATATATTCCTAGAAAATTATAAAATGCCAAAATTGACAAAAGATAAAATAAAGCACCGAATAGGCCACTAAATCTTACAGAAACAAATGTTAGCCATATGGATGGCTTTACAGGTCAGTTCTACCAAAATTTCAATGAGTAGCTAATATCTGTCTTGTACAATACATATACATAAAATAGACAATACATATATTTTTTTTAATTTAAAAAGAAGCAAAAAAGGGACTTACCTAATTTATGGGACTACTGTAATGCTAATATGATGCAAATGAGCAAAATTATGAGAGCTTTTCACTTATAAACATGCAAACAAAATTCTTAAAGAAAATATTAACTACAATTCCGAGAAAATATACCATGATTAATTACAATAATGCAAGAGCGTTTCACATTCCAAATGTATGTTCTATCACATTATTATTAAGAAAAAGAAAAAATATGATTTCCTCAGGTAACAATTTTAAAAACTTTTGGCAACCTAGAAAAAGAAAAAAACAGGGGAGTCTCTTAAAGAGTAGGTAAACTACGTGTTAGTTATCTATTACTATATAACATATTGCCCCAAAATTTGACAACTTAAAGCAACTAACATTTATTATCTCATATTTTCTGTGAATCAAGTAAGTGGAAACAGATGAGTTGGATGGCTCTGCCTCAGGGGCTCTCACGAGGCTGCTATCAAGATGTGTCCAGGGTCATAGTCAATTCACAATCCCACTGAAGGAAGATCCACTTCCAAACTCACTCACATAGCTTTTGACAGACCTCAGTAGAACTGTTTCCAAGCTCATCCACGTGTCTTCACTGACCACAGAAAATCTACTTCCAGCTCATGTATGTGGGTCTCTCCACAGGGCTGCCTCATGAGATGGCAACTGATTTCTCCCAGAGCAAATAGGAGAGTACTACACCCGTGACAAAAGCAACAGTCTTTGTTATAACATAATCTTGGAAGCGACATCCTATCACTTCTGTCATATTTTATTCATTAGAAGTAAATAAATAAGGTCACTCCACGCTCGAGGAAAGACAAGTACACAAGAGCACAAATACCAGAAGGCAGGGGGTATTGGGGGACGTCTTAGGGGCTATTTACTAACACGGATATACCAAAACCTACACCACTGGAGTAAATGTAATTGGGAAACTAGAATATGAATGCATTCAATGTGAGATAAAGAGTAAGACAAAGAGGTCTATTGTCTTTATGCACACTGCTTTTAATGATTGATACACTCTGTTGGTCTTGGACAACATAAGGGAATAAAAAATATTGAGTGAAATATACGAATTGGGAGAGAAGACACAAACTATCCAGACATGAACACCTTCCTTAAAAAAATCAATAACTATAAAACATTTAGCAAGTTTACCAACTAAAATATCAACCTACAAAATTAAAAGTATTTATTTAAATTGGCAATAATCCAATAGAATATGGCTTTAAAATAAGATATTATTCACAATAGCAATATAAATCATAAAATACCTAAGAAGAAATGAAAGCAAGAATATAAGGTTTCTCTTCAGAGGAAACAATAAAATTATAATAAATGACTATATTAGTCAGTTCCAAGTACTATAACAAAATACTATTGAGTAGTGGCTTAAACTGACAGATATTTATTTCTCATAGTTCTGGAGCCTGGGAAATTCAACATAAAAGTGCTGGCAAATTCAGTTTCTAGTGAGGGACCTCTTCCCGGCTTGCTTGTGACTGCCTTCTTATTGTACACTGACATGGCAGAGAAAGAAAGCTTTGGTCTCTCTTCCTTGTCTTATGCCAACACTAATCATATTATGGGGGCCCCAACCTCATTACCTCATTTAAACCTAATTACCTCCTAAAGGCCTCACCTCCAAATACCATCACATTAGAGGTCAGAGCTTCTACATTAATTTGGAGGGGACCACAAACATTCAGTCCATAACAAGAACATAGCTGTTTATTTGAATAAATGAAGGGACATTCAATACCTTGGAAGGGATGATTTCATATTATTTAAAAAAATCAATAAAATTCCAGTTGGATGTTCTTAAGTAACCTAAGAAACTTACTCTAAAGTTTCATGGATGCATAAAGGTTGATGGAAACGAATCCAACCTTATAAATGTCTTCCCAGACATAATCCATATATAAATTTAAAGCCATAAGAAAGTGTGCTATTGATACAATATTAATAAAACAATATGAAAGGAAGCTCAAAGACAGACCCTGGCATATATGTGAACATTTTAGACCCATTAATAGTCAAATAATGTTTTTTTAATGTTATACCAATATTGCATTCCTAGGATAACCTGATGACAACATATTAGTACCTTTATGTATGGTTAGATTTGGTTTGCTAGAATTTTATATGTATGCTCATGAGGGATATTAGTCTGTAGTTTTATTGTAATATCTTGTAGTTGAGGTATCAGGTTAATGCAGGCTTCATAGAATATATGGAAAAGTCTCTCTCTTTTTCTATTTTCTGAAGAGTTTCTGGGAAGTGGTATTATTTTTTCCATAAATATTTATTAGAGGTCACCAGAAAAGCCATCTGGACCTGTAATTTTCTTCACAAGAACATATTTAACTATAGATTCAACATCTTTCATAGATATAGGACTAGTTGTGTTATTTATTTCTTCTTGAATAAGCTTTAATAATTTATGTTTTTCAAGAATTTTTCCCATTTCATGTTAAGTTGTCAAATTTATTGGCAGAAAGTTGTTCATAAATTTCCTAATTATCTCTAATATGTGTAATAATGTTGTTTCTCAAAATTCTTGATGTTGATAACTTGTATTATCTCTCTTCTTTCTGTTCATTCTGTTAATTCAAAAGTTTACCAATTTTATTGACTTTCTTAAAACACCAGATTTTCTTTTCACTGATTTTCTCTATCGTTCTCTGTTTTCAATTTTATTGACTTCCGCTCTAATGTTTACTTTTTCCTTTCTCTCTGCATTTAGTATTTAATTTTCTCTTTTTTTTTCTCCTACCTACTTAGTATTTAATTTCCTCTTCTTTTTCTAGCTACCTAGTATTTGCTAGTTACTTAAAGTTGAAGCTGAAGTAATTAACTTGAGACCCTTCCTGTTTTCTAATATAGGCATTCAGTGCTATAAATTTCCTTGTAAGCACTACTTTAGCACCATCTCATAAACTTTGATATGTTCTCATTTTCGTTCATCTCAAAATTCTTTCTAATTTCCCTTTTTATTTCTTCTTTGACCCATGAGTTATTTAGAAGTGTGTTCTTTTATTTCCAAATATCTGGCTACTTTCCAGACACCTTTCTTTTATTGATTTCTAAATTACTTGCACAGTAGCCAAAGAATACATAATCTATGACTTAAATCCTTGCATATTGGTTGAGACTTGCTTTATGACTCAGAATATAGTCTATATTTGTAAATGTTAATGTATGTTTAAAACAAATGTGTATTTTGCTATTTTGTACTTTATGTTTTATAAATATTAATACCTTCAAATAAGTTAGTTGTAGTGTTCGGATTTTCTATAGCCTTACTCATTTTTGTCTATTTGCATGAATTATTGAGAGAGTGAGAGAGAGAGATGTTGAAATCTCCAGCTATAATTGTTAAGTTTATCAAGTTCTCCAAGCAATTCTCTCAGTTTTTGCTTTATGTATTTTGGGGTTCTGCCATCTTAATAAATTGATCCTTTTTCATTATGAAATAACATTCTTTATCTATAGGAATATTTTTGGCTCTGAAATCTAGTTTGTCTGATGTTAATATAGTCTCTGTGATTTGTTTTGATAAGTATTATAATAGTATATGGGTTTTCATCCTTTTACTTTTAACTTATTTGCATACTTACATTAAAAGTACATTTCTTGTACTCAGCAGATAATTAGTTCTTGTATCTTTGTCCAATCTTACAATATCTTCCTTTTAACTGGTATATTTAAACCACTGACACTTAATTTAGTTTATTGATATGGTTAGATTTAAATCAAATATCGTATTTGTTTCCCATTTGTCATATTCTTTGCCTCTTTTTTCTTCTTTTTACTGCCTTCTCAAGGTTGGATGAATTACTTGAAAGAGGAGTGTGATGAAAGAAGTAGAGAGAAGAGATGATACTTCTTAATCTAAGTGGAAACTTTCAGTAAAATATGAATGTGAATTTCAGAAGAGTACTCTAAGCTGGAGATAATAATTTGAGAGTCATCTGCATATTCTTGGTATTTAAAGCCTTGAAACTAGATGTAATCACTTGCAATGGGAGTATGAATGATAAAGATAAGATCAAGGAAAAGTCCTAGGCTACTCCATTATTACGAGGGAGAGAGCTAAGGAACAACCTGCAAGTGCTACTCATAAGAAATCACAAGAGACATTGCAGATTAATCATATTAGGGTGTTGTCGTGGAAGCCAGGTGAAGAAAGACTTTAAAGAGAAGGATCAATTATTTAAAATGTTGCTTTAGTTCAATAAGGATAAAGACTGAAAAGTGACTGATAGATTTAACAACGTCGAAGGCTTTGATGATTTCAATAAGAACAGATTTGGTACAAAGGAAAGGACGAGCCAGATTTGAATAGATTCAATGGACAATGGGAGAGAAAATGTTGGAATGAGTGACTATAGATAACTTTTTTCAGAGAGTTCTCTTGTAAAAGGGCTTATTTAAGGCCAATTAACTAACAACTCATTTGTTGGATAATGGGAATAATATAGTAGAGAGGCAAAATTATCAGAAAACAGGAGAGAATGTTTCATTTCCCAATTAATTTAATGATCCCATCATAAACCAAATCCCAAACCTGAGAAAACATATGAAACAAAAATTCTAGAATACCCTTCATGAATACAAACTATAAGTTCCTAAGAATATTAGCAAATTGAATAAAACAGCAGAGAAAAAATGACAATACATCATGACCAAATAAGTATCTTTTATTCCTGGAATAGAAAGTTGGTTTAACATCCTGAAATTAGTCAATGTAATTTACCATATTAACTGAATAAAGGAGAAAAGTACATGACTTTATAAAATTCAATATCCTTTCATAATAAAAACTCTCAGCAAAATAGGAATAGTAAGGAATTTTTTTAAATTGATAAATGGTTCTTTAAAAATATATGTAATGGTAATATATATATATATATATACATATATATATATATACATATATATATATAGTTAATGGTAAAAAATTAAATTGGTTTCTCATAAAATTGGGAACAAAGTCAATATGCTCACTTTAACCACTTCAATGTATTATTTCACAGAATGTCCTAGCCATTTCAATATAACCAGGGGGAAAAAAAGGTCATGAATATCTAAAATGAACAAGAAAAATTACTCATATTAGTAGATATATTATTCTATATAGAAAATATCAGTGAATGCGCAAAATAACTACAAAATTAATAAATGAATTTAGCAAGGATATATGACACGAATTCATCTAAAAATAATTTATTCTTATATTCTAGTAGAAAATAGTGGAAAATGAAATTTTAAAATCTCTTTTACAAAACCAAAAATTATGAAAAAAACTAGTAAAGGATATTCAAGACATGTACACCGAATACTACCCCCCCCCAAAAAAATACTAAGGGAAATTAAAGACTTATGCCATGTTCCTGAATTTGAATCTTCAATATTATTAAGATGACAATCAGTCTTTAGGTTCAAAGCAATTCCAATAAAAATTCCAATATGTCTTTTTCTATAATTTGACAAATTGATTCTAAAATTTGCTTGAAAATGCAAAGGACCAAAATTAACAGAAGCAATTTAAAAACAGTGACAAAATAAAAGAACCTACCCTACTTGATTTTAAGTCTTACTATAGAGCTAAAGTAACACCGGGACACCTGGATGGTGTAGTAAATTAAGCATTTGACTCTGGGTTTTCGACTCAGGTCATGATCTCGCAGTTTGTGAGTTCCAGCCCTGCCTCAGGCTCAGTACTGTTGATGCAAAGCCTGCTTGGAATTCTCTCTTTCTCTCTGCCCCTCCCTGTTCTCTCTCTCTCTTTCTGTCTCTCTCTCTGTCTTTCTCTCAAAATAAATAAACTTTTTTAAAAAGCTAAAGTAATCAAGACAATTTAGGATTTCCAAAAACAAAACAAAATGGGGTGCCTGGTTGACTTAGTCAGTTAAGCATCCAGCTCTTGATGTCAGCTCAGGTCATGATCTCACAGTTCCATGAGTGGGAACACTGCATCAGGCTCTGCACTGATGGCATGGAGCCTGCTTGGGATTCTGTCCCTCCCTCTCTCTCTGTCCCTCACCCTCTTCCACACACTCTCTCTCTTTCTTAAAATAAATAAACTTAAAAAAAAAAGCACACACATATAGAAATCTAGATCAATGGAATAGAATACTCCAGATATAGGCCTACATAATGCGATCAACTGATTTTGCATGAAAGTAACAAGGGAATTCAACAGGGGAGAAGAAAGCCTTTTCTACATATTGTGTTGCAATAACTGGAAATTTCTATGCATAAGAGTGAACAATGACTTCACATCTAACACAAAATTAACTGAAAATGGATTACGGACATAAATATAAGACCTAAAATAATAAAATACTTAGAAAAAGAACATTGGGGAAAATCTTTGTGACTCTGGCAAAGTCCAAGTTTTCTAACATTGAACACGGAAAGCTTGAGCCAAGTTGGAGAAAATGAACAACTGTACGTCACCAATATAACAAACTTTGTTTCTTGAAAGATGTCATTTTTAAAAAGGAAACAACAAACCACAGACTGGGGGAAGGCATTCAAAACACATGTAACACAAAAATTTTGTATACAGAATATTACAAATTCTTCTAACCCAATAATAAGAAAACAAAGAATCCAATAAAACTTAATGCAAAAGTATGTATATGAATGCCCAATAAGTACAGTATTACTCACCAGAGAAATGAAAATTGAAATTAAAATGAGATACCTTTACATAACCGCAAGAACTGATCAAAATAAACAATCTCAGTGAGGACATAGGGCAACTAGAACTCTCTTGCAGCACTGATAAGCATATAAAATGGTATAATCACTTTGGAATATAGCTTGATCATTTCTTAACTTGCTAAGTTAAGAAATGATCATGGCACTCAGTCATACTATTTCTTAGCATTGACCACAAAGAATTGAAAACATGTCTGTGCAAAAAACTTCTATGAACGAATATTCATTGAAACTTTATTAACTACAAGGAATTGCAAGTCTCATCTATACAAAGACTTGCAAATGAATATTCATTGAAACTTTATTTGTAATAGTTCCAAACTGGAAACAACTCATGCTCACCAACGGATAAGCGAAAAAACAAAGTGGGGCATATTTGCTCAATGGAATACTTCCTCGTCAGTAAAATAAACTAATGTTATATATAACAACATAGGTGAGTCTCAGAGTAATTGTGTTGAAGGAAAGAAGCCAGGCAAAAAAATAAATGAGTAAAATAGTACGTGAATTAACATAAAGTTCTAAAAAAAAATGCAAACTCAGCTATAACAGGTAAGTTTAATGTTTGCTTGAGGATGGGGCTGGTGGGACGGATGGATTATAAAGGGACACAAGGACACTTTTGGAGATGATGGAAATGTTTATTATCTTGATATTTGTAATGATCTCACAGATGCATATATAACACTGAAACACGTATCAAGATGAGCACTGTCTAGTATAAAGAATTGTTGAATCACTGCATTATACACCTGAAACTAATAGAAAAATGTATGTTAACTATACTGGAATTAAAATTAAAAACTTAATGAAAAAGGTAATCTAATTAAACACTATATATTTTCAGTTTATTTGCCTTAAATTGCAATTCAAACCTTAACAATGTAGCTCCTATAAACATCTATTAAGCTACCAAATATAATTGAAAGTTATTATAGCCTCAACATAAAATGGACAGGTACAATCAGTGGGGCCTTATAAAGACAAATACCTTTGTAAAAATGTGTCAGCGTATATAGGAAAACTGAGAATTTTACTAAGCAAGGCAACTTGTTGTTTATTTCTTTTCGTTTTAATTCCAGTAGAGTTAAAACATAGTGTTATATTATTTTACGTGTGCACTATAGGGATTGAACAATTCCATACATCATCGAATGCTGAGCTCAAGTACATTCCTTAATCCCCATCACCTATTTTACCCATCCCCCACCCACTTCCACTCTGGTAACCATCGGTTTGTTGACTATAGTTAAGAGTATGTTTCTTGGTTTGTCTCTCTCTTTCTTTTTTCCTTTACTCATTTGTTTTTTTTTTTTTTCTTAAATTCCACATAGGGAGGGGTGAAAACATATGGCATTTGTCTTTCTCTCACTTATTTCACTTAACATTGTACCCTCTAGATCCATCTGTGTTGTTGCAAATGGCAAGATTTCATTCTTTTTGTGGCTGAATAATATTCCATTACATATAGATCACATCTTCTTTATCCATTCTTCTATCAATGGACACTACTTGAGCTGCTTTCATAATTTGGCCATTGTAAATAATGTTGCTATAAACATAAGGGTACATGTATCCCTTTGAATTAGCATTTTTCTATTCTTTGGGTAAATACCCAGTAGTGCAATGGCTAGATCATACGGTAATTCTATTTTAACTTTTTGAGGAAGCTCCATACTGTTTTCCACAGTGGGTCCACCAGTTTGCATTCCCACCAACAGAGCAAAAGGGCCCCTTTTCTCTACATCCTCGCCAACGCTTGTTTCTTAAACAAGGCAACTTATAAGCAGCAGATGTCATAAAAGCAACTGTTAGAGCACTGCCAGTCTCTTGGATATTTCTACCACTCCAGTATTACAAAAATCTTAGCACCTGCAATGCTCAGGAAAAGAAAGCAGCAGGGATAATAAGCCACAGGAGTAAGAAAAAAAACCTTTCAACTTAAATATAAATATATAAGTATATAAAAATATATATATATATATGATGTAATATATAGCCATTTATATTATGAAAACCCCAAAGGTATTTCCACCTCTGAAAGGTATACTATCTTATCTGCTCACCCCTTCCCCTCTGCCTTTCTCTTCTCCAAGACCCAGCGTGCTTCATCTGGCTTTAGTCAGAGCCTTCTTTCTGGCTCTCTCTCTTCTTTTTTCTTTTTCAAATTTCAGAGGAGTCACAAGGATATTTTTAAAGCACAAATTCTTCATTTCATCACCCCGTCTTCAAAATGGACACAATACAATAACATTGCAGTGTTTTTAGGGATGAGAGGCTCAGCTATCTGTAGGTGATAGACACATAGATGCATACTTAGATGGCAGATATGTAAATACACAGAAAGACAGACAAATATTCATTAAATGATAGTAATTAGTCAACTTAAAATATGCAAACAGTATTTTCATCACCTAGGATTTAGACAACTGCTTTTCATGCAGGCATCAGCACACTCATACACAAAAGATCGAACGATAGATTTTTGCCTTCTTACTTAACTGGGACTTCTTTCTGTAGTTAATATACAAAACCAGCTTCTCTTTTGAATTCCTTCACTAGGGTAGAGTAAGATTGGAAATCAAGTGTCACACACAAAAGTAAATCTGTAAAAAAAAAAAAACAAGCAAAAAAACAAAAAAACAAAACAGGACCCTTTCTGCTAGAACCGTAGTTACTCTTCTATTGACACTAAAACCTGACCTCTCTTAAAACAGTTTTGCAAGTACTTTTGAGGTAGAAGTCTGCCATAGAACAGATTTCTGGCAATTACTATGGGCAGCAGAAAGGAATAAATAATGGCTTATGAAGGGGCTCAGTTCGGGCACAATTTCATTTAAGCTAGTTGTGATCACTTGCGCCAGGGTTATTATATGTGGGTTCAACCTTTTATTTTAGTTTTCAGTTGTGTTCCACAGCTGGGTCATGGTTGGTGCTACTTACTCTATGGATGCTACATATTTAACGACACTAGTGCATTGTATTTGTACTTGTGATCTTTCATCCCCCCCAATTTATTGATAAAGAATCGGATTGATTTTTACCACCAACCACCAACCCCACGAGAGGTATCAACCACAATGCTCTTTTTATTATTTCCTGCAGGTGTTGTCAGACTTTCCTGCTGGCACCCATTTTCTTAGATGGGTGTTCAAAAATTCGCTTTGTTTTAACACACACACACACACGCACACACACACACACGCACACACCACTAAGTTTCTGCAAAAAAATAAGATAATCCAAATGTACAAATCATGATAATTGCTTCGGTTGGCAATCTAATAAAGAAGTAAAATTCTTGACATGGCACTTAAAAACAGTCTTTTTTGGAAAAAAAAGGTTTTATTTTAAGCTTCATTATCAAAGATTTCCTAAAATACAAACTAAAATATAAGGCTATTGTTACTAATTAATTACTATGATTTCTATTGTTCTTTCCTTTATAGGCCAGAATACCATGGTTCTAAACAGTTTCATGATAAATCTGATGCATCAAATTGTCACTTGTTGGAGGAGACCATCTGTGCTTCAGTGTTGGCATTCTTCATCGCAGACTAATAAATTAGTCATATTAATAACTATTTCAGCCAATAAATCCATGGATAGAAAATCTGATCATGGGATGTGGCATTAACAAACTGTTACTTCAGTTTGAAACAAAAGCACCTGTTTTCCCAATTCTTAAGATCTGTAAGTTTCCTTGCAAATATTCATAATTCTGGTTTGCTCTGGAATAGACATACAAAGCCAAAGACTCTGTCCTATTTGCCAAAGACGCTGTCTGCCTAAGGATACTTTGACTATCTGAAAATGCCATTATCTTATGCTAATGATGTATCACCATAGTAAGAAATAATTAATTATTCAAAAACATATGACTGCTTGGTAAGACACCCAGTATAATGGGGTCGATACAACTTAGCAGCTAGTGTAAGTCACACTAATTTTATGGAACAAACTGTCTATTTCATAATTTAATTTTATTAAGGTGTTTTGTTTGCTTTTGTTTTGTTTGCTTTTGTTTTGTTTTTGCATATGTTATCTGGACAGTAAATATTTTACCACACTTTGCCCTATATAAAATTTAGAATTTTGGTGATCAAATATTTCTTCATGTAGATTTTTTAAGCTACTGGTTTCAGCAAAAAGAGTCCTTCACGTAGATTAAAATATTAAATATTTCTATAAGACTTATTATGAAATAATGGTCTTTATGACCCCTTTCTCTGTTTCCATTCCCCAGAGGCAATAGCTTTCAACTCTTTGACCTGGTTAAATTCATTGCAACTAATTCTTAAATTTCTTCAGCCTTAGAAGTTATTAATTGATTTCCCAGTATGGAAGATGCAAATTTAGTCATCTGTCAAACATCACTCACTTCCCGAACATAACAAATTGTATATCTCCAAAATTATTTCTATCTCTGAAATATATCTAAGTTCACTCATCCTCTCAATTTTTATATCATACTTTTAGTTAGATCAATATTCAAATCTTAGATTATTAAGATTATTTGAACAGTATTCTTAGGTGAACTATGTGCCAGATGGAGATTGCTTTTGGTGGGGAGGAACAATTTTTTGTTTACACCGAAGATAGCATTTATCTTGTTTTTAACCTTTTTGTGTTCTCTTTCCCACTAATTCAGCTCCAAGTCTTCCCCAAGCTGTCTACATGTTCTCAATATGTTCAAATACCTCACAGGTCCTATCAATTCCCTCATTTTGAAGACAGGTCCCCTGGAGTCTTTTGACCTGCTTTCTATGTCTGGAGCACAGCTTTCACCCTGATGTCCCCTTTCACCAAGATCCTAGGGCAGTATCTTTTTCTTGAGTTAAAGCCATTCTTTCCTAGATTCTTTCTTGGTTTATCCACTCCTTCAGTTCTTGAGAAAGCATATATAAATGGTAAATTTTTTGAGAATTCCTGTATCTAAAAATATCCTTGTCTACTTTACATGTAATTAATTGTGTATAAAATTCTAGGCTAAGTGTCCTTTTTTTTTTCAAAACTTGAATGCCTAGATCCATTGTCTTTTATTTTTTTGGTATCATAATAGAGAAATCCATGAATACTTGGACTACTGGCTCTTTGTATGTGATCTTCTTATTGTTTGTTTGTTTGTTTGTTTGTTTTTAAAGGTTTTGGCAATTGTCCCATTTACATCAGTGTTTTGATATTTCATGATGATAGGCTTAATGCGGATCATTTTTTTCCCATTGACTTTGTTTTTATTGAATAGAGAAACTCACATCCTTCAAGTCCACGAAATTTTGAATCATTTCTTTGATGATATTCTTCATTTAACTTTCTTTGATCTCCCTTTCTGGTATACCTGCCATTTGGTTTTTGGACTTTTAGCCTGATACTAAAAGTAATTTTTTCTATACATTAGTTTTGGTCTCTGTGAATCTGCACGTAATGAGTCTTGGCAATTGATATTTACACAGGGAACACCTAAAAATTGATTCAAAGTCTACACTGGTGAGTGGTCATTGTCAACTAAGAGCCTGTCTATAGGTGAGCTGGCAGGGCTATTTCATTAAGGAAACTTGGATGTGAATCGTTTTAGGTTTTTTTTTTCTTTGGCTACTCAGATTCCGCAGAATAAAATCAGCCTATCTCCTCCATGGAGAGTTATAAGCCTGGCTGTCAGTAGTTGAGATCCAAGGTGGAACAGAAACTGGGCATTTCAATAAGAAAAACAATTGAAAAGAAAACCTACTTGAAATGATTGCAGTATGATAAAGAAGATAGTTCAAAATAACTATTACAAATCAATAGTTTTATGTAAGAGCAATAAACACATCTTTTAAAATATGTTCACACTTTTTATCATAATAAATCTAGTTGAAACAAATTTAAATGAATGAAACAGAAATTTGTTGGAACAGAAAATACCTAAATGCTCCCAAATAGGATTAACTGTATTACATATATTAGAATATATTATGTAACCTGCATTAGATTTTATATTTTTTATACATATATGGCACCTGTCATTCATGCTCAGTACCCAATTCTTGGTAATTTAAATAGAAAGAAAAAAAGGAAGGAAGAAAGGGAAAAAAGGAAGGAAAGAAAGGAAGGAGGGAAGGAAGGGAAGGAGGGGGGAGGGAGAAAGAAAGAAAGAAAGAGAGAAAGAAAGAAAAAGGGAAATAAATAATGGAAGAAAGAGAAGAGAAGAAAAGGAAGGAAGGAAGGAAGGAAGGAAGGAAGGAAGGAAGGAAGGAAGGAAGGAAAGGACAAAGGGAGGAAGGGAAAGAAAAAGAGATGAAGGAAGGGAGGGATTTTCTTTTCTAGTTCTTGCATTCCTGACCAGTAAAACAGAATGCCAGAATGTCAAATGTGTACTTTATTTACTCTCAGCATTTTTACTGACTTAGTGGAAATGTCTTCATGTTGGAAGTGGCCAAGAATATGGAAGACACTGAGAACTTGCTAACCAGTTTATACAGGATAGAAAATATTCTCAAGTCCCCTCCCTCCACAACTAATACTGTCCTTTATCAGATGTTGTAAATGCTGAAATACTGAAAATCAGAATTTCAAAACCATAAAAATAATGTAAATTTAGCTCTATGGCCATCTCAGTGCTTTTCAAGGCTCTGGTCTTTGAATAAGCCTTCAGAGTCAGAAGTGCTGAACATTTTTCTTTCTTATAAAAGGCAGTAGTAACCTGGCACAAACCAGAACAGTGCAGTCAGAAAGCCGGAGAAGTTTCTTTTGTTACATAGAACAAAGGAATGAGCTACACAGTTTAAAACCCATCAGGGTTTCTGGAATAAGTGAAACTTTTTTGTTTGTTTCAGAACTGTTAAAATTCTTATATACCAAAGGTTTCACAATCAAAATAGTCTATGTTCATGGTATCTCAAGGAAAGGAAACAACTTATTTGAAGAAAACTACCTTTTAAAAAAAAATCTGACTTATGGCCTTTTCTTTAGAGAGTCACATGACAAGAAGAAATAGATGTTCAAGACAATTGGTATTCAGCCCTCTCCAGTCTTGCTACATAACCCCAAGAAAAAATAATTGGAGAAGGAAAGAAGTATATTATATATTCTCTAACTTCAGTAATGATCATTTTTAACTATTATTAACTGTGACTTTCATTCTAGTATCTTCAGTTGCTCGGTTTTATAAATTTTAAGAGTTTGGAGGCCTTGAATTTTACTCTACTTCCTTCTTTTCTTCATGGAAAGTAGTTTATAATCACCATTAATATGCAAGTACTAACACAAACATAAGTAGAACATGAACGTGACACACAGACACGTCTCTTATATGATTCCAGTTTAGCTGGAAATTATACTACTACTTTTTCTGAAATTTATTGGTAATAAAAGTCAATCATTCAAGAAATGTGGCAAAATTCTTATGTGTTCATTGAATACTTTTCTTATTAGTATTACTACTACTTATAGACAGTAACTGGGGAGTCAAAATTAATGCCTATTCAGCCACACTTTCACTTTCTTTTTTTTTTTTTTCAACGTTTATTTATTTTTGGGACAGAGAGAGACAGAGCATGAACAGGGGAGGGGCAGAGAGACAGGGAGACACAGAATCGGAAACAGGCTCCAGGCTCTGAGCCAGCAGCCCAGAGCCTGACGCGGGGCTCGAACTCACGGACCGCTAGATCGTGACCTGGCTGAAGTCGGACGCTTAACCGACTGCGCCACCCAGGCGCCCCTTGCTTTCTTATAATAATAATAACTTACTCTTTGGGGGGAAACTGCCCTTTCCTATCAATAACGCTGTCAATAATCAGTCAAGTAGAACCAAGATATGAATAAAAAGATGAAATCCTGACATCAAAACTTAATGCCATGCCTAAAACATGTCTCTCCCATCCTGAGACCACATCTCAAAAAAATTACTTAAAGTTATATCTTTTTGAACAATGCTTATGTAAGAAACACAAATATGGAGTAGTCATTGTATGACAAAACTTGTAATGAATCTGAAAACAATTTTAAAATATAAAGAATAAATCATCTCAATAAAGTTATAAGACTGAATATGTCAAAGATGTGTGATGGGAATTAAAATGTAAATACATTAATTTTCATCTGAATAGTTTAATTGTCTAAAATATACTGAAAGCAACAAATACATGGCAGAGAGAATGGTCAAGAAAGAAATTAATTTAAGATTTTAAATATAGAGGGTTAAATAAGTTTCAAAAACTTAACTAAAAAAACAGTACTTTGCATTCTATTTGTGTTTGGATTTGTTAGGATTCTTTCTTTTCATCTCAGAGATAAAAATAGAATTAAAAGCACACCAACGATCACAATAAGTATAAATGAGATCAAATTAAAATCCTAAATTAAGAATCAACTATATTTAGATGGGCTAAAAAAATACAAACTCTATCTGCTCACAAAAAGGTAGTTAAAAAGGTGAGAAAATGTTAAAATATTATGTTAAATATTTAACATAAAATATTATGTTAAATGTTAAAAAATGTTAGAAGGATAGGCAAAATATAGAGATTAGATCTTCTCTTCTTCCAAAAAAATACTAAGAAGGAAGGGGAGGAGGAGGGAAGGAGGGTAGAAGGAGGGGATGAGGAAGGGAGGCAGGGAAAGGTAACAAAAGTTGGTAAAAAAGAGAAGGGAAAAGGAAAAAAAAAGAAGAAAAAAAGAAAGAAAAAAAAAAGGTCAAACATTAATACGCCCTTCCCAAATTAATTCCAGAAAGGTCTTTTTTAAAGTTTTACTATATGCATTTAAGTCTATGATCAATCTTAATTTTTGTACAGGTTGAGGTTTAGATTGAGATTCATATTTTTCTATAGGAATTACCAATCGTTCCAACCTCAGTGATTGAAAAGATTCTCTTTTCCCTATTGATTTTGTACCCTTTTCAGAAATCAGTGATCATTTTAGTGAAGTCCCCATAGTTTAATTTTGCTTTTGTTTCTCTTGCCTCAGGAGACATACCTAGATGCCAAAGAGGTTACTGCCTATGTTCTCCTCTAGGATTTTGATGATTTCCTGTCTCACATTTACGTTTTTCATCCATTTTGAGTTTATTTCAGTGTATAGTATAAGACAGTGGTCCACTTTCATTGTCTTGCATGTAGCTACCCAGTTTTCCCAATACCATTTGTTGAAGGAATTTTTTTTTTCCCATTGGATATTCTTTCCTACTATGTTGAAGATTAGTTGACCATATAGTTGTAGATTCTATTGTTTCGTATTGGTCTGTGTATTTATTTTTGTGCCAGTACCACACTGTTCTCATCACTGCAGCTTTGTGATATAACTTGAAGTCCAGAATTGTGATGTCTGAAGCTTCACTTTTCCTTTTCCAGGGTTACTCTGGCTCTTTCAGATCTTTTGTGGTTCCATACAAATTATCATATTTGTGTGGATATATTTCTGAATTACCTCTTTTGTTCCACTGATTTATATATATATTTCTTCACCAATACCACCCTGTCAATGCAGAGGTCTTTCACATTTTTCTGAATTTATTACAGAATTTTATATTAGCATGAATGGACATGAATTTTTGTTGTTGCACTTTCCAGTTGGTTTCTAGTAGTATACACAATGCCAATGATTACTGTGCAGTCTGATCAGAACTTTTAAAATCAGGTAATGATTTCTCCTTTCTAATTCTTATTTAGCGTGGCTATTTTGGCTCCTTTGCTCTTCCAAGTAAAAGGGCACAGAAATGACATAATCTAACTAGTTTTTAAACAGGATCATTCTCGTTGTCAGGTTGAGAATAGTTTGAGGGAGACAAGGGTTTATTAGTGCATAGCCTATTGGTATAGCACTTAATAAAGAGAAGATGGTGACTTGGAGTAGAATAGTTTATATGGAAATGATAAAAAAAATGCTTGCATTTGCATGTAGATTGTAGAGTTGAAAGAATTTAAAGGCAGAATGGAAGTAAGGTAGGCAAGAAATAGAGGAATCACAGACGAATTTATTCTTCATCTGAGCTATTAGAAAATTTGGACTTCAACATCCGTACTGTGTGCTAAGAAAAATCTTATTTTTTTAAATTAATGCATAAAGGTTTTCATAAAAGAACTATCTAAAATAACAATAAAAGAAGAAATTGAGGGGCGCCTGGATGGCTCAGTCGGTTGGGCGTCCAACTTCAGCTCAGGTCATGATATCACAGTCTGCGAGTTCGAGCCCCGTGACAGGCTCTGTGCTGACGGCTCAGAGCCTGGAGCCTGCTTCAGATTCTGTGTCTCCCTCTCTCTCTCTGCCCCTCCCTCCCCTGCTCATGCTCTGTCTCTCTCTGTCTCAACAATAAATAAAAACATTTAAAAAACATTTTTAAAAGAAGAGATTGACTACTTAAATATCCAACAATCATAGAATAAATATTGTATGACAAAAAATAGAGAAATGATACTTAAATATGATGTTATATTATATAATTTTATAAAAATTATATATTTGAAAAAGTTAATGACATGGGATATGTTCATAAAGGAGTATTTTTGTAAAGAAATTAACGCAAAAAACTATAAGGACAGTAAAAAAAGGGCAGAGGGGACTCCTAGAGCAGTCGCATTAATCTGTGGGACACAATAATGGTGGATGCATGTCATTATACACTTGTCAAAAGCTATAGAATGTGCAACAAGAGTGAATGCTATGTAAACAGTGAAATTTGGGTGCTAACCCTGTGCCAGTGTAGGTTCATTGATTGGTACAAATGTACCACTCTGCTGACAAATGTTGATAGGGGAGAGATTGTACCTGTGTGGGGGTAGGGGGTATAGGGGAAATCTCTCTACTTTTTGCTCAATTTTTCTGTAAGCCTAAAACAGCTTCAAAAAATAAAGTTTATTGAATAAAGTATTACTTGTTATAAATACATATGTATATATACAGGTGTGCATGTACACATATACATATATACACGTGTGTATGAAAGAAAAATGGTAATAGCAATTAGCTCTACGTCTAGAATTGTAGTACACTTTTTATAGCTTTCTGTATTTTATAAAATTATCATGCATGTTATGTTCATAATTTGAATATAAACGATAAGAAGTTATTTTAAAATACAACTATGTGTATGTGATATTTCTGATGAAGTCAAAAGGACTTTTTATGAAAACAACAGGATTAAAATTAAATTTTATATATAAAGATTTAAATTAAACAAATTGCTATGTATGGCGAACAAGTATATGTTTGCACAGTTAATATATGGCTAATAATAGAGAAAGAATGGTTATTACAACTGAATGCCTAATGAAACCAGGATATAATCTTTTTTAAAAAAAATTAGTGGTAAAATCATTTTTATTAGTCAAATTTTAATTTTTCCTTTTCCATATATTTTCCATCTGTTTAGAGGGTTTATCTAAGTTCCTAGCAGGGATGAATCCAAATCATCTGATTAATGCAAAGAATGGGTAACATACAGTATTCTATTTAAAAATCATATTATTCAGAAAATTTCAAAAATAAAGAAATTATATACATGTACATCTATATTTAATTTGACCTGAAAGCCATTATTATAATGTGTAAACTATGGTTTGCTATGGCTACATTAACAGGCTTTTCTTAGTATTTAAAGGTCCTGCTACGAAATTTGGAATATTTAGGCCTATGAGATAATCTTATGAACTTATTATAAATATTAGTATTTAATTTAAAATATTTTCCTTTTTTAGGATTTGTGGTCAAATATTGAAATATGAAAATTCTCTATATTACATAATATTCTTTATTCTCCCTGTTTTCATCAGCAATTATGTGTTTCACTTGCCCATATTACAGTACATTATAAAATTAAAAAGTAAAAACATCAATGATCTGGTTGATTTAGCAGAATGGTTTTTACTTCATCCACAGATGGTACATGAATACAGCATTCCAGATTAGCCAATGGAACACAGCCAAATGTATTAATCCTTGAAATGCTTAGTTCACCAGCTTGCTTTGAAAATTAAATGAGATAATGCATGTGCAACTCCTGAGAAACCTTCACAGCACAGCAGCACATGAATGTTAGCTACGTGATGATGGTGACATTGGAAATGACAGCACTACTCAAGAGCAATGTTAAATTTAATTGGAAAGAAATCAATGGAGCACCAACTGAGTTGAAGTTTCCTGGATGCAGATTAGGACAAAAGGGCAAAATCATACCACTTCCTAACACCAGAATCTTGCCATTCAAAACCAGAGACCCATATAGAGAAAAATTAAATACAGAGTTACATGCACACAAGCAATATACATCGGCACAAATGGAAAGGTAAATAAAGTGGAATTAAGGGACTGCCTTTAATCCGGGAAGTCTAAAATATGGTGATATGTCATGCAAAATGGTATCCATGAGGAAGAAGATCCCAAGTAGTCCAGCTTAGCGGGAAAAGCCACTTGTTCTCTCTCTTCTATCATGTTACTAAATGTCTGGATTTTAATCTCAGAAAGAAATAATTGTTTGTGACAGGTCAAGTAGAAACTGATAAATATTTAAGAGCAGCTTTTGGAGATAACGAGACAAATGCTTTAGAGAAACCAAAGCTTATTTCTTTAAAGCTTTTCAGTATAGTATTAGAGCTCCTTTATACAGAGATTTATCAATTTTAAATAATGTAAAAAACAGTTTTAAATAAATGTGTGTGTCTATGTGTGCACTCACACAATAGTATCACAAAGTTCACACATTTTACTCACACATATTATCCTATATATCAGTGATGACAGTCCACCTCTCTTACGAAGTGTACTAGGAATTTTCTGGCTAATTTACAAATTTAATTTTAAAAATTTGAAGAAAGAAAGAAGGAAGGAAGGAAGGAAAATGGAAACATGCTTATGCAGAGTTGGATCTGTGCCCTCAATGATCCACTTACTGACTACACCATATGTTAACCACTTAAGATGTTTGAGGCACAGAATTCATTAGAGATAAAGTCAGCAGGATAATTACAGGGAATTGAAATCAATTGAATACTGAGTTTTAAGTCCCATTAATCCTTAAAAATTTCCAGCTGCTATTGGACAAACTCATAGAGTGGCTACCCACCTTATATGAGAAATAAGTTGATTTCTTTTTCATAAGAGACATTGTTTTTATAAAAAGAAAATTTTCTCAATTGATTTAAGTGTATGAAAAATACACTAAATCCAATTTTTTTTAATTTCAAAAGACTAAAATTCTTGGCTAACCCTGAATCTGAATAAAAAATGAAAAAATATATATATTGAACATTTACATTTGTAGAATCAAACCAAAATGGAGTAGCTTATGTCAAGGACAAAATGGAGATGGCCAATGTAGGCTCATAAAGGAAACTTAACCTAATTTTATAGGAATTAAAGGTTATAAGAATGTACTGTTCTTCTCAGAAATAGTAGAGGCCACCAGCCAATCCTTTATCCCATAACAATCCCTTAGTCTGTGAGCAATTCAGAACTCATTGCTCCTGTAACCTTGAATTTCCCAGTTTGCAGGTTGAAAGCCTGGCAATAAACTTAATTTCTGCCTTGGTTTTTTTTTTTTTTTTCAGTATGCAAAGTTTGGTTTTTGACACATTATATGTGACTGGTTCCCTTGAGGCACATGGTTGTTTAGCTAGTTTTTGCCTTACCTATGTGGTAGTAATTATAGTTTAAGAACAGAAGTTGAATATTTGTCAACATTAACACTCATGTCTACCAATGTTAGTGTTGCCACGGGAGTCATTTCCTTCTTTGTTTCTATAAGAAAGGGACAATAATACTTATCTTCTTCACAGGGGTGCTGTAACACTAAATACTAATGCCGGTGATTTCCACAGGCAGAATTTTATTAGGAACCCAATCAAATGATCCTACACATCAAGAAGAAAATAATAAATTTTTCATCTTGCAAAATTTGAAACCACACTCTCTTCTTACACACTGTGATTGTCGATATTCTCCCACAATATTATAGCTTTTCTTCCAACTTTTAAAAAATCAGTATATGTCAAAAAAGATAACTTCTCTTACAATAAAAAGGGGTGAAAATAGTATTCTCTGGTTGAAAGGAGCCTTATGCATACTTGTGTTGGATTCCTCAATCTTCAAAGGAGGTCATTCATATAAATTCAGTAAAGACAGTAATGTGTGAATCTGATACTACCCTGACCCCTATCCACCTTCGAAGACAACTCTAACATCTCAAACAGTAAAATTCAGACCAAAAGCTACTTCTCTTGCTGCCAAACAGATAGATAGCCTATATCTGAACTCAATTTACAAAACAGGGACATCACTATATGTTAGCCACTTTAATAGATTCAACTTTATTTTCAGAATATACATCTACCTTCAGCAGAGAGTAAAGCAATTCAAGACTAAGAGAAAAAAGTGCTGACGGGCCAATAAGACAAAGATAAGAAAGCATCAATTAACCTCCATTGATAGACTCTTAAAAAAAAAAAAGAATAGTGAATCAATTTACTCATCTTCAAAACTGTTTCTGTGGTACTATTTCTCTTCTTCTAAGTTTCTAGATGTGGTAGACATATTCATGCACAGCATGTTGTAAAAAGCTGTCAGTAGTTCTGATATAGTCACCCCAAGGTCTAATCCTATTATATTAGATAAAAAAAAATACAAGGATGCTCACAAGACCAGCCCTTCTTAAGAGACATCAAGAAATACATAAAGTACTTTGGGTGCTTGGCCCCTAAGTGTTTCTAGAACAGTAACAGGCTGCAAACAATCTATGAATCTAGAGATGGCAGTAAACAGGATTGCTTTCAGTTTATGAGCTGTTAAGCCTGTTTCGTAAAGTAGTTCATGGTGACTGACAGTTAAAACATTGGGTCATTCACTAGTTCCTGTGTTATGTGCCAAGTGGCACAAGGCCATGAAAAATGATGGTACTAGGAGAAAAAATCTTACAACAAATGCCCTTCTTGTGCAACCACCTATAGGGAAGATGAACAAAAGGTGTAGAAGTAGTTTAAAGCTATAAACATCTCCAAAAGCAGTCTCAGATGGCCGCAACCAAGGTAAATAACCACATATAAAAGACAATTTTCAGTGACAACCCAACAATGTCAGTATTATAGCATTATTTGGGGCAGTGTGGGTGGAGGAGTTGGATGAGAAGTTGGAACCAACTTTATCTGGAGTCACCCACACTCAGAATTGTAACACTCTAAATCAATTATCTCAGTTAGTGTTTATAAAGATTAATTCTGTGTTTTGGTAAGTTTGCACCAAATATACTGTGTTATGACAACAAATAGTTCCCTGTGTGATCTATGTCATAAGCACATACAGTCTGAACTTCTGGGTCCACGTTGTTGATTGAGCAAGGAGCATACACCGTAATTCCCCTTACTACCCAAAATTAATTGAAATATTTGACAACATAAATAAATTAAGTATGGGAAATACATTTACAGGTGCCAGAATCTGAGAGAGAATTCACAGAAGTAACAAGTTAATTGGGTTAGCTATGGAGGGTTAGGACTAGGTAGTAACCACAGCACTTCAGTTTCCCTGAGAAGAAACCAAAATTACTGAGAATTACAGAGAAGAAGCCAAAATTACAGGCCCCTTGCATGTTCCACAGGACTGTGGCAGGAAGTCACTGCTGGAATAAGCCACTAACTTTGACTGTGTAGAGAGAAATCCTGTAAACCAGAAACCAAGTCTGCATTTTGAGCCTGTTGAGCTTGAATTCATGGTATCCACCCAATACAGACCTCCTTAAAAGCAAAATAAGCCTACAGAGCCCAAGGAGAAGCAACACATAAAACACTATTCAAAAAGGCCTCTACTTCTCAAGATGAAAAACCTCCCATTTTCAGAGATTCACAAAGAAGATAAACTCACAGAAAGCAATTACAGGACGTGTAAAGAATGCCATTTCCAAGCAGGACAATTTATACCTGAAGAGAGAATGTAATTAGATCTATCTGAACTTTGAAATAATTATAGTAATCCTCAAATAGGTAGAGTGAGAAACAACACTCATGTACCAGGAACAGAAAAGTTGTGCAAAAAAAAAGTAAGTATATAGAAAAAAAGAAAAGAAAAAAAGCAAGGGTCTTAGTAAATAAAAACATAACCACTTATATTTAAAAAATCAATAAATATGGTCTATTAGTGATTAAGCCACAATTAAATAAAGAACTAGAAAATTAGGAGAAAGAACTGAGGATATCTTTCAGAATTTAGTTAATAGAAGGAAAGAGACACTAAAATATGAGACAGAAAATAGGAAATATGGAAATAGCATGGAAGGTCCAGAATCCATCTAACAGCATAGCAGAGAGGCAATTTTTCAAGAAATATTGGCAAGGAAATGAATAACTAGCAATGGGGAAAGCCACAAATTCCAACTGAAAAAGTACAGCAAACAGTAAGATCAATTAAGAAAAAAATCATATACTAGAACATTATAACAAAACTGTAGAACTAAACTATAAGGAGAAAATTCTAAAAGCCACCCAATATATATAGCATGTACAAAATAATGGTAATTAATCGACATAGCTTTCTATATCAGGGGTCTTCAAACATCCTCCCCAAAGGTCCAAGAATTGCTAAGAAGACTCACAGCACTTACAGTATAGTCATACTCATGGTTATGATTTATTACATCAAAAGATGAAAAGTAAAATGAAAAAAGATAATGGGAAAGGCTCATGAGGCAAAGTTCACAGGAAACCAGGAGCAAGCTTCCAAATGTCCTGTCCCACTGCAGTCTCACAAGATGCACTTAATTCCTCCTTAATGGAAGTTGTGATAACATGCATGAAATGTCATCTACCAGGTAAGCTCATTAGAGACTGAGTGCCCAGGGTTTTGAGTGGGGGCTTGTCATGTAGGTAACTTCTGCCCAACATGGACCAACATTTCAGATTCCCAGAAGGAAAGTAAGCATTCAGCATAAAGTATGTTGTTTGTACAAACAGTTTAGGTACAGTGAGCCATTCTTATCAGGAGATGGTGGAAAGCCTCCCAATCCAAGGTCCCAGAGACCAACCAGGTTAATCTTGCAAGCGGGCCTTTCTAAGGCCTTTTCTGCACACCTTATTAGCAGAGTCAGATACTAAAAGACAATGAAGAGCAATTCTGCTCCACTGTCTGTCTTCAAACTTTAAGCAGTTATGCAAATGATTGTTGACAGATATTGTAAAAGGACAAAATGAGAGCAAATTATTACCTGTTTTCAGAAATCCTTCTATTTTATTCTTTTACTACATTATATTGATCTCATTAATGTCCATGTTTAGTTAGCACTCCATGCTGATAAATTGCCAAATTGGTATCTCCAGATCATATGTCTGTAATGTGTTCTAGGCCAGGATTTTCAGTGTGCATTGAGAATGTCTACATTTCAATAAATATCCCAAAGGGCACCTCACACTCAATAAGCCTTAAATGATTATTCTTGCGATTGAAAAGCAAAACTTTTTTCCCTTTATTTCATATCTACCAATGTCACAAATCACACAATCTAGAAATCTCATAGAAAATTCAAGAAAAATCTATCATAAAAGAGTTCCTAGAACTAAAATAAGTATGTTTTGCAAAGTGGTTAGGTCTCAATTACCAAGGTCTCAGTGTACAAGTACACAAAACTTAATCATAGTCTTATGTATCAACAATGAACATTTAGAATTTGAAATAAAATAATAATAAGCACTAGCCAAATATGTGCAGGATCTGTACCCATTTTCAAGATTTATTTAAAATGCTATGATATTTTAAAAGGATAGGAAAATACATCAATGAAACAGCCCAGATATAAATAGGCCTGCACTGACATTTAACTGATATTTGAAAAAGTACAAAGGTAATACAACAGAGGGCAAAAGTTTTGTCTTTTCAACAGATGATGATGAAATAATTAAGGCTCCAAAAATAAAATGTAATAAACTGATGCATCCTCACAACTCATTAAAAATTTCATCCAGCAAAACAATGAAACATCTAAAAGGAAACATTGGAGGGAAGCTGAATGATCTTGGGGTGGGTTATGAATTTTCAGATTGTAAAATAATCATAACCCATGAAAATAATTGAACATTATTATATTAGAAGCCCATACTCTATTAAAAGAATGAAAAGTCAAGCCATAGACTGGGAAAAATATTTTCAAATAATGTATATAATAAAAGATTTTTATGCAGAATATACAAAAACCTCCTAAAGCCCAGTAATAATTAAACACAAAGTTAAAATGCTGGGCAAAAACTTTGAACAGAATCATGCACTCTTACAGTGTGAGAAGCTCTCTGGACTCATTTCCCACTGAAACAAGTATACCCAATGAAAATTATTTAAAGAAACAATCATTTAATGTCTCTGGAAATTGTCCTAGGGGCATAAAGCAAATGAATAAATGTTTACACGCAAGAAAATCTACTAAAATTTGATAAGAACATCCTCCATTCTGGGAGTGTCCATGTATGAATGCAGGGGGATCCTCCCCCAGGCCCCAGTCAAGAACCACAATGTCACTACAGGAGGTACAGGACACAAGCATTTCTTATCCACTCTAGATACATGTTGCAGCAGCTAAATTCAGGATGGGTGCAGCCAAGAGGTCAGGAGTTCCCTTCTTCCATCCAGGCTACACATGTAGAGGGATAGCTTACCCCAGGCATGAGATGCTGAGAATACTGGGGACCTGAACACCATAATCTCAGCTCATCATGAGATGAAGAACCCACACTGGGAGAGGTAAACCAAGAGAACCAGAGGCTACTGCCTCTGCCCGGCATGTTGGTTTTAACACAGGGGTGTCATACCCAAAGAAGACTGCCTCTGTCTTTGCCCTCTGACACAAAGTGGTAGTTCTGAGATTTTTCCCTGGGGAGAGAGAAACAGGCCACAAATACAGAAAGTTCCAAAGCTCTCCTATATGGAACTGACCTTACTTAAAATAGAGCATGAGAGGGGTGCCTGGGTGGCTCAGTCAGTTAAGCGTCAGACTCTTGACTTTGGCTTCAGGTCATGATCCCACAGGTCGTGAGTTTAAGCCCCACATTGGGTTCTGTGCTGACAGCTCAGAGCCTGGAGCCTGTTCAAATTCTGTGTCTCCATCTCTCTCTGACTCTCTCCTTCTTACTCATGCACTCTCTCAATCTCTCTCTCTCAAAAATAAACAAACACTAAAAAATGTTTTAAAAATAAATAAAATAGAAGTGTGAAAATTCAAACCTTTTAAAAATAATGAATATTTTAGTGGTAACCAATTAAGAGGAAGCTGGTGGCTTCCAAAGAGCAAGAAGGTAAGCTGAAGTCTCATTAACACAGAGAAGTAAAAAAATAAATATCTAAGAAGAGTCCTGATAGACCTCAGAATGATGTCAAAAACTAATCTTGAAAATATTTGGATCAGATTAGGGAGCAATGGATATCCTAAGACTTAGATGAAAACAATAGAGAAGTCAGCTGCAATTAATGGAGCTTAATAGCTAGGTATAATAGTAAAAAAGGCAACAGTTCAACTGAGTCATTAGGGAAAGAAACAGTTGAGAGAGCCCTACTAATGCCACTGTCATCCCAGGTTAATGTGCACATGCCTAAGGAGTGACATTGGAGGCTTCACAATGTGAGGGAAATAGCACTAAACTTATATGGCAAAATGCAAAAAAAATCACTATGGACCCATCCTTCATATTATATAGAAAAGCAACTTCAAATGAATCATAGACACAACTGTAAAATTATAAAATATTTAGTAGCAAACAGGTTTAAATTATCATGACCTTGGGGTAAGCAACGTAGTTTTTTAAATGTATTCATTTCGAGAGAGACAGAGAAAGAATCCCAAACAGGCTCCACACCATCAGTGCAGAGCCCAATAAGGAGCTTGAACTCACGAACCGTGAGATCATGACCTGAGCAGAAACCAAGGGTCAGACGCTTAACCAACTGAGCCATCCAGGCACCCCGGCAATGGTTTTAATATAATGCCACAAGGATAAACAGCAAGACTAGAAAAGATAAATCGGAATTCATCAAAATTTAATACTTTTTTGTTTCAATAGATACATGAAGAAAGTGAAAAGACAGCCCTCAGAATAGGTGAAAATATTTTCAAATCATATATCTGTTAAAGGACTCCTATATACAATAAATCAAGAACCTTTACAGCTCAATAATTAAAAGGACAAATAGCCCAAAGTTAAAAATGCACAAAGGACCTGAATAGACATTTATCCAAAGAAGATATGTAATTGGCTAATAGGGCACATAAAAGGACGCTCAACATCATTTGCCATCTGGAAAATGTAAATCAATATAATGGAATGTTATTTGACAATAAAAAGAATGAGTTACTGATATGTACTGCAGTGTAGACGAACCTTGAAAGCATTATGCTAAGTGAAAGAAGCCAATCACAAAAAACCATATATTATATGATTTCATTTATATGAAATATCCAGAATAAGCAAATACACAGAGGCAACAGGTAGGTTTAGAGGTTATCTACGGCTGGGAGATTCAAAAGAAATGGTGGGGAAAGGTGACTGCTTAAGGGTATGGGGTTTCCCTCTGGCATGATTATATGTTCTAAAATTGATTGTGTAGACAGTTTCATAATTCTGGAGATATACCAAAAAATTTATTTGTTCATCTTAAATTAGTGAATTTTATGTCACAAAAATTTCATTTCAATAAAGCTGAGACTCCCAAAAAAAGATTTGAACACATATCCTGCCAAAGATACAGGATAGGAAATGAACAGAAGAAAAATCGTTCAGTGTCATTTGTCATTTAGAAAATGCAAACTAAAACTAGAATGAAATACCCACTAGAATGGCAAACACACAGAAACAAACAATACCGCATCTTGGCAAGGATGCAAGAAAACAGGAGCTTTCATTCATTACTGGTGGAAACGTAACACAGTATAGCCACTTTAGAAAATAGTATCGTAATTTTTTTTATAAAGTTAAACTTGCACTTAACATATGGCCCAGCTCTATAGTGTTCACACTCCTAGATATTTAACCGAGTAAATGGAAAACATAGGTTCAAACAAAAATCTGTATGTGAGTGTTTATAGTAACTTTATTCATAATCAACAAAAACTTGATGCTATGGTGTGAATGTTTATGCCCCTTCCCCCAAATTCATATTTTGAAATCCCGATTCCTATTGTAACGCTATTAGGAAGCAGAGCCTTTGCAAGTCATAAGATTATTAGAGCAGAGCCATCATGAATAAAATTAATGCCCTTATAAAACAGACTGTAGAAAGACCCCTCATACGTTCTGCCATGGAGTGTACAACAAGAAGTTTGTGATCTGAAAGAGGACTATTGTTTAACCCTGCTCTTCCCAACTGCAGACTTCCAGCCTCCAGAACTGTGACAAATAAATTCCACTGCTTATAAGCCACCTAGGCTGTGGGATTTTGGTATAGCAGCCTCAATGTACTAAGTCACTGGAAATAACAAAAATATCTTTGATGAGTGACTAGGTAAATAAATCATGGTATGTTTATATAACATAATACTACTCAGCAATAATTGAATAAAAAGAACAACCCACTGATTCCTGCAGCAACATAGATGAATCTTCAATGCGTTATTCTAAATGAAGCCAGGCCTAGAAGATTACATATTGTACAATTCCATTTATACAATACTATAAAAAAATAAAATTATAAAGATGGAAAAAGATTATTGGTTGCCAGAGCTGAGGGTGGGGAGGTGTTGAATACAAAAGGACCTCACATTGTAATTTTTAGTGTGATGAACTCTTTTTTGAATGGTACTGAGTAAGAGAACACATGACTATGCATTTGTCAAAACCCACAGAACTGTGATCTTTACTATATACAAATTTAAGTAAAATAAACCAGGATTCGGGGTGGATCCTAAGATAAAATACAAACTCTACCAAATGAAACTAACTGTATTACAATTTATGAAATAACCTCAGGGAAGAAAGTGGAGAAAAAGGGACATTACTTAAGTAACTTTTGGAAAATGGTGTTTGAATAGAAACTATAATTATGAAGACAGAAAGAACTTTACATAAACACTGTACTCTACTTAGTAATTAGTAAATTTGATCCTCACAGAAGAATGGTTTGCAATCCTAAAACTAATTTACACATGTAGTTGGGTTGAGCAAATACGTAGAAAAAAAATTGTAGATAATGTGAGCCAGATTTCTCAGTGTCAGAGAAAGACAGGAAAAAATATCCAATGGAAAATAGACAATCTCTTTCTTTTCCATAAATGGTGTTGGACAAACTGGACGGTGACATTCAGAAGAATGGAACTGGACCACTTATACAAAAAATGAATCCAAAATGGATGAAAAATCTAAATGTGAGACAGGAAATCATCAAAATCCTAGAGGAGAACACAGGCCATAACCTCTTTGACATCAGTCATAGCAATTTCTTACTAGCCATGTCTCCAGAGACAGGAGAAATAAAAGCAAAAATGAACAATTGGGACTTCAGATAAAAAGCTTCTGCACAGCAAAGGAAATAATCAACAAACTAAAGTCAGCCTTCAGAATGGGAGAAGATATTTGCAAATCACATATATGATAAAGTGTTGATATCCAAAATCTATAAAGAACTTATCAAACTCAACCCCCCCCCAAAAAAACCCACAAATAATCTAGTTTAAAAATGGGCAGAAGACATGAATAGACATTTTTCCAAAGAAGACAGTCTGTTAGATGGCTAACAGACACATGAAAAGATGCTCAACATCACTCATCATCAGAGAAATGCAAATCAAAACTATGATGAGATACTACCTCATACCTGTCAGAATGGCTAAAATTAACAACACAGGAAACAACAATTGTTGGTGACGATATGGAGAAAAGGGAACCCTCTTACACCAGTGGTGGGGATGCAAACTGGTGCAGCCACTCTGAGAAACAGTATGAAGGCTCCTCAACAAGTTAAATATAGAACTACCGATGACTCAGCAGTTGTGCTACTAAGTATTTACCCAAAAGATACAAAAATACTAATTTGAAGGGATACTTGCACCCTGATGTTTATAGCAGCACTATCAGCAATAGCCAAATTATGGAAAAAGCCCAAATGTCCATCTACTGATGAATGGATAAAGAAGATGTACACACACACACACACACACACACACACACACACCCATTCACAAAAACATACAATGAAATATTACTCAGCCATAAAAAAGAACAAAATCTTGCCATTTACAAAAACATGGATGGAGCTAGACAGTACTATCCTTAGCAAAATAAGTCAACCAGAGAAAGACAAACACCATAGAATTTCATTCACATGTGGAATTTAGGAAATAAAAAAGATGAACATGGGGGAAAAAGAGAGAGAGAGGCAAACCATTAAATAGAGTAACTATAGAGAACAAACTGAGGATTGCGGGATGGGAGGTGGGTCAAGGGATGGGTTAAATGTGTGATGGATATTAAGGAGGGCACTTGTACTGAGCCGTCTTGTATATCAATATGTAGGTAATGAATCACTAAATTCTACACTTGAAACTAATATTACACTATATGTTAATTAACTGGAATTTAAATAAAAACTTGAAAAAAAAGCTCCAGAAAGAGTGAGGAGAAAGATGGAAGCACTACAATATTTTGAAGGGATAGTAGCTGAGACATTTCCAGAATTCAAAGATAGGAATTCTTACATTCAGGAGCCACAAATAATCCTGAAGGAAAATTTTTTAAAAAGAGATGTAAGAAAACTATATACAGAACAACACACATAAAATGCTTATTTCTATGTCCATATACAGAATCTGGCACATAAAACTTAGAAACACATTCTTTTCAAGCACACATATTACATTTATGAAAACTTAACATATATGGGATCCAAAAACATATCTCAACAGAGGACAAAATATTGACATGATATGTACCATAGTCTCTGTGCACCATGCAATATAATTAGAAACCAAGGGCAAATTTACCTAAAAAATAAAACTTGAACAAATTTGAAATATATCTATTTATATATATTTGAAATATATATAGTCATTCCAATTTTCTTATAATCTTTTTTGACCCATGGAGTACTTAGAAGTATGTCAGTTAATTTCCAACATTTGGGGATTTTCTAGATCTTTTATTGTTAGAAACATCTAATGTAATTCTATCATGTTAGGAGAACACATAATATTCTTTATGGCTTCAAACCTTATAAACTTATTATAGCTTGTTCTATGGCCAAGCATATTGTCTATATTGGTGAACATGCCATGTGCACTTGAAAATAACGTGTATTCTTCAGCTTTAGGGTGTAATGTATAAATATGAACATTAAGATAGGTGATAGTGTTTTTAGATCTTCTATGACTTGTTTGATCTTTGGACCCCTTATATCAATTAAAAAGAGGTTATATATATATATATATATATATATATATATATATATATATATCAAAAGTTAGGTTAGATTGCCACCTAAGGTTCTAGATTACAGTTAATAATATCAGCATGAACTTATTTTCATTTTTAAATGTATAGAGAAAGACCCAAAAATGCATATAGAGGGGCACCTGGGTGTTTTAGTCAGTTAAGCATCTGACTTCGGCTCAGGTTGTGATCTCATAGTTCATGGGTTCAAGCTCTGCGTCAGGCTCTGTGCTGACAGTTTGGAGCCTGGAGCCTGCTTCAGATTCTGTGTCTCCCTCTCTCTCTCCCCCTCCCCTGCTTGCACTCTATCTTTCTCTCAGAAATAAAAATAATAAAAACATTTAAAATTTTTTTTAAATACATATAGATAGTGTGTACACATAAGCTAGTATGTTGTTCCTACCTCTATATACTGACAGGGCCTAGAAGCAGTGACACCCCAGTAGCAGTGAGCACCCAGATCTTGGTTTCTAAATCCTATTCTCTAATAAAAGGAAACCAGTATTCTTTAGATAAATGGTTGATTATAAGGCTGTGGCAATTAAAATGCAAAATGAACCTGTAGCTTCATATAGCAAGTGGCAGAAAGAAAGGAAGTGGTCTTCAAAGAAAAAAAAAAGGTCATATTTAGCATCATCATACTTAAAATTTGCATTTATAATCCAAACACTTTCCTACTTGCCCCTCCCACTCTTGTGCTGAATTTTAGTATTAGGCTTTCAAGTAAAAGAGAGGCTGCATTACCCCTTCTCAGAAGAGCCATCATTAGAAACGCATCCTCTTGTTTTCTTCCATTTAGAGATGTCAGCTTTAAATCAGTCTCAGCTTTCAAAGCTAAATGAAATCTCCCTTCCCAAAGCAATATCACCATCACCAATCAAACTAAATCTACATAACATCCTGAGACATTATTGTCCTTGGAAATGGAATGATACATGATGTATCCCAATCACTCTTTAGTTAATATACATGTCTTTTATGCATTCTTAAAGCTAAAAGAGAACTCTGACATTGAAGCAATAGTTTTGTTTTCCCAATGGTTTTATCTGAGATGTAATTAATTAGGTATGTAGCTTCTCTGTCTATTTCATTGAATCTGTCTCACTTCATAAGTTGTATCATTGATGTGAGTTCTAAGTCCTGGTTCTTGTCTCAACTAAGCCAAGAACTGACTGCACAGCCTTATAGAAGTCATTAACTGCTGAGAATTAGAGGTATCCCCTGTAAAAGTAAGAGAACAGAATATATTTCCAATATTCCTAAGACCTAAAAAGTTGTGCTTTTATTATTTTTATTGTATGAGCTAGGTGATTTAATCAGGTCTTTTTTTTCTTTAAGTTTATTTAGTTTTATTAGTAATCTCTACATCCAACATGGGGTTTGAACTCATGACCCTGATCAAGAGTCTCATGCTTTTCTGACTGAGCCAGCCAGGTACTGCTAATCAAGTCTTTAAATAAGAGTAAATCTGTCTTCTATTTTGGGCCTGTAGTTATAATACTGGCTACATGTAATTATTAGTCCAGAGTTTTTATTTCAAGGTTCTCTTAAGGTAATTAACTGTTCAATTAGTAAAGAGCATATATAATTCGGTAGCTCAAAGTTTACCAAAAGGCATCAGAAGCAGCTCATTAGTACATCCACTAAACCTCTATCATCATCACAAGATTAGCCTCTTCTAGTTGTTTATTCAACTATTCATTTACTATTTGTTTCTCTTTGTTATTGTAAGTTCCATTTATAACTGGAACATGTATGTGATATTATCCATCAATCAAACATGGTTTAATCAAGAATATGTATCTTATATTTTAAAGTTTTTATTTATTTTGAGAGAGAGAGAGAGAAAGAGAGTGTGTAAGGAGGGGAGTGGCAAAACAAGAGAGAAAAAGAGAGAGAGAGAGAGAGAGAGAGAGAATCCCAAACAAGCTCCATGTTGTCAGATCAGAGCCAGATGCGGGGCTTGATCCCATGAACCGTAAGATCATGACCTGAGACAAGAGTTAGACACTCAACTGACTGAACCACACAAGCACTCCAAGAATGGAGTTACTTTAAATGTGGGATGAAAGGGAGAGATAAAATATTATGGATGCTGGATCATAAAGATCTGCATAGATTCATAATCAATCCTTATCTTAATTAGTTTTTGTTCAATTTTAGTTTTATTACTTATTATTTCTGGGTCTAAAACTCTTTACCTCTAGCATTTTTAATCTCTTTTTTGAGAGTGCTAAAACTATAAATTGAAATAAAATTTGTAAAATGTATGTATTTTGAGCACAGCAAGTGTTTATCATGGCTACAAAACAATTATTTTTAATGAATTTTATAAATTCTATGAAACTTTTTGATTCATTGTCTTCCATATATCTTATTTATATAAAACCTGGTGATACAAATGAAATGTCAGAGATATCACCTTTAATACTACTTTTTAGTCACATCCTATAATTACTAGTCTTGCTGAAGATATGCTGCCTTTCTAGATTATAAGGTATGTAATTCAAAAATCAAAATTTGTCTTTTCACTGAAGAAAATATATGAACCAGCTATTTTTAAACATTGGATCAGAAGAAATTAAGGACTGTGATCCCTGAAAAAGGAGAAACAAATGAGATTATCTCCACAATTGTTCAACTATTGTGCCTAAGACATGGTACAAGGAGGAAAAATCCAAGCAGAATACACCAATCTCCTTAAATTGAAAAGACAGATTCTGTTTGGGGATCCTGTAAGTTTCAGGGAAAGACTACTAGAGAAGAGGGATATTCAGAGGAAGAGCTCCGGAAATCTGTATAAGGTTCTTCCTAAGACTTTGGCTAAACACTAAGCTGTACATGCATAAGGTTAGAATAATTCCCAAAGATCACACAAGACTGAAAGACTTTCAAATTTCAACCAGCAAAAGTGGAGAGATCTTGTTAAACACTTGAGACATTCACTGTAGACCTCAGTAGAGTTACACCATAATAGTAGGACTAGAATGTCCCTAAAGACTATTCTAGACTTCTAAAGAAACTCAGGAGAAAACCTCAGAAGAATCAAACTAATCTGAAGTAATAAAACTAACTGCCAAAACATACATAAATAGACATTAAATTATCTCAACAAGGTAAGTCACAATGCCTGACATCCAATTAAAAATGACTAGATATGCAAAGAAGCAGTAACATATTCACCCAAAATGGGCCAGGGGTAGTTAAAGTAACACATTCATAATGATGTCATATAACTTTAAAGGAAATGATGAACATAGGGGAGATATAGAGGCTATATAAAGGCAAATAGAATTCCTAGAACTTAAAATATGAAATAAAAATTTACTTCATGGAATAAACAGATTAGACACTGCTAAATAATAGACCCAGGAACTGGAAGGCATAATGATAGAAATCAACTGAACTGAGACACAGGGAAAAAAAGCAAAAGACCAAAAAATATAAACAAAGTCATAATGAGTTATGAAAAAAATCAAATACACTATCATATGTGCAATTAGCATTCCAGAAAAATGGTGGTAGAAACATATTTGAATATGAGAAAATGTTTCAAATTTGGTGAGAACAATAAACCTACAGATCCAAGAGGCTTAATCAATCCAGAGAAAAATAAACATACAGAAAACTACAATAACAACAACAACACAAATCTTAATAAATTGCGGATAATAATAATAAATTACTGATAACCGGGTAAAAAGAGAAAATCATAAAAGCATCCAGAGAGGGAGAAAAACACATTATATACAGGACATTAAATAATTATAATTGAATTATTTCCTGGAGCAATGAAAGCCAGATGATAATAAAATGACATTTTAAAGTCCTAAAAGAGGGGCGCCTGGGTGGCTCAGTCGGTTAAGCGTCCGACTTCAGCTCAGGTCACAATCTCACGATCTCGCGGTCTGCGAGTTCGAGCCCCGCATCAGGCTCTGGGCTGATGGCTCAGAGCCTGGAGACTGCTTCCCATTCTGTGTCTCCCTCTCTCTCTGCTCCTCCCCCGTTCATGCTCTGTCTCTCTCTCTGTCTCAAAAATAAATAAACATTAAAAAAAATAAAAAAATAAAAAATAAAATAAAAAATAAAATAAAATAAAGTCCTAAAAGAAAAAAAGTCAAAAAGTACATTGTTCCATTTATCTAAAATTCTTGTTTTAATTTTTTATTAAAATCTTGTTAACATTTATTTAATTTTTGAGAGACAGAGACAGACAAAGCATGAGCAGGGGTGGTTGGAGGAGAGAGAGGGAATCACAGATTCCAAAGCAGACTCCAGGCTCTGAGTTATCAGCACAGAGCCCAATGGGGGACTCGAAATCATGAACCGCGAGATCATGACCTGAGCCCAAGTCGGACGCTTAACTGACTGAACCACACAAGCACCCTGTATATAAAATTCTTGAAAAAACAAATCTAGTGTATATTGATAAAGACTAAGTGGTCAAATGGGACCTATTGGGAGATGGTTTAGACTGGAAAGGAACAGAGTGGAGCATTTCAGAGTGCTGAAAATGTTGCATATCTTGATTCTGTTTATGCATACTTTTGTCAAAACACAACAAACTATAATTTTAATAGTGTATCTTATCAGCTAGATAGATAAATACCAATAAAGTTAATTTGAAAACAAAAACTAAATTCAAAAAATATAAAAATGCTTGGAGAAAACAACTCACTGTATGTAAACAATGTGCTCATAAAATTATATACAAATCAAATTGAACTAAATAATATTCTAAATGGGCAAAGGAGGTCACTAAATAGTCACTTTGTAAAACAAAGGCATACTTTAAAAGTTGCATTTCCCAAAAGGCAGAGCATGGGGCTTGGCACATCTTTTCTTTAGCAAAACAACAGTTTAACTGGTGAAAAATATACAAACAAACAATCATATAAAGTCTCCGTAAATAGTCCTGAGGGCATATAGTGATGGGAAAACATTTATTTAGGAAAATCTTTTAAATGTGAGTAAGAGGAGCCCCTGGGTTGCTCAGTTGGTTGAGCATCCGACTTCGGCTCAGGTCATGATCTCACAGTTCGTGGGTTCGAGCCCTGCATTGGGCTCTGTGCTGACAGCTCAGAGCCCGGAGCCTGCTTCCGATTCTGTGTCTCCCTCTCTCTCTGCCCCTCCCCCACTCACACTCTGTCTCTCTCTCCTTCAAAAATAAATAAAAATTTAAAAAATAATAATAAATGTGAGTAAGAACATCTAGAGTCTGTAGCATTTGAGCTACAACCCATTTCCTTACCCCCACCCACAGCACTATTTATGGAAACTCTTCCCTGGACATTCTACTCTGGGTAAGTTTAACCCAGAAAATAGGAGCTTACCTTCCCCCCAAGCTCCTACTCCAGGGTTACAGTTTTATCCCAGGAGGGAATGGCTGTCTACGTTTCTCTTATTTTTCAGCTGCATTGCACAAGCTGAATTCCAGGCAGATACAGTTGAGAGAATCAGGGCTCCCTTTCTCCCTTTCTCTACAAGCCCTCACTTGTAGAGCAGAAGCTTTACCCCATGTGCAGTAATCTGAAAATACAGGGAACTGGATCACCTCTACTCAGTTCACGCTTACAGCAGAGGTTCCAGGCGGGGAGGGGACCAACAGCCGCAACTTTTCTCAGGGCCCATGGAAAGCTGGAGTATCACTCGAGAAAAAAATGAGTTCTGATACCCAGTTCTGATGCAGTGGGGCCTCTGCCTCAGGGTAAGACAGGCCACAAGAAAAAAGAGTTCGGCAGCTCTGCCTCAAGATGCTAACTTTATACAAAATGCAGTAGAGAACCTTATGTCTAAAGGCATTGTTGAAAACAATGGAGATCTTTCTGGAGAGCAGTTAAGAGCAGACTGGTAGCTCCATGACACAAGCTAAGAGACAGAGCAGGCAGGTGTTTAATAGTGAGAACTAGAAATAGAGAAAGCTGAGAATTTTCCTGATATCACAGTCATCTCTGAGAGGCTGGGAAGGCCATGCCCATGCACTAGGGTGGACACACTCATAAGCAATCAGAGAGGGAGGTGGGGCAGGCCTAAAGGCACTTCCCAAGCTGTCAGGTGCACACGCACATACACACACACATATATACATACACACAGGGACAGCAGAAGTCTCACTGACACAAAGGGGCTTACGCATAACCTCTGACCAACACTGACTGAACAATAAGCTACTTTGACCCAGAGAGATGCCTAGAAAATTGGTATTAAAAATAAAATCACACACATCCCTAGCATCCTGGAAGACTGCATACATGCCCAAGGCTATACACTCTCAGAAGAAATAAGAGAGGGAACCTCCATGCTATTAGTTGCATGATGAACATGGGACATAAAGAACCTAAGCTTCCTGAACTGTGGTGATAGCAGCCTTTAAGCCACATACACATGAATAGTAAGCAGTGAAAATCTAACTGGCTAACAGGAAGAAAACACGATTTTGATCAATAAGTGACTTATAGCAACCCAGGAAAGACCCCATAGGTAGCCAGGATAAAAGGTAAGTAAGTGGGATGGGAAGGATGAGCAGGAACATCAGACACTGCACACTATAGAAAAAGAAAAACAAGGAAAAAAATATGAGTAGAGACATCAGAGGCTGTACCAGCAGGAAAAATACACTGTAAAATTAGATCAGCCAAGCTACTAAACAAATGAACAAATGGCCAAGCAAATAATAATAATAATCACCTCTGGGTGGGAGATCAATATCCAGAGTTTCTACAATATATTATCTGACATAGCCAGTTTTAAAAACAACAGCAAAAATTGTGAGACATCCATACAAACAAGAAAGCATGATATATGCACAGAGCAACCGAAGGGGCCCAGATAACAGACATGTTAGACAAAAACTTCAAAGCAGCTATTATACATATGTTCAAAAGACTAAAACCAACTTAATAAAAGTCAAAGAAAGTACAATGTCTCAGCAAATAGAGCTTATCAACAAAGAGGTAAATGTTAAAAAAAAAAAGATCTGATTGGAAATTGTAAAATTGAGAGTATAATAAACAAAATTAAAAATTTACTACAGGCCTCACTGGAAGACATGACCTGGCTAGAAAAGGAATTTGAAAAGCTGAAGATAGATTAATAGAGATTGTACGATCTGAAGAAGAGAGAGGAGAATAACAAATAAAAATAAACAGGACCTCAGAAAATGTTGCACACTTTCCCAAACAAACATGTGATGGGACACCAGAAAGGAGAAAAATGAACAGAAGAAAATATTTGAAGAAATAATGGCTGAAAACTTCCCAAATTTAATGAAATATTTATCTACACATCCAATAAACTCAACAAATCCGAACAGAATAAACATTTACAGTTACACACGGAGACACACCATTCCCAAAGTGTTGGAAGAAGAAAATGGTAAGACCTTGAAAGCAGTAAGAAAAAAATGACTTAAGTACAGGGAACCTCAGTAAGGTTAAGAAATAACTTCTACTCAGAAACAACGAAGCCATAAATTAATGACATATACGAAGTGCTTAAAGTTAATGTCAAACAAGATTCTTATATACAGCAATTTAAGTTAATGTCAAACAAGATTCTTATATTCAGCAAAACTACCTTTTAAAAATAAAAGTGAAATAAAAATATTCCCAGAAAATTAAAAACTAACAGTATTTATTACTAGCTAATCTGCCTTATGAGAAACACTCATAAGGAAGTTTTTCTTGCTGAAAGCAAGTGCCATCAGATAACATAATCTCATATTTAGACAATTCTAAGGTATCCACTATAAAACAGAGTTAATAAGTTCATGGAGCAAAGTTTCAAGATATAATATCAAAACAAAAAAAATCAACCGAACTTCTAAATATTAACAATGAGTAATACAAATATGAAATTAAATATGTAATTCACAATAGTACCAAAAAGAATAATAGCTTAGGGCTCCTGGGAGGCTCCTTCTGCTAAGCATCCGACGTCGCCTCAAGTCATGATTTCATGGTTCGTGAGTTCAAGCCCTGCATCGGGCTCTCTGCTGTCAGCGCTGAGCCAGCTTCAGATCCTCTGTCTTCCTCTCTCTCTGCCCCTCCCTCCCACTCACACATACACACACACACACACACACACACACACTCTCTCTCTCTCTCTCTCTCTCAAAAAAAAAATAAATAAATATTTTTTAAAAAGAACTATAGTTTAATAACACATTGAACAATAGAATTGCAAGGCTTGTATACTGAAAATTACAAAAAAAAATGCTGAAAGAAATTAAAGCTCTACATAGGTAGAGAGACACTCTCTTATCATGGGTTGGAAGACTTAAAATTGTTAAGATAGTAAGTAGTGTTCCCCAAATTGATCCATAGATTTAACATGACCCTAACAAACTCCTCGGTGAATTTTTTACAGAATTTGAAAAGATAATCTCAAAATTCATATAGTAATGCAAAGACCAAAGAATGGCCAAAACAACGTTGAAAAGAATAACAAAGTTGGGGCACTTACACTACTTGAATTTAAAACATAGTGTGAAGCTGGAGCAATCAAAACTGTGCGGTGCTGGTGTAAGGATAGACATATACATCAACGGGATAGATCTGAGAATCCAGAAAGAAACCCTGTCACTTATGGTCAGTTGCTCTTCAACAAAGATGGTAAGAAAACTCAAAGGGGAAAAAATAATCTTTTCAATAAAAGATGCTGAAACAACTAGATATCCACCTTGAAAAGAAGAGTTGGACCCTATTTCATACCATATGGAAAAGTTAACTCCAAATGTATCATAGACATACATGTAAGAGCCAGAGATATAAACTTTTAGAAGAAAACATAGGATTCACTACTGATGTCCTTGGTGGTAAGCAATGGGTCTTAGATAGGAGCCAAAAATACAAACAACAACAGAAAAAGTAGATAAATTGATCTTGTCAAAATTAAGCATATTTTTGCTTCAAAAAGGACCATCATGAAAATAGACAAACCATAAAATGACAAAAGACACTTTAAAATCATATACCTGATAAAAGACTTGTAGATAAAATAAATTGATAATTCTTAGAACCTAAGATAACCCAATTTTTTTAAACAGTCAAAAGTTCTGGACAAACATTTATCCAAAGATGATATAAAAATGACCAGTAGGCACATGAAGAAAATTCAATATGTCAGCAGGGAAATGCAAATCAAAACCACAAAAAGATACCATTCCACACCTATTGGAGTCACTATAACAAAAAAAGATGAACTCATAGCAAGAGTTGGCAAAGATAAGGAGAAATTGGAAACCTCATATACTGCTGATAGAATACATAAAATGATAAAATCATTTCCGAAAACTTTAGCAGTTCCTCAAAATGTGGAACATTAGAGTTACCATACGACCCAGCAGTATAAAATCCCCAGAATAAAAACAGGTGTCCACACAAAATCATTTGCATAAATGTTCATAATGCTGACAGTAATCAAAATTGGGGACTACCCAAACGTCACCAACTAATGAATAGATAAATAAACTATGCTATGTCCACACAAAGGATTATCATTTCACAATAAAAAGGAATGTAATTCAAATACATGTTATCATAGGGACTAGCTTTCAAAATATTATACTGACAGAAAGAAGCCAATCACAAAAGGTCACATATGATATGATTCCATTTATATGAAATGTTCACAATAGACAGAAAATTTATTAGTGTTTGCCTCGTTTTGTCAGAAGAAGCGGATGGAAAGTAACTGTTAATGTGTACAGGTATGTTTTTCAGGAGAAAAAAAATGTTCTAAAATTGGATTGTGGTGATTGCACAACCCTGAGAATATACTAAACATTAAGCTGTACACTTTAAGTTGGTGAATTGTACGATATGTGCATTGTATCTCAATAAAGCTGTTCAAAAGTGCACAACTGTATCCTAATTTTTCATCTATTTACACATTACCTCTAAAAGTAGCATGGTTTCAGGATCATCTCTAATATTTGTAAGCCTGGAACAGAAGTAAAAATGTAGTTCTACAAACCATGTATCCAAATATTTAAAACTTATATATTGAGTGAACAAAACTGTTAGCTAAAATACCATCTTTCCTTCTGCTTTGACAAATGTATCACCAAAATGACAAGCATATTTAAAAATATATCAAAGAATGATTTTTGCATCACTGAAAGTGAGTAAAATATGAAATATGACATAATTAAACTATTATTAATTTTCTCTGGATTTCCATTAGGACAAAATGTTTTCATGAGTAGTAAAATGATTACATATATAACTCATGAAGTTTTATATGTTTATACCATAAAATTTACTTTCCCTTGCCTTCATTTCTGCAAAATTACCAATTACATGGTTAATAATAAGATACATAATTTGTGTTCTAGTTACAGTAATGATTTAAAGAATTAAAATAAAATGTAATGATATTAAAATGTACAGAATTTGAATCCATTTTTGTCAAAAACTATAAAGTATATATTATTTTTATTTGTTTTCAAAAGTCATTATTTTTCTTCTAAAATGTACAAAGTATTTAAAATAAAAGGTAAAAGTCTAAACTATTATTTACTTTATAATTTTATTTCTTAATTATATGTAAAACTAAACTTCTAAATCATATTTGGAAAATTCTCTAAAAATGTATTAAATATGTTTTAAATAAAATTCTTTGAAATTCTAGCTTTGACCAATTTAATGGTCAAAGTGAAGTCACTTAAAATTACAGGTGCATTGTGCAAGGTTTGACTCCAAATTTCAAATGACAGAGCCACTCAGATATTCACGAAAAAAGTTTTTGTGTGTGTCCATGATATTTCGATTCCACTAAAGAATACCCCACTTGCCTGTGTCTAAGGACAATACTAAATAATTACATTTATGAGCCACTGTATTAGTCTTCAATAGCTGCTGTAACAAATTATCATAAACATGATAGCCAAAAGTAGCACAAATTACAGTTCTGTAGGTTAGAAGCCTCACACTGGTATCACTGGGCTAAAATCGAGGTATTGCCAGAACATTCCCTCGAAGCTCAAAGGGGAAAACCATTCTCTTGCCTTTTCTACTTTCTAGAGACTTTCCTCAGCCCTTGGCCTCCTTCCTGCATCTCCACAGCCAGCAGCATAGCATCTCTCTGACCCTGCTTCTGTCATTACATTTTCCTCTGATCTTCACTGCTTCCCTCTTTAATTTTTAAGGCCCCATGACTACACTGTAACCTTATAAACCAGGATAATCTGCCTATCTTAAGGTCGACTGAGTAGTACCTTAATTCCATCTGAACCTTAATTTCCACTCACCATTTAACCTAATATAATCACAGATTCCAGTGTTTAGGGAGTGGACATTTTGGTGGAGCCATTATTCTGCCTACCACAGACAGAGGAAGCTAAATTATGCCATGATATACAGAGAAAGACAGATACCATATGTTTTCACTCTTAGGTGGATCCTGAGAAACTTAACAGAAGACCATGGGGGAGGGAAAGGGGGAAAAAAAGTTAGGGAGGGAGGGAGGCAAACCATAAGAGACGCTTAAAAACTGAGAATAAACTGAGGGTTGATGTGGGGTGGGAGGGAGGGGAAAGTGGGTGATGGGCATTGAGGAGGGCACCTGTTGGGATGAGCACTGGATGTTGTATGGAAACCAATTTGACAATAAATTTCATATTATAAAATACATAAGTAAAATAAATTATGCCATAACAAGCAAATAAAAATTCCAAATTTTTAGTGACAATACAAGATGTATTTCCTAATCATGTTGCATGTCCCTCTCAAGTTAGCAGGGAGTCTTTACTCCTGTATTTAATAAGAGACCCAGGTTGACAGAGAGGCTGCCATCTTGAAAATAGCTAATTGATCTGCCAGATAGAATAAAGAACTCCAGCGGTTCACCTACTAGCAATTTCAATGCTTCTTCCTAAAAGCAACATATATCACCTCTTCTCAGAACTCACTGTTCAGAACTTGTCTCTTGACTTCACTCAATCTCAGAGCATTCAGCTAAGATTACCCTACTTTGTGCCTTAAAAAGGGAAAATTTGTAAGTATTTGGTGAACAACATTAGTACCCATCATCCACTTGTTACATATACAAATGCTGGGTAAATAGAATAAAAAGTAATTGATAGCTGAGCTTACAAAAATGAGAGTGAAATCCTCAGATGCTCGAAATGAAATCCAGAATCATGAAAATGTGAGCTATTGCTGCTACTGCTTTGAAGATGGGAGAAGGGAGCAGGGAATGGTTAAATAGATCCAATAAAAACTGAGGGGTTGAGATTAATATCCCCACAGGGAGGTAAGACAGGGACAAAAGAAAAAAGGGGGCAAAAGGAATTGAGATTTCTGCATTAATCCAGGATCCCTAAAAGGATATACTATTTACAAAAGAACCAGAGGGAAAATTCTATTCACTGAATAAGAAAAATCACTTTTCTACCCATGCTCTAGACGGGGAGGCAGTAGTGTCCCTGAAAAATTTCAGCCCAGCGGTGTATTAAATTCTCCCACTCTAAATATGGATTTGCTTTTTTTTCCTTTTATTTCTATGTATTTTTGTTTTATATATTTTAAGATTTTTTTTGGTAGGCCCATGCATTATAAAAATGTATATCATGTTGTTTTATTCATCCTTTCATCATTATTTTTTTTTTTTTGGAAAGAGAGAGAGTGCACGAGCAGGGGAGAGGCTGAGAGAGAGGGAAAGAGAATCCTAAGCAGGCTCCTGGCTAATGGCACAAAGCCTGATGCGGGACTCAATTCCACGAACCATGAGATCATGACCTGAGCTGAAATCAAGAATTAGACACTTGACTGACTGAGCCACCCAGGCACTCCTCAAATGTTTTTTTTTTTTTTTTATCTTGAGTAATATTTCCTGTCTTAAAGTTTGCCTTATCTCATATTAATATAGCTATACTAGCATCTTAGTTTAGTGTTATTTAATACTTCTTTTTCCATACTTTATTTTCCACCTTTCTTTAACCTTAGATTTTAATTTTGGGCCTTTTAAGCAACATGTAATTCATTGTATTTTTTAAGGTTTATTTATTTATTTTTAAGTAATCTCTATACCCAATGTGAGGCTTGAACTCACAACCCCAAGATCAGGAGTCACATGTTTTTCCAACTGAGCCATCCAGGTGCCCCTATTTTGTGTTTGTAATGTATTTTTTCAATTAGAATATCTACCAAATACTTTTGTGTGAAAAAGTACACCATTACCACATTAAAAACCAAGCGACAGACTAGAAGACATTATTACAATATATATAATAGACAATATATAGAAGTCCTACAAATCACAAAGAAACAAATTACCCTAATGGGAAAATGAACAAAGCACATGAACAGGTAACATTTTAAAGATGTAATTCAAATGGCCAACAAGCAAAAGTCAAGTAGTTTCAATAGTAATCAGAGAAACGTAGATTAAACCCCACTCTGAAATAGCATTGCAAACTATTGGATTGGCATTTATTTTTAAAAATCTGGTAATGGCAAGGGGCTGGTGAGGAGGTAGAGAAATAGACATATACAGTGCTGATGGAGATAATAGATAAATAAATAAAATACATACACACATACATACATACATACATACATACATACATAAAATTTTATAACTGCACCAAAACACATCAATGCATCAATATAGATAAATCTCAAAATATAATGCTATAAATTAAAGAAATAAGTTCCAAAAGCATTAGGACCATATGCACTATTTAGATACAGTTTTCAAACTCCCCAAACAATTCTTTATATCGTTTGAAAATACATATATATGTTGTAAAAGTATGGAATTGAATGCATACCAACTGAAGACAGCTTGTTGAATGTCGTAATGAATAAGAGTCAGGAATTAAGGTTGGGCTTTAGCTATGTCTGCAAATCTTCATTACTTATTTTTTGGAATGAGAACACCTCAAGCCAATATAGCAAATCAAGAGCAATTTTAACATTTTAATGAGGTGCCCATGGAAGTAAGGATTATTATTTTGTTTACTTTTTCAAATGTCTGAAATATTTTGTGATTAAATATTTATTTAAAAATAAAATACTCCTGGGGCACCTGGGTGGCTCCGTCAGTTGGGAGTCTGACTTCAGCTGGGGTCATGATCTCACGGTCCGTGGGTTCAAGCCCCTGCTGACAGCTCAGAACCTGGAGCCTGCTTAGGATTCTGTATCTCTCTCTCTCTCTGTCTCTGCCCCTCTTCCACTCACACTCTCTCTCTCTCTCAAAAATAGATAAACATTAAAATTTTTTAATAAATAAATAAACAAAAGACTCCTTGGTATTATGGGTTTTCATAATAAAGTACACATATAAAATAGAACAATTTTCAGCTAATACAGTAGAGACAACAATAGATATAAAAATAAATTCAAAGCTGACAGTAAAAATAAATGAGCCCTATTTCTAAATTTTGTACCATCTCACTGCTGTTTCAGAGATAGTTCTCATTAATGTATATGTTCTCTTGATGCAAATAAATGTACAATTAGATATTTCAACCAAAAATACAAACAGACAACAACAAAAAACTGGCTCAACTTAAAAAAAGTAAGGGCATTCTGGGGTGCCAGTGTGGTTCAGTTGGTTGAGCATCCAACTTTGGCTCAGGTCATGATCTCGTGGTTCATGAGTGAACCCCTCATTGGGCTCTCTGCTGTCAATGCAGAGCCTGCTCTGGATTCTCTGCCCCCTCTCTCTCTCTCTGACCCTCACCTACTCACACACGTTCTCTCTCTCTCTCAAAAATACGTAAACCTATTTTAAAAATTTAAAAAAGAGGGGTACCTGGGTGGCTCAGTTGTTTAAGCGTCTGACTTCAGCTTAAATCATGATCTCATGGTTCATGGGTTCAAGCCCCGTGTTGGGCTCTGTGCTAACAGCTCAGAGCCTGGAGCCTGCTTCAGATTCTGTGCCTCCCTCTCTCTCTCTCTCTGCCCCTCCCATAGTCATGCTCTCTTTCTCTTTCTCAAACATAAGCAAACATTTTTTAAAAATGCTAAAAAAACAAGAAGTAAGGGCATCCAGACACTAAAATTAGAACTATTGCTTTGATTAGGCAACAAATTTCTCTTAAAGATTTTTAGCCACTGATACAACTTGGAAAATGGACATTGTTGAATAGATTCTGTTTTAGAAACACAGGAAGACTGAAAATCTACAGAAACAAGTATTTTTTTCTCTTAAAATTAAACTCAAATTAACTTTATCTCATGGTTATTCATACCTAAATCATTGAGCAATTTAGCCATATGTACAACTGCGGTTTTTTGAAAGCTGCAGAAAGGCTGTTCAGCAAAATGCTTCCTTTATAGACTTAATCCTATAATGAAGGTCATGGTTACTACAAATATTTCATCTTCCCCTTACAATGTTTTTCCCATTCTTTTACTTAAAAGCCATCTAAATTTTACAGAATTTCCCAGAAGGAATTAAGGATCTTTCCTGTGAGTGTCCATCAAATACTGTACTTCCTAATCACAGCCTTTCCCCATGCTATAATTCCCTATGTACCTGGGGGCATTGGCCTCAATCTCAGATCATACTCAGATTGGTCACCCTTTTATGTAAGTACCTAGTATAGCACCAGTCATTAGATTTGTGCTCAAATACTCATTGGTTCATAGTTTCATCTATTCATATATTTTTATTAGACTGTATTCTCTATTTCCATTTTTTTCAGTTCCTGCTGGTTATGGAGGGAAATCAGTAGAGTGGGAACATAGAGAAATAAAACAGTAAAATGAATGAATAACTAAGTAAATAACCAGTTATTTTCGCGGCCCACATTGTCTTCTTCCTTCACCTTTTGCCCTCCGGCCTTCTCTTACATTTGATTGAAGTAGATAAGATGTGGGGTTCAGATCCCAAGCCAAGGCAATATTAATGGGGTACACCTCAGGAAACTCCCAAACGTATCCACTTCAGCACATATTCATCCAAAGAAAAATCCTTATTTCTATGCATAGAAGCCCACACAAGAAGTACTTTGACAATAGTCAGTTTATCAATGAATTAGGTTTTTATTTGATTGGGTTACCTAGAATTGAACCACAACCACTTTCTATTTCAAATATGAAGGCAGAGACTTGTACTTACTACATATGTACGTTTTCAGTAGGGTATTTCCAGAAGTTGCTGAGATAGCAGAAACCACAGGATTTTCTGCAGAGTAATCAGGCCAGGCTAGAGGAGTGCGTTCTTTTGGAGTCATCAGGAGACATGGCTCGAGCAGCCAGTGCACACTTTCATACAGTCAGGAGCATGAACTGTTGTAAAACTTTGTCAGGCAAGTCCTCTCAAGTCTCACGGCACTTGGCCAAATGCAGCAGGAATCCTGAATCAGCAACAATGTGAGGAAAGCAAACTTTTTCCCGATTTGGGCCCCCATGTCAAAGTCTGGACAGTCCTGTAGGATAAGGCCAGCAATTTCAGTGGCATATGTCTAAGCTAATTCTGATCTTTCAAATACCAGTTAAAGTTATGGGGCAATATCAGTAGAAATCTAACCTCTCAAGGACGCATGCATAGGAAAGCAGATGGCTTGCAACAGACTGTTTAATCCCAAATCAAATAACAGAATCAGCACTTCAGGATGACTGCTTATATAGACACTTTTGTCAGATAATGTGGCTGAGAGCTACACTTCCCACACAGTAAGCTCCATAAAGAGTTGGTGATACTCTGATTGATCAGTGGCAAATTCATTAAGCTTATACAGCAAACAGTGAGCTGTAGAGTGCATAGTAAACGCTGTCCCAGACTGACATGAATTTACATTAAAAGATAACAAGACATTAAGCTTTTGGTATAGAAAGACTTTTTTGTTGTTCATTGCTTCATTTTTTTTCATATAGACTGCAGGAAGATGTAAGAAAGCTTGACAGTGAAGCCTGGAGATGAGAAATATTATTTCTTGATTTGACACAATTGAGAAAGATTTCCATGAAGACAGCAGTGAAAATGCTTCCAAATTAGCCACTAGGGTGTAAATCATCTGTATAAATCTCCCAATAAGGAAAAATAAGTCACTAACAAAGCTGTTGCTGATACATCAGGCTTTCTTTTGGTTTCTGGCATGGTGGTTGTGGTTTGGTGAAGTCTCTACCTTTTTTTAAATTAAGGCAATCCCAGGCTTTGCTCTTCTTTTTAAGAGAAAATGTAAATAGATGAAGGTGATAGAATAGAATAGACATTTCCCAAAATGTGCCTTTCTTGTTATACCAAAAAAAAAAAAAGTGTGAGAATGATTATATTGTCAAACAAATTTAGGAAATATTGTCTTAAAATGCAAACAAACAAACAAAGATTCATGTTCCCACAGGACTTCCCACAACTTTGAGTAAGCTGGTGTGAGTTTGACTCTTTAAGAGAAGATATTGTATGCAGCATTTCCCAAGATTATTTGAGCACAGGTGTGTGTGTGTGTGTGTGTGTGTGTGTGCGCGCGCGCGCGTGTGTAAGATCTTAAAAGACTAAAAGTTCCATGGGATGCACTTTTTGAAATGTTGATAATCGTTTGTACCTTTAACAAACAGTGGCTTCTGCTTTTCAATACATTCATTTTGAAGTTAAGCCATTTTCTTTCCTCTGGTTTAGACGTGCCAATAGATACATGGACTTTACAGCAACCTAGTAGTTGAGATGGAAGAAGAAAGATATGGAGGCAAGAATGTGGAAGATTGCAATAGTTGGAGCAGAAATAAAAGAAAATAAAAGAAAGTAGATTGGGGTCTTGGTGGTGGAAACCAAAAAAGAAGAAACTAGCTTTTCAAACATTATAAAAGAAAGAAATGGCAGGACACAGAAAGGTCCTAGACACAAGGTAGAAAGAGAGATAATCAAAGATGGACTCAAGGTTGTAACCCTGGGTGATAGGAGAGCTGTCGTGCTGCTAGCAATAATGGAAAGTAGAAGAGGAAAAATGATAAGCCTGGACTATTATTATGGCATGTTTTAACTGAAGGGGCACAATGAAGGAGGTTTTTATATGTGAAGGAAAAAAATTCAAAACCAAATACAAATTGATAAAATGTAAAAAAATTAAACAGTTCCCACACAAATATCAAATACCCCTATAAAACAGAATTTTTGTTGTTGTTGTTCATACATGTATGGCTAATTGATTTGGTCACTGGGGCATAATGTTTCTGTTTTCTTCTTCAACTCTATTCACTGGGATTTTAGTTCTTGTAATAACATAAAGACATATATACTGTGTATACTACAGATTAAAGGCATCTATGCTTACCATTTTATATATATAAATGCAAGTACATACCTTTTGTGTTAAAAAAATAAATAAATACATTTGACCCATAAATACAAAGTTGCCCTAGCTGGGAAGGCAAAGGTAGTCTTAGGGGGAAATCTGAGAATTTAGCACTGTCAAAGAGTTTTGATTCAATTTGCTAGTCTAATACAGATGAGAATGACAAAAAGTCTTTATTTGTTTGAAGAGTCTCTGAGGTTTTTCAGTACCATTGAAATGCTGTCCTCAACTCAAGTACTTTCCATGTATCAGAGAAGTGGCAAATTTAACAAAGCCTGCACTAATGTTTTGTATTTCTATTCTGAGTAAAATGCTTCAGAAAGTAAACATGAGTATCCAATAATATTGCAACTGGAAACAATGATAACAGCTTCTGTTTCATAATATATTGATAAGTAAATCATTTCAAAAGAAGCAAACAGTATTATTGAGCACTGAAAGGCTAACCCCAACATAAAATAGAGACTGCCTAAGTACCTTTGTTTATTTTCTGTGATAATATAAAAAATGTTGGCATGCATATGTTTTGTAAACAGTACACATTTTGCACAGATAAGTTAATATTTAAACACAATATGAATAGCAAGTCCAAACTCTTATTACTGGAGTAATTTTTAACACTATCCAGAGCAATGAATTCCCAAATAGCAAGAAGATGAAGGCAGAGTAACAAGCTTTCTCTGAAATAATTGCAGAGAACCTAGAAGACTCATATCAGGAAATTGCACTTTACGCTAACAATTTCATCTGTGTTCTATCTTAAATAAGCAAACCTGCATGTGTAATTTATAATTCAGTTGGAGACAGGGGAAAAGGCATCTTGCTGTACAATAGTGGTTAAGAGCATGGCCTATGATTAAGCACACGTTGGTTTAAGTTGTTGCTGTCAGACATATTAGCAGCATGAGTTCGGGCACATTCTTTTAGTCAGTGTGTGCCCTGATTCTCTCAATTAAAAAATATATAAATGGGTGAGATAATAATCTCATCTTAATAAATGCAAATATTTAACCCAATCCCAGCTGTGCCACCAATATTCAATGAAGATCAAATGTTTTATTATCATAATTATTATAAATATTATCAGAGCATATCCTTTCTAAAGTCTAGTTCAACACATAAATCTTTAAAACTAAGCTAAAACTGCATAATAAAAGGTCTCAGGCTGACACTTTCATGAAGACTTGGTGGTAAGTATGGAGCATAGTGGTAAAATGCCAGTAAATATCGATATCTCACATCTTCTTTATTCGTTTATATATTAATGGACATTTAGGCTATTTCCATATTTTAGCTATTGTGAATAATGCTGCAGTGAACAATAGAGTACAGATAACTTTTTGATATCTTCGTTTCATTTCCTTTGGATAAATACCCAGAAGTGGGATAGCTGGATCATATGGTAGTTCTATTTCATAATTTTTTGAAGAACTTCCCTACTTTTTTCCATAGTGGCTAAACCAATTTACATTCCTACTAACAGTACATAACAGTACATAAGAGTTCCCTTTTCTCCACATCCTCACCAACACTTTTTATTTCTTGTATTTTTTGATAACCACAGGTTACATCTTATGGATGTAGACACTGGCCCTAGACTACTAAAGTTTGACTACTGGCTCTGATATTTGCCCACTTGGGGCAACCTGTTTGTTAAACGGGAAAATAATAGAGCTGGCCTCATAAATGTTCCGTGTGTCTGGGTGTGTGTGCATGTGTGTATGCATAAAATGAGTCAATACATAGTAAAGTGTTTAGAACAGTGCCCGGAACTCAGCGCCCAGCATATTATCAATATAAAAAACAACGGCCAACACTTCGAGGGAACTTGTGCAAGGTGACTCAGCCAGTAAGCTGGGGTTAAGAGTACAACCTAGGTCAAAATCTGCAATTGTAATACATCTGACCAATATTAGGAATTCTCTTAGTTTTGGTACCTACAGCTCTTATGGGCTTCAATTACTTCGAGTATGAATCAAGGGGATTTTATTATCAGATGTAAATTCATGGCGTTTTCCTCCTAATCCTGCCCTCTGGCACCTCACATCCCACCAAAAATGTTAACAAACAGCTTTAATCTGTAGAGACACTGCTGATCTTCAACTGGATCTCAGAATACCTGTCAGCTCAGCCTACTAGGCAGCCACTAATCATTGGCTCAATAAAGATTTACTAAGTGAAAGTCTCTCGCATTCTTTTTTGACATATAAATGTATTATCTGAGAACTGTTGAAGATTTACAGAAAAATTGCAAAAGTGGTACACAGAGTTCCCATACAACCCATACCCTATTTTCCCTACTATTAACATAGTACATTAGTGTGAAACATTTGCTATAATTAATGAACTAATATTGATACATTATTAACTAAAGTTTAATTCCTTATATTTTACATTATGTTCCAGGAGCCCATCCAGGATACGAACTTACATTTAGAAGGTATGTCTTCTTAGGTTCCTCAGACTTTCCTTGTTTATGATGACCTTGACATTTTGAAAAGTACTGGTCAAGTATTTTGTACAACAACCCTAAATTAGGATTTGTCGGATCATCTCTTCATCATTACACAGGAATTTTGTGTTTGAGGGAGAAAGAACACAGGTAAAATGCCATTTTCGTAACATTATATCAAGAATGCATACTATCAGCATGATTTATTGCCGTTGATATTAATCTTGATTAACTAGCTAGGGTAGTATTTGTCAGGTTTCTCCACTGCAAATGTCTTCTTCTTTTCCCTTTTCATATTCTATTCTTTGAAATGAAGTCACGATGCATAGCCCACATTTAAAAAGTGCGGAGTTATGCTCCGCTTCCTTGAGGGAAGAGTAAGTACATAAATTATCTGAAATTCTTCTGTATAGGAATTTGGCTATTCTCCATTTATTTATTTATTCAATCATTTATGTTTAGTATGGACTCATTGATATTTATTTTCTATGGCAGGTTATTCCATTTCACCATCCTACAATATTCCCTGTGTTTCACAAGTTCAAGCCCCGTGCCTCCAGCACCCTGCCAACTACTAATATTTTAATCATCTGTATCGTTTTATCTTTTGCAAAAACTCACATAATTGGAATCATGTAGTACATAGCCATAGACTTTTAACACTGTTTTCTTTCACTTATCAATATGCATTTACAATTCACCCATGTCTTTATGTGGCTTGATAACTCATTTCTTTTTATCACTTACTGTATGGTTGTACAGACAACACAAGGAAAGAAAAAGCATCCAAATCAGAAAGGAATAAGTCATTGTATCGATATATGTACTACAGTATGTTTATCCATTCATCCCTTGAAAGGCATCTTGGTTCTTCCAGTTCAATCATTGGGATGATTACCAATACTGTAAATATTGTTAATCAGGTTTTCATGTAGACATAAATTTTCAACTCAAGTAAACAGTTAGGAGCATAATTTCTGAATTATCTGATAAAACTATATTTAGCTTTGTAAGAAACTGCCAAAATGTGTTCCAAAGTGGTTGTACTATTTTGCATTTTCACCATCAATGGAGAAAGATTATTATTGTTCCATGAGCCATCAGCATTTGGTTGTAAACTTTGGACTTCAACTATTAGGGGGTAATGGTATTTCCTTGTTTTGATTTTCAAATTCCTAATGACAAATGATGTTAAGCATCTTTCATATGCATATTTCATTTGCATATCTTCTACTTTTTCTCTGTTGATTTTTTTTTTCATTTCCCCATTCTATATTTTTTTCTGTGTCCCAGTCTATGTAGCTAAGGAAATGAAATTATTCAGGTACAGTTTCAGTTTATTTTACTTTATTTTTAAATCAACTTTATTTTTTAGAGCAACTAGGTTCACAGCAAAACTCAGCAGAAAGTAAAAAGATAACCCATATCCTCCCTGCCCGACACACGCAGAGCCTCCCTCATTATTAACATGGCCACCAGTGTGGTACATTTGTCACAATTTATGAACATACATAATATCTTTTTTAGTGAGATTTCTGTTTAGATCTTTGCCATTTTTTAGTTGTTCTGTTTTCTTATTGTGAATTTTAAGAATTCTTTGTATATTTTGGATAATAGTCCTTTACTAGATGTGTGTTGGCAAATACTTTTTCCCAGACTGAGACTTTTCATGCCCTTAGCAATAGTTTTTGTAGAGCAGAAAATTTTTATTTTAATAAAGTACAACTCATCAAGTTTGTTTTTTATTCATGCATCATGCATTTGTGCTGTAAAAAAAATTCAAGCTCATAAAGATTTTTTGTGTTTTATATTTAATTTTCTTATACATTTAGTGTTGATTTATGTGAAATATCTAAAGTACGTGTCTCATTTTATTTCTATATTTGACATCAAACACTTCTAGCACCATTTATTGAGAAAGACTATGATTTTTTTCATTGAATTGCTTTTGTTCTTATTCAAAGATCAGATGAGCGGCGCCTGGGTGGCTCAGTCAGATAAGCATCTGACTTCGGCTCAGGTCATGATCTCGCAGTTTATGGGTTAAGAGCCCCGCGTCTGGCTCTGTGCTGCCAGCTCAGAGCCTGGAGCCTGTTTCAGATTCTGTGTCTCCCTCTCTCTCTGTCCCTCCCCTGTTCACGCTCCGTCTCTGTCTCAAGAATAAATAAACATTAAAAAAAAAAAAAAAAAGATCAGATGATTATAATTGTGTGGATCTCCTTATTAGCCCTCTATTCTGTTCCATTGATCCAAATGTCTATTCTTTTGCTAATATCATGCTGTGTTGATAACTGTACCTTTAAAGTCTTGATTTTTGGTAGTGTGAATCTTCCAGGTTTGTTTTTCTTCATCTTTGGTATTGTGCTGGCTATTCTAGATCTTTTGCCTTTCCATATGAATTTTAGAATCAATTTACCAATATCTAAAAAACAGCTTGCTGTGATTTTGATTGGAATTGTATGGATCTGTAGATCATGTTGGGAAGAATTGCATTTTCACAATATTGAGTCTTCTGATCCATGATCAGAGACTATCTTTCCTTTTCTTTTAGTTCTTTTGATTTTTTTTCTTTAGTCTTGTAGTTTTACATACAGGTTTGTGCATATTTTGTTAGATTTATTTTTAAGTAGGGGGGAAGGGGCAGTTGGTGCTATCGTTAATGATCTTTTTAAATTTTCAAATTCCAATCGTTTATTTATGGAATATTTTAAAGTAATTGACTTTTATATATTAATCCTGTGGCCCTGATATACAGGCATATTCATTCCTGGGGCGGGGCGGGGGAGGGGACGGTTTCGAACCTTCTATATAAGACAATAACATCATTCACAAATTAGGACACTTTTACTTCTTACTTAGAAATCCATATACAACTTATTTCCTTTTCTTGTCTTATTGTACCAGTAGGATTTCTAGTATGGTGTTAAGTAGGAATATCGAGAGAAGACATTATTTCATTGTTCCAGATCCTAGGGGCAAAGAATACTGTTTCTCACCATTAAGCATAATGTTAGCAGTGGGTTTTTATTAGATGTTTTTTATGGAGTTGAGGAAGTTCACTTCACTCACCAGTGTGCTGAGATTTTATTTTGAATGAGTGATGAATTTTGTCAAATGCTTTTTCTTCATCAATCGATATTATCATAATATTTTTCCCTTGGCTTATTGACATGATAAAAGACACAGACTGATTTCAGATGTTGAACCAGTCTTGAATGTCAGGAACAAATTCCACTTGGTTATAATGAATATTTTCATTACACAATATTGGATTTGATTTGCTCATATTTGATTACAATACTTTCTATAGTTATGATATACATTGTTCTGTATTTTTACTTTCTTGCAATATCTTTCTCTAGTTCTGGTATTAGGATAAGTCTAGCCTAATAGGATAAATTAGGATGTGTTCCCTCTGCTACTATTTTTCTGAAGAGATTGTAATGAATCGATATAATTTCTTCCTTAAATATTTGCTAGATATGAAATGACCCTGGCCTGGTGCTTTCTCTTTTGGAAAAATATAATTAAATATTGATTTAATATCCTTAATAGATTATAAATAATCATATTTAGATTATCTACTTTTTTCATGTTTGATATTTGATAGTGTATTCTGTAACCATTGATCCATTTCATCTAATTAATACATTTGGTGAATAGAATTACTCAAAATATTCCTTTATTATTCTTTAATGGTCTTGGGATTCATAGTAATAACATCACTGTATTTATGATACTGGTAAATTCTGTGTATAGTAGTCCCCCCTTACACACAGGGAATATATTTAAAGACCCCCAGTGGATGACTGAAACTGCTGATAGGACCAAACTGTATATATACTGTTTTTTTTTCCTATACATATGATAAAGTTTAACTTATAAATTAAGCACAGGAAGAGATTAACAGCAATAACTACTAATAAAATGGAGCAATTAGAACAAAACACTGTAATAAAAGTTATGTAAATATGGTCTCTCTGCCTCTCTCAAACATACTGTACCCACCCTTTTTCTTCTTGTGATGATGTGAGATGATAAAATGCCTACTTCTATGAGACAAAATGAGGCAAATGATGTAGGCACGGTGATGTAGCATTAGGCTACAACTGAACTTCTGGCAATACCTCAGAAGGAGGATTACCTGTTTCCAGACTGCAGTTGAATGAGGGTAACTGAAACCATGGAAAGCGAAACCATGAATAAAGAGAAACTACTATATTCTCTCTTTTTCTTGGTTGAGTAAATATTTATCATTTTTAATATTTTCAAATAACCAACCTTTGGTTTTGTTAAATTATACTATTACTTTTTTTTATTTTTGATGTCATTGATTGCTTCTCTGATAGTATTACTTGTTACATTTTTGGTGGGGGGAATAGAATTTAGGGATTTATCACTTATATATAACACCCAGTGCTCATCTCAACAAGTGTTCTCCTTAATGCCCCTCTCTTCTTTAGCCTTTTCACCCACGCAGAGCCCTCTAGCAACCCTCAGTTTGTTCTCTGTATTTAATAGTCTCTTATAGTTTGTCTCCCTCTCTGGTTTTATATTATTTTGCTTCCCTTCCCTTATGTTCATCTGTTTTGTTTCTTAAATTCCAAATATGAGTGAAATCACATGATATTTGTCTTTCTCTGACTGACTTATTTCACCTAGCAGAATACGCTCTACTTCCATCCATGTTGTTGCAAATGGCAAGATTTCATTCTTTTGATCACTGAGTAATATTCCATTGTACATATATACAACATCTTCTTTATCCATTCATAAGTAGATGGACTTTGGGGCTCTTTTCATAATTTGGCTATTGTTGATAATGCTGCTACAAAATATTGGGGTGCATGTGCCCCACTCTTGTGTCCTTTGGATGCAGCACTCCTGTATCCTTTGGATAAATACCTAGTAGTTCAATTACTGGGTCATAGGGTAGTTCTGTTTTTGACTTTTTGAGGGGCCTCCATACTGTTTTCCAGAGTGGCTGCTGCAGTTTGCATTCCCACCAACAATGCAAAAGTGTTCCTCTTTCTCTGCATCCTTGCCAACATCTGTTGTTGCCTAACTTGTTAATTTTAGCCATTCTGACAGGTGTGAGGTGGTATCTCATTGTGGTGTTGATTTATATTTCCCAGATAATGAGTGATGTTGAGTATTTTTTCATGTGTCTATTACCAATCTGGATGTCTTCTTTGGAAAAGTGTCTATTCATGTCTTTTGCCCGTTTCTTCACTGGATTGTTTGTTTTTTGGATGTTGAGTTTGATAAGTTCTTTATAGATTTTGGATACTAACCCTTTATCTGATATGTCATTTGCAAATATCTTCTTCGATTCCATCAGTTGCCTTTTAGTTTTGCTGATTGTTTTTTGTTTTTCTGTTTTGTTTTTGTTTTTGTTTTTTTTGCTGTGCAAAAGCTTCTTATCTTGATGAGGTTCCAATAGTTCATTTTTGCTTTTGTTTCCCTTGCCTCTGGAGACAAGTCAAGTAAGAAGTTGTTGTGACCAAGGTCAAAGAGGTTGTTGCCTGTTTTCTCTTCTGGGATTTTGATGGCATCCTGTCTTACATTTAGATCTTTCATCGATTTTGAGTTTATCTTATTTATTATGGTGTAAGACAGTGGTCCAGTTTCATTCTTCTGCATGTCACTGTCCACTTCTCCCAACACCATTTGCCAAAGAGACTGTCCTTTTTCCATCGGATATTCTTTCCTGCTTTGTCAAAGATTAGTTAGCCGTACATTTCTGGGTTCTTTCTTCTGTTTCATTGATCTATGTGTCTGTTCTTGTGCTAAAACCATACTGACTTGATGATTACGGCTTTGTAATACAGCTTGAGGTCCAGAATTGTGATGCCTACAGCTTTGGTTTTCTTTTTCAGGATTGCTTTGTCTATTCAGGTTCTTTTCTGGTTCCATACAAATTTTAGGTTTGCTTGTTCTAGCTCTGTGAAGAATGCTGGCATTATTTTGATAGGAATTGCATCGAATATGTAGAGTGCTTTGGTTAGTGACAACATTTTAACAATATTTGTTCTTCCAATCCATGAGCATGGAATGTTTTTCCATTTTTATGTGTGTGTCTTCAATTTCTTTTGTAAGCTTTCTATAGTTTTCAGTGTATAGATTTTTCACCTCTTTGGTTAGTTTTATCCCTAGGGATCTTATGGTTTTTTGGTGCAATTGTAAATGGGATCAATTCCTTTGATTTCTATTTCTGCTGCTTCATTATTGTTGCATAGAAATGCAACGGATTTCTGTACATTAGTTTTATATCCTGTGACTTTGCTGAATTCATGTATCAGTTCTAGCAGTTTTTTGGTGGAGTCTTTTCAGTTTTCTACACAGAGTATCATGTCTTTTGTGAAGAGTGAAAATTTGACTTCATCCTCGCTGATTTGTATGCTTTTTATTTCTTTGTGTTGTCTGACTCCTGAAGCTAAGACTTCCAACGCTATGTTGATTAACAGTGGTGAGAGTGGACACCCTTGTCGTGTTCCTAACTTTAGGGGGAAAGCTCTCAGTTTTTCCCCACTGAGGATGATATCAGTAGTGGGTCTTTCATATATGACCTTGAGGTATGATCCTTCTATCCCTACTTTCTTGAGGATTTGTATCGACAAGGATGCTGTATTGTGTCAAATGCTTTCTCTGATCTATTGAGAGGATCATGTGGTTCGTATCATTTCTTTTATTAATGTAATGTATCACATTGATTTATTTGCAGATATTGAACCAGTCTTGCATCCCAGGAATAAATTGCACTTGATTGTGGTGAATAATTCTTCTACTGTACTATTGGATTTGATTTGCTTGTATCTTGTTGAGAATTTTTGTATCCATGTTCATCAGGGAAATTGGTCTGTAGTTCTCTTTTTTAGTGGGGTCTTTGTCTGGTTTCGGAATCAAGGTAATGCTTGCCTTATACAATGAGTTTGGAAGTTTTCCTTCCATTTCTATTTTTTTGGAACAGCTTCTAAAGAATAGATGTTAAATCCTTAAATGTTTGGTAGAATTCCCCTGGAAAGCCATCCGTCCCTGGACCCTTATTCGTTGGGAGATCTTTGATTACTAATTCAATTTCTTTACTAGTTATGAATGTGTTCAAATTTTGTATTTCTTCCCATTTCAGTGTTGGTAGTTTATACGTTTCTAGGAATTTGTCCATTTCTTCCAGATTGCCCAATTTGTTGGCATATAATTGCTCATAATATTCTCTTATTATTGTTTGTGTTTCTGCAGTCTTTGTTGTTATCTCTCCTCTTTCATTCATGATTTTATTTATTTGGGTCCTTTCCTTTTTCTCTTTGATCAATAGAGCTAAGGGTTTATCAATTTTGTTAATTCTTTCAAAGAACCAGCTCCTGGTTTCATTGATCTGCTCTACTGTTTTATTTTTAATTTTGATATCATTGATTTCTGTTCCAATCTTTATTATTTCCCTTCTTCTGCTGGGTTTGGGCTTTATTTGTTGTTCTTTTTCCAGCTCTTTCAGGTGTAAGTTTAGGTTGTGTATTTGAGATCTTTCTTACTTCTTTATGAAGGCCTGGATTACTATGTACTTCCCTCTTAATACCACCTTTGCTGCATCCCAGAGGTTTTGGGTTGTGGTGTTATCATTTTCATTGGCTTCCATGTACTTTTTAATTTCCTCTTTAATTTCTTGGTTAGTTCATGCATTCTTTAGTACAATGGTCTTTAATCTCCAAGTATTCATCATCTTTCCGAATTTTTTCTTGTGGTTGATTTTGAGTTTCATAGCATTGTGGTCTGCAAATATTCAAGGATAGATCTCGACCTTTTTGTACCTGCTGAGGGCTGATTTGTGACCCAGTATGTGATCTATTCTGGAGAATGGTCCGTGTGCACTTCAGAAGAATGTGCATTCTGCTGCTTTAGGATGAAATGTTTTGAATATATCTGTTAATCCATCTGGTCCAGTGTGTCATTCAAAGCCATTGTTTCTTTGTAGAAATTCTGCTTGGATGATCTTTCCATTGCTGTAATAGGGTGTTGAAGTCCCCTACTATTATGGTATTATTATCAATGAATTTCCTTATGTTTGTGATTGATTTATATATTTGGGTTCTTTCATGTTGGGGGCTTAAAAGTTACAATTATTAGATTTTCTTGATGGATAGACCCCTTAATTATGATATAATGCCCTTTTTCATCTCTTGTTACAGTTTTAATTTTAAAATCTAGTTTGTCTAAGTATGGCTACTCCCGTTTTCTTTTGATGACCATTATTAGCATGATAGATGATTCTCCATTCCCTTACTTTCAATCTGCAGGAGTCTTTAGGTCTAAAATTAGTCTTTTGTAAGCAGCATATAGATGAGTCTTGTTTTCTTACTCATTCTAATACCCTATGTATTTTGATTGGAGTCTTTAGTCCATTGACATTTAGAGTGAATACTGAAAGATATGAATTCAGTGCCATTGTGTTGCTTGCACAGTTGGCGTTTCTGGTGATATTCTCTGGTCCTTTCTAGTCTTTGCTACTCTCGTTCTTTTTTGTTTTGTTTTGTCTTTTCTCCACTCAAATTTCTTGCAGGACTGTTTTAGAGGTCACAAACTCCTTTAGTTTTTGTTTGTCTGGGAAGCTCTTTGTCTCTCCTTCTATTCTGAATGACAGCCTTGCTTGATAAAGAATTCTTGGCTGTGTATGTTTCTGATTCAGCATGTGGAATATATCCTGCCATTCCTTTCTGGCCTGCCAAGTTTTTGTGGATAGGTCTCTTGCAAAACTATTCTCTCTTCCCTTATAGGTTAAGGACTTCTTTCCCTGGCTGCTTTCATAACTCTTTTCTTGTCTATGTTTTTGTGAATTTGACTATGATATGCCTTGGTGGTGGTTGCTTTTTGTTGGCTCTAATTGGAGTTTTTTGTACTTCTTGGATTTTGATGCCTGTGTCTTTCCCCAGGTTAGGAAAGTTTTCTGCTACGATTTGCTCACATAAAGCTTCTGCCCCTTTTTCTCTCTTCATCTTCTGGGACTCCTATGATCCAAATGATTTTCCTTTTTAATAAGTCACTGAGGTCTCCAAGTCTTGTAATGTGCATGATCTTTTGGCTTTGTTTTCCTCCTTTTTTCTGCTTTATTATTCTCCATAATTTGATCTTCTATATTACTGATTCACTGCTCTGTTTTGTCCATCCTTGCCACCATGGCATTCATTCAAGATGGCACTTAGGTTATAGCATTTTTAATTTTATTATGACTAAATTTTATTTCTTTTATATCCATAAAAAGGGATTCTATGCTTTTTTCAAACCCAGCTAGTATTCTTGTTATCGTGGTTCTAAATTCTAGTTCAGACATCTTGCTTATAACTGTGTTCATTAAGCCCTTGGCTGTCATTTCTTCCTGTTCTTTCTTTTGGGGTTAATTCCTTCATTTTTTTCATTTTGGAGGGAGGAAAAACTTAATAAATTAAAAAATTAAAATTAAAAACTTAAAAACAAAATTAAAAAATCAAATAAAGGAAGTTAGATCCTGGATATGTTTTTGTCTGCTTGTTGAAAGAAGCTTGACAGAATAGAGAAAAAAAGGGAAAGAAAAGAGATAAAAAGTAAGAAAAATATAAAAATTAAAAATATATATAATAAAATAGAATAAAATGAAATAAAGAAAATGAAATAGAATAAAAATTAAAAAAATAAAAATAAAAATATATTTTTCTCTTTATGTATCCAGAAATGAGGAAAAAAAGAAAGAAAGAAATTTTAAAAAGAAAACCAGAGAACAACTTAAGCAAAAATAGAAGCAAACAAACAAATAAATGAATGAGCAAACCAAATGAAACCCAAATGAAGTTACATCCAGTTTCTGATGTACATTCAGAAGTGAATCTATGAAGACTTCTATAGTCTATATACACTAAGCAGGTGAAGTGACTTGTGCTGGTCTTTTAGGGGATGTGCTTGGAGGGTGCAATTGGGCGGGGCTTGGTGTAATGGCTCCATTCCCCAGTAGGTGGCGCTGTTTAGCTTACAAGGGTGGATCAGTGGTGTGAGTGCAGGTGCAAGTGCATGAGCATGCCCTAGAAAGGTGGAAATGGCTTCATCCAGCTCCCTAGCTGGTGGCACAGGAACTTCATGCTCTCAGGGACCTGTGATCAATTGCCCTTCCTTTGTCCCAAGCCTCCGTCCACTCCCCACCTCCATGTCCAAGCTGTCCACCTGTCAGGTGGCACCTCCTGCCAGTGTTTTATCTCAGATGGAGTTGTATTTCAAAACCCCACACTTCAGAGACCCCTGCAGCTTGGACCATTGCTGACTGCGGGGGGGAGGGGGGGTTGCAGGGAAGGAGGGTTTCACTGAACAATAGCTGGGTGCCGTCTTGTCCCAGAAAATGTTCATGCAATCACACAGTCCCAGAGGTTCAGAGAGTGGAGAAACAGCTCCCTACCCTCCATGGATTTTCTCTCCCTCAGTTCACAAACCTGCTGAGTTCTGTGACTCAAGTTATGCAGATTGTGTGAATCCTCAGATCAATTTCCTAGATGTGCAAAATGGTTTGGTGCTGATCTAGCTGCATTTCAGGGACAAGACAAGCTCAGGGTTTCCATGAGCTCTGCCATCTTAACTTCTTCTATTCTTTTCTTTTTAAAAATCTCCTCAATTTAGGTTTTAACTACTCTTCTTTCTCTAAGGTGGGAACGCAAGTTATTGATTTAAATATTTTATTCTTTTCTAAGATAAATGTTTAGGGCTATAGGTTTTCTCTAAGCAAAGCTTTTGTTGCAGTCCATGAATTTGATAAATTGTATTCATATTTATTTCAAAATATTTCTTCAATTTTTCTTGAGACTTCTTATTTGACCCAGATGTTATTCTGAAGTGTGTTAGTTACTAATATTTGGGGATTTTTTTCCTCCTAGCTTTCTGTTATTGATTTCTAGTTTAATTGCATTGTGGTCTGAGAATACACTTTGTACCATTTCTATTTTCTTCATTTAAGTGTATTCTATGGCCAAGAATATGTTATATGTTGCAGAATATTTCATATAAGCTTCAGAAGAATATATATTCTGCTGTTGTTAACTGGAGTATTCTATAAAAGTCAATTTGGTCATATCGATTGATAATGTTCTTCAGGTCAACAAATTCCTACTGATTTATTGCCTGCTTGATTTATCAAATACCAACAGGGCTTTGAAGTCTTCAACTACAATAATAGGTTTGTCTATTTTTTCTTACTGTTCTATCAGTTTTTTCCTCATGTATTATGATGTATATACATTTAGGACTGTGACACCTTTTGGAAAATTAACCCCTTTTCATTATGCAATGAACTCTTTATTCTTAAGAATATTTCTTGTTTTGAGGACTGCTTTACCTGAAATAAATATAGGTACCCCAGCTTTATTTTTATTTGTTAGCATGGTACATTTTTCTCCAACCCTTTATTTTGAACATTTCTGAGACTTTATATTTAAAGTGAGTTTCTTACAGAAAATATGTAGTTAGGTTTATTTTTTCATACATTGTGCTAATATCTATCTTTAATGCATCTATTTCTACGATTTACATTTAAAATGATTATTGATATAGTTAATTTAATATTGATATAGTTACATTGTTTTTACCTGTTTCTTCATTCATTCTTTGCTACTTATTTTCCCTCATTTTCTGTCTTCTCTAGTTTTAATTGAGCATTTTATGTAATTTTATATTATTTTTTTCTCAGAGTATCAATTTTAATTCTTTATTTTTTTAGTGATTGTCCTAAGATTCCAATGCACATTTTTAAATAATGTAAATCCATCTTCAAATAAAACTACACCATTCATGTATAGCATCAGTACCTTGTAACACAAGGTACTTGTAATTACAGTATGTGTAATACAGGTACATTATAACATGGTATTTCTAATTCTTCCTCTCATTCTCTATAAAATTCCTGTCAATTACTTCATTTATCTCTTTGCTATAATCATCCAATATATTATAACTATTACATTACTGTAAATGAACAGTTACATATTCCAATTAAGACCAAAAAAAAAAACTGAAAGTGTTTTACTACTTTCATTTATTCCTTCTGTGACACATTTCTTTGCATAAATCTGAATTTCTGACTTAGATCAATTTCCTTCTACCTAAAGAATGTCTTACATTTCTTACAGAGCCAGTCTGTTGGTAATGAATTTTCTCTGTTTTTGCTCGTCTGGAAAGGTCTTATATCTATTTTACTTTTGAAGTTTAATTTTGTTTAACATAAAATTCTAGATTAGTGGGGGGTTTTCTTTCAACTTTTTAAATATTGTAATTTGCTGTCTTTCTGCGACTAGTTTCTGATGAGAAGTCCTTTGGAAATATTACCTTTGTTCCTCTAGTTCTTAGTTTTGCCCTGGCTTTTTTCAGTATTTCCTTTGCTTTTGGTTTTCTGCAGTTTGAAAACAATATCTATATCTATATATAGCTATTATCTATATATATCTATATATAGATATATTATCTATATATAGATATATATCTATATATAGATATATATATCTATAGCTCTTTTGTTGCTGTTGCTTATTTGTTTCATTTTGGTATGGTTTGTTGTCATTTACCTGTCCTCTGAGCTTCCTGGATCTGTGATTTCATGTCTGTCATTAATTTTGAAAAACTATTGGCCATTGTTTTTTCAAACATTTCTTCTTCTTTGTTCTCACTTTCTTCTATATTAAAATTACACATATGTCATAGTTTTTGAAATAGTTTCACAATTCTTGAAGTTCTGTTCAACTTTCCTTTTGTATTTCAGACTGAAAAGTTTCTATTGCCCTCTCTTTTAGCAGTCTTTCTTTGCTTCATTGTGTCCAGTCTAGTGATGAGTCCGTCAAACAAAGGCATTCTTCATTTCTGCTACAATGTTTTTGGTTTTAGCATTTCTTTTTATCTTTTTTAGAGTTCCTATCTCACTGCTTTCATTACCCCTCTGTTCTTATATATGTTTATTTTTTCCTATTAAACACCTTAACATGGAAGTCATAGTTATTTTAAATGTCTTGTCTTGTGTTATGTAATGTTTCTGTAGTTATAAGTTCCAGGGACTCTAGATTCCTCTATTATCTTTATTTTCTGTCTCTTTTCTTGACCTTGGGCTTCCTTAAGTACTCTTCTTCAGAGAACATCTGTGTCTTACAGCACTTTTAACTGTAATACACTATTATGCTGGATACTTGTTAGCCTTGTGGTAAGGTATAGGGAGAAGGGGAGAATCCCATAACATTCTTATTAACTCTCAGTTCCTTAGGGACTTGTGCTTTGGGGCTATGACCTTCACAAGTGTTTCCCCAGTACTTCCTTTCCCTGACTGTATCACTCCTAGTCTATTTCCTTATAGTCCTGGCATCTATTAACTACGTATTTTTGTTTTGTTTTGCTTTCTCCCTCAGTCAAGAAAAGGAAGATAAGAATGCAATGAAGTGTGAGAAATGCTTTTCCCCCACCTGTGATAATACTCCAGTGAAGTCTTTTTCCTTGGAGATTTGGCCTTTCTTATGGAGGACTCTTCATAAGATGTATTTCACAATGAATACTCTTCCACACTTTCCGTTCTTTCAGCGGTAATCCACTGTTATTATACTGCAGCCTTGTTGATGAGGTGATAAGGTATGGGGAAGTGAAGCATTCTATAATCTTATGATTAAATTTCTGTGTTTTAATGAGCCTGTCTCTTACTGTGACCTTTGCAAGTGCTTCTGTAGAGGTACAGCTTTTTTTTTCCTTTACATATATGTGAGACAGGAAGGGTAAAGGGGACTGGAAAAATGCCCTTCCTTAGCTTGAATAAGCTTCTATTAATTCCTCTTTTATTTTTTTCATTATATTTCACAATGATAAAAATTCCCTTATCCCTACCATATGCTTAAAGGGATATTTCTCAGCTCTTTATCCTTAAAACCACAATGGGGTTTGTAGAGATAATAGCTCATGAAACTGTGCTCCCTGCTTTCTGAGACTGTACCCCCAAGGTGTTTCTCACTGTCATGCTCATTCATACTCATGTTCCAGCAATTTGCCATTTATTCATACCATTTAAGTGTTTCTAACAGTTATGGCTCCAGTATATTCTCCTTCAGGTACACAGATCTCAGCTGTGCCTCTCTGGACTCACTTGGCTTCCCAGATTTTGAGGTGGTGATTTTCCCCTGAAAATTTAGTTTGGATCCAAGAAAGTCATCGACTTTCAGTTTGTTCAGGCTTTTTTTTTTTCTTTTGTAAGAACGGAAGCAATGGCCTCCCAGCTCAGGTGAGCACCCGATTCTTGATCTCAGCTCAGGTCATGATCTCACGGTTCATAAGTTTAAGCCCTGCATTAGGCTCTGCACTGATAGGGTGGGGGCTGCTTGGGATTCTCTCTCTTTCTCTCTCTCCCCCTCTCTCTGCCCCTCCCCCCACTTGTGCTCACTCTCTCTCTCTCTCTCAAAATTAATAAAGTTAAAAAAGAAAGTTCATGGATTTTATTTAGTTAAACATAAACAAACATGACCTCTAAACTCACAATTAGTCTAACAAAAGAACATAGATTTTAAAAGGTGCACACATTAATGTGTTAATTTAAAATGATGACAAGTGCTGTAAATTTAAAGAATAAAGTACTATGAAGAAGAATAGCATGCAGTATGTAGATTCGTATGTCAGGGAGGGCTTTTTGAGAAAGAAATAATAAAACTAAGACCAGAAGAATTAATGAGATTTAGGGTGTAACAGTGTGTAAGAAGGCTCAGAGATGGCAAAAAGCTGGACTCAATTATTTACCTAATTTGTGGCTAGAGTAAGGGCAGAAGTAGTTCTGAATGGGTTTAGAGTAGTGAGCAGCAGTCAGTTTGAGCAGGCGTATTAGGCCATGCATGTTAAACAGTGTTGCTCTGGGTGCCTAAGAGAGTCATCAAAGAGCCTTAAGTAGCTATAGTGAAGTGATTTCTTCATGTTAGATTTATTCTTGCTGTAGTGTGAAAAACTGATTAAACTGTGGACAAGAGTGGAAGCACCAATTAAGAAGCCTCAGTATTAGTTCAGGAAGTAGATGATGGTGGCTTCATCCAAATTCATATCAGTAGAAAAGGAAAAATAAGTGACCTGCTTCAGAATGCATTTTTGGCTATAAAACAAGACTGGTAATTATTTTTTAAACAGATTATCAAGGGCTAGTTTCCAGTTTCACATGTAAGGAGCTTGTAAGTCACCACTCCTTCCTACCAATAAGTGAAAAGCGGAACAGATTGAAAAATCATCAACTCTTCCTGGATCTATAAGAGAGGTGAGGGCATAGGGAAAACCTTTGCTCCCAAGATTCAAGATCCAGACAAGAAAACACAGGGAGTCATGGCTTACTGGAGCAGAGACTCATGAGTGGAAACCTTTGCAGAAACCAGCACAGGGATAGGAAAACCTGAACTATAATTGATGAACGGCTGAGTATGGACAACTCAGAGAGTTAAAATCTCCAGGGGGGGGCCATAGGAGGAGCCTCTATATTATTGTGAGATATACTTCTAGGTTCTCACAGTAAGTATTGGAGAAACATCCTTTCACGCTTCCTGCAGGGGAAGGGGAAACAAATCATTCTTATTTACACCAGAGCACTCTGTTCACCTTAACAAGGTCTACACCCAAGAGAAACCAGTCAACCAAAGCCTGACTGTCTGGGGTATTATTAGAGCCTAACTGACCTGGGAGAAGGGAAATACCCAACTCCACTCCACTCTAGCCCTTTTGTGTCACCCGGGGGTTGGAAGAGAATAACTGAGAAACACAGTTCAAAACCATAGGCTCACTAAAAGACTGAGATTAAATCATTGGACTATAGAATGTGCCCCTTCTCCCATCACCTTACCACTACATTACTAAAGGACTGTAAGACAGTTCCTTTTACCTGGTACATTATGTTCAGCTATCATAAGGAAATTTCAAGGCATACCAAAAGGCAAAAATATGGAGAGAAAGTAAGCATCAAAATCAGACATGGCAGAAATGTTGGAATTATCAGATTAAGAATTTAAAATGACTATGAGTAATATGCTAAGTGCTCTAATAAGTAAAGTAGACAGCATGAAAAACAGATGGGCAATGTAAACAGAGAAATATAAATCTTAATAAAGAAACAAAAAGAAGTGCTAGAGATCAAAAATAGAAATAATCATAATAGAAATGAAGAATGCCTTTGATGGGCTTACTAGTACACTGGACATGAGTGAGGAAAGAATCTTTGCACTTGAGGATATATAAATAGAAACACTGGAAACTGAAAAGCAAAGAGAATAAAGACTAAAAGAAAACAGAACAGAATGTCCAAGGACTATGAGAAAACTACGAAAAAGTGTAACAGATGCATAATGGGAATGCCAAAGAATGAGAAAGAAAAAAAAGACACAGAAGAAATGTTTGAAATAATAACAACTGAGAAATTCCCCAAATTCATTTCAGACACCATATCACAGATCAGGAAACTCAGAAAACATCAAGCAGGGTAAATGCTGAAAAAAACTACGATAAGTTAGACTGTTTTTAAAACTACTAAAAATAAAAGATAAAGAAAAATCCTGAAAGAAGCCAGAGGGAAAAAATAACATCTTACTTATACAGGAACAAAGGTAGGAGTTACACCCAACTTCTCAGAAACCATGCAAGCAAGAGGAGAGTGGAGTGAAATATTTAAAGTGTGGGGAGAAAAAAACCATCAACCTAAAATTCTGCACCTACAAATTATCTTTTAACAGTGAAGAAGAAAAAAAGGTGTTAGCAGACAAATGAGACAATTTGTTGCCAGTAGATATATCTTGCAAGAAATATTGAAAGAGTTTCGTTAGAGAGAAGGGAAAGAGTACAGGCCCAAAACTCAGATCTACAACAAGAATGGAAGAGCATTGGAGAATGAACAAGTGAAGGTAAAATAAAAACTTTTATTTTCTTATTCTTAATGGATCTAACAGATGAAAGTTTGATCAAAATAATAATAGCAACAATGTAATGTATTCAATTATGTATATATATGATATGTATATATTATACATATAATAGATATATGTATGTATATAATGCTTAGGTATGCTTATATACAAATAAAATGAATGACAGCGATGATACAAGGGATGGGAGGGAGGAATTAAGATTGTTGTGTTATTATAAGGTAGTCACAATACCCATTAAATAGTACAGGGTTATTTGAAAGTAGACTTGGATTAGTTGTAAATGTATCTTGCAAACTGTAGGAAAAACACTTTTTAAAAAGCATAACTAAGAAAGGAGAGAAAGGAGAGAAAACAGACTCATATAAAATACTCAATTAAAACCATAAAAGGCAGAAAAAGAATGGAAGATAAAAAAAGGAACAAAGACAAGGGCAATAAATGGAAAATCGTGATGAATATAGCAGATATTAATCCAACTACATCAAGCGCACTTCAAACATCAATTATCTAAATGCACCAATTAAAACATATTGTCAGAGACGATCAAAAAACAGCACTCAAGTATATTTGTCTACAAGAAACACTCTTTAAAGATAAAGATACATAAAGACTAAAAGTAAACGGGTAAACACTTATTAAAAGACAACAAGAGTTACTATGTTAATTTCAGACAGAACAGACCTCAAAGCAAGGAAAATTATCATGGATAAATAAGGATATCATGTAATGATAAAGTGGTCAATTCTCCAATAAGATATAATAACCTTTAACATATATGCCCCCAACAACAGAGCATCAAACAATGTAACAATGTGAGGAAAATACTAATAAAATTGCTAAGAGACAGATAATTTCACTACCTTACTTAAAGCCTACAATACTCATTTAACAGAAATGGGCACATCCAGCAAGCAGAAAACTAGTAAGGACATAGCTGAACTCAACGGCACCAGCAACCAACTGGATAAAAATGACAACCATAGACTACTTCATCCAAGAACAGTAGAAAATTCATTCTTCTCAAGCTCACATAAAATATTTACCAAGATAGACCACATTATGGCTATAAAACACACCTTAAGGAATTTAAAAAATAGAAATCATACAACATCTGCCATAAACCACAATGGAATTAAACTTGAAATCAGTAACAGAAAAATAACGGGAAAAATTCCAAAATATGTGGAGAGTAAAAAACATGCTTCTAAATAACACATGGGTCAAAAAATAAGTCTCAAGAGAAATTTAAAAATACTATAAACTAAATGAAAAATCTAAAAAACTAATCAAAGTTTGTGGGGTGCAGTGAAAGCGGAGCTTTGAGGGAAATTTATAGCATTGGCTGTACACATTAGAAAAGAAGAAAACTAAAAAAAATCGGTCATTAAGATTCACTTTAGGAAATTGGAAAGAGAAGTAATTACATTCAAAGTATAGAGAGGAAAAGAAATGAAAATTAAAACAAAAATCGATGAAAATGAAAATAAGAAACCAATAGAGAAAATCAATGAAACCAAAAGCTGGTTCTTTTAAAAAGATTAATAAAATTGATAAGGTTGTAACCAAGGTATCTAAGAAAAAAAAAAAGGGAGAGGGAACAAAAATTACTAACATCACAAGTGAAAGAGAGAACACCTCTATATATACCACCGACATTAAAAGACAATGAAAGAATACTATGAACAGCTCCATGCCCTCAAATTTGATAAGTTATATGAAATAGAACAAATTCTCAAAAGACACAATCTGCCAAAATTCACACAAAAGAAATGCACGATCTGAATAGTCCCCTACATCTGCTAAAGATATTAAATCCATAGAACTATGTCTAAATGGGTTCACTGATGAATTCTGTCAAATGTTTAAGGGAGAAATTATAATAATTCTCTACAATCACTTTCAAAAGACAAAAGCAACAGGAGTACATACATCCTAATTCATTTTATGAGGCCAGCATTGCCCTTAAACTTAAATCAGACAGACATTACAAAAAAATAAAACTACAGACCAAAATCTCTCATGAATATAGATGAAAAATTTACAGCAAACTATTAGCAAATTGAATCTAATAGTGTATAAAAAAGAATTATAACCCATAACCAAATGGGATTTATCCCCAACATGCAAGACTAGTTCTCAAAAATCAATTAATGTAATCCATCACATTAATAGACTAAAAAGGAAAAATTACATGATCATATCAATAGACTCAGAAAAAAACTTGACAAAATCTAATACCCATTCATAAAAACTCTTTGTAAACTGGAAGTAGAGAAGAAATTCCTCAACTTGATCAAAACTATCTTAAAAAAAAAAAAAACTGCAGCTATCATCACACTTAATGATGAGAAACTCAAAGAATTTCACTAGGATAAGAAGCAAAGCAAAGATATCTCCTCTCATCACTCCTTTTCAACATCATACTAGAAATTTTAGCTGATGTTATAAGATAAGAAAAGGAAATAAAAGTTATATATATTGGGAAGAAACATAAAACCGTCTTTGTTTACAGATGACATGATTGCCAGTGTCGAAAATCTGAAGGAATCCACAAAAATACTGCCAGGACTAATAAGCAATTATATCAAAGTTGCAGGAGATGACATAATCATCTAGGTAGAAAATCTGGAACAATCAATAAAAAACTTGCAGAATTAATAAGCAATTATAGCAAGGCTGTAGGACAAAAGGTTAACATACAAAAGTAATCACTTCCTTACATACCAGCAATGAATAAGTGGAATTTGACATTAAAAACACTGTATCATTTACATTGGCACCCCCAAAAATGAAATATTTAGGTATAAATCTAAAAAACTATACAAGATTAATATAAGGAAAATTATAAAACACTGATGAACAAAATCAAAGAACTAAATAAATGGAAATATATTCCATGTTCATAAATAGAAGACTCAATATTATCAAGATGTCACTTCTCACTTCAATGAATTTCCAATAGAAATATCTGCAAGTTATTTTATGAATATCAAATATATAATTATTTGTTTAAGTTTATTTATGTATTTTGAGAGAGAGAGAGAGAGAGAGGGAGAGAAACCAAGTGCACAAATGGAAGAGGGACAGAGAGAGAGGGAGAGATAGAGTCCCAAACAGACTCCATGCTCAGCCCAGAGCCCAACGCAGGGCTTCATCCCATAACTATGAGATTACAACCTGAGCCAATATCAAGAGTCTGAAGCTTAACTGACTGATCCATCCAGGTGCCCCTCAAAAATATGATTCTTAAGTTTATATGGAGAGTAAAAGACTCAGAATAGCCTGTGTACTATTGGAAGAAGAAGAGCAAAGTTTGAGGACTGACACTACTCAACTTCAAGACATATTATGAAGCTACACTAATCAAGACAGTGTGATATTAGTGAAAAAATAAACCCATAGATCAATGGAACAGATGTGAAAGTTCAGAAACAGATGCACATAAATATAGTTAATGGATCTTTGAAAAAGGAGCAAAAACAATATGGTGGAGAAAAAATCATTTTTTCAGCTAATATTGTAAAACAAATAGATACCACATGCAAATAACTGAATCTAGACATAATCTTTACACCCTTTACAAAAATTGTCACACATGGATCATGGATGTAAATATAAACACATAACTACGAAAACTTCTTGAAGATAACTTAAGAAAAACATGAAAGAATCAGATATGGTAATGACTTTTTAGATATAGCACCAAAGGCAGGATCCGTGAAAAAAAAAAAAAAGAAAAGAAAAAGGTAAGTTGGACTACATTAAAATTAAGAACTTCTGCTCTATGAAAGACAATATCATGAGAATGAAAAGACAAGTCACAATCTGGGAAAAACTGTGGGCAAAAGATATATCTGATAAAAGACTGTTATCCAAAATATTGGATACAAAGGATTCTTTAGACCCAACAATAAAAAAACAAAGGACTTGATTAAAAAAATGGGCCAAAGACTTTAACAGATACCTACCAAAGAAGATATTCAGATGGCAAATGAGCATATGAAAAGATGCTCCACACCATATGTCATCAGAGAAATATAAATTAAAACAACAATGAGATGCCCACTACACACCTATCAGAATCGCAAAATCCAGAACACTGACAATACCAAATGCTTGTGAGGCTGTGAAGCAGCAGGTACTCTCATATATTATCGGTGGAAATACAAAATGGTATAGCCACTTTGGAAGACAGCTTGGTGGTTTCTTGCAAAAGAAACTTTTACCTAATGGTCCAGCAATCATATTCCTTGGTGTTCACCCAAAGGAGTCGAAAACTTATGTCCAAAAAAACAAAAACACACAAACAAAACTGTGCATGGATATTTATAGTAGTTTTATTCATAATTGCCAAAACTTGGAAGCAACCAAGATGTGTTTCAGGAGGAGAATGGATAAATAAACTGTGGTACATGCAATGCAGACAGACAATGCAATATTATTCAGTACTAAAAAAAAAAAAAAAAAGCTACCAAGCTATGAAAAGACATGGAGAAAACTTAAGTGCATATTGTGAAGTGAAAGAAGACAATCTGACCATGATTCCAAATATATGACATTTTGGAAAAGGAAAAGCCATGGAGAGAGTAACAGACCTTTTTAGATCCATTGTTGCCAGGGCTTAGGAGGCGGGGAGGGACAAATCAGTGGAAGACAGGATTTTAGGGCAATGAAACCACTCTGTGTGACGCTATAATGATGGATATATGTCATTATACACTTGCCCAAACCCATAGAATGTACAACATTTTGTAAACTTGGACTTTGGGTGATTATGATATGTCACCGTAGGTTCATCATTATAACAATTATACGTTCTGGTGGAAGGTATTGATAATGGGCAATTCTACACAAGTGTGGAGGCATATGAGAAATTTCTATACTTTCCTCTTAATTTGCTGTTAACCTAAAACTGCTCTAAAAAATAGTCTTTCATAAAAACAAACAAAAAAAAGACTTTCTGATAGCTTGGATATAAAGGGTATATAGGAGAGAGGAAGTTGTTAAGGGTGACTCCCAGATTTCTACCTTAAGCAACAGGGTGAATTGTGATGGTGTTTCCTGAAATAAAGAACATGAAGGGAACATATACGAAGGTAGGTAATTGGTGATGGGGACAGGGATCAATATGTCACTGGAAACAGCTTTAAGATATCAAAAAAAAAAAAACAAGAAAAATGGAATAGACAGTTGAAATTTCTGGCTTTTAAAACAATAAGTTTGGTGGATTTCCCAGGCTACAGAATATGGGATAAGTAGAAAATACAAAGTAGCAAACAAGGTCTCTCAGCAAGTCAATTAGAGAGGACTCTTGGAAGGAAACCTATTTTTCATTCCTAATCTAAGTGATTCTTAGGTTTTTTACCCAGATCTGGCACTGTATATATGAATCTACATACCTATCATAGTCTAGGGGCCAGATAAAATATTTTGATGCTTTTTCTGTAGCTAGAGAAGATAGCTAAGAGAAACCAAATGACTGAGCACTTACCATATTCCACACACAGAGCCCATGTCTTGGGAAGACCAAAGGAATGAGAGAGCAGGTTGTTTTGTTTTGTGTTGTTTTGTTTTGTTTTGTTTTGTTTTGTTTTGTTTAAGTGCAGAACCAGAAAATCAAAAAGAGAAGAGTGTAATGGAGGAAAACAATGGAAAGAATGAGGTCACTACAAAATAAAGGGGGAAAACATGGAACAGGGAAGGGGTGACTAGAAATCTACATATCTTATTAAGATCATTTTAATCATTGTCAAATCAAATCATTCTATTCATTTTTTCCTGGTGTAGAATAAAACATTCATATCTGATTTCAATTATTGTCATTCTCAATTACCAATTGTGTAACGAGATGTACAAGACAATTTTCTGACATTTAAGAGTTTATAATATATATAATGTATAATGTATAATGTATAATGTATAATGTATAATAATATATATATAATATATATATATATAATGTTGGCCTTTCCCTTTAAGTAATGCTCCCTGATAGAGGTGCTGAATTAGATGGTAACTTGCCTTCATCCTTGTAAAGTCAAGTATGCTGTGAAGGCAATTTTATAGTGAATTTATAATTAAATAAATTTAAAGAAAAACACATCCATAGGAATGTATGGACAAATATACACAAAAATGATGATAATGATCCTTATCAGTGGATACTTTTTAAAAGCTGCCAGACTCCTTTATATAAAACATGCATTTGTTTTATAATTTAAAAATATATATACAGTGATCCTCATACTGTATGAGGGAAACATGAATTCTGATTAAATTATTTGGTCATTTCATGTTGTTCTTCTGAATTATTTAGATGTGACTTTATTCTTCATTTTGTTAATGTGGTGTTCATACAAGCGGTTGACAGTTAAGCATAGAAGCTTGATACAGTGTCAGAGGAAATGCTTCAATAAATAGTGTTTTAGTGCAGTTGTCATTGGTCCCTATATCTTTGGTTGAACAAATTAGTTTCATTTTTGAATTTATCTATGCAATGGTTATTATCACGTAAGTCACAATTTACACCGAAATATAACAATTTCAGAAATTACGAATCTCTGTGACTTTTTCACATGACAAGAAATGTTTGACCTGTGCAGTCGTTTGTGCTGCCCATATAAGAGTTTCCTTTAGTGTGTATGTCTCTCATTGGTCCCCTGCTGGTGATAAGATCTGTTCTGGAGGGCTTTTCTAACAGGATATGGCAAGAACTTATTGCTGCCCTATTTCTACCACATGGGGAAATCATTTTCTGTTACATGGTTGCAAAGCCTACTCTCATGTTCTATATTGATAGCACAGCCCAAAGACGGATCATCCAGTGAAGGCAGTGGTTGAATCCATAAATATGGTTTCAAGCATCCAAATAAGTTGTGACTGCGGTAATGTCAGTGGTATAAGTGCTCTTCAGAGTTTCCTTTACATAGAATCTTCTAGGAACGCAACTCTTGCCTACAGCGTGTCAGGTCCCCACTTCCCATGGTATTTGTACAGGGACGTATGGAAAGGTTTCACCTCCAAATCAGTCATCTAAGTGAGGGCTCCACTTTTCATTAAACTTCCCAGCATTTCTGGGGGCGGTGGGGGGAGGGAGTCTTTGTTTCACTCATATATACATCTAAGCTCTTCCATGGCAGTGCACAAGGAGTCCTTTTAGGGGAAGGCTGGAGAGTAGTATCATGACTCAGATAAGAGCCTGAAATTTTACATTTTAAGCACTAATGGGAGAGCACAATTTCTATTCGTCTTGCAAGTTTGCAAAAAGAGTTAATGAAGGCCAGCTACTTTTCAGAAAACAATTTGGAAGAGGATGAATTCTCAATATAGTGCTTGAGTTGTCTCAGATGTCAAAGCAGATTGTCATCAAGAAATGGCTTCGAGAGTATTTTTACATATACCACCTATTGTGGACTGAATTGCATCCACAAAATTCATATGTTGAAGCCCTAAGCTCCAATACCTCAGAATGTGGCTGCATTTGGAGACAGAGTCTTTAAAGAGGCGATTAAGTTAAAATGAGTCCCTTGGGTAAGCCCTAATCCAACCTGACTGCTGTCCTTACAAGAAGAGGAAATTAGGGCACACCAAAAGACCAGGGATGCACATACACAGAGGAAAAGCAATGCGAGGACACAACTCTAAGACAGTCATCTGAAAGCCAAGGAGAGAGGCCTCAGAAGAAATCCACCCTGCTCACACCTTGATCTCAGACTTCAAGCCTCCAGAACTGTGAACAAACACATTTCTGTTCTTTAAGCCTCCCAGCCTGTGGTATTTTGTTCTAACATCTCTAGCAACCTAACATACCAAGCTTTTCTAGAATGATCTATACACTAAAATAGAGATTTCCAGGCCCTATTCCAGTGCCTGAATCCTGGACCTGGTATATAAGAATCTGCATTTCAACAGTTATCTCAAGAGTATACTGATAGCAGTTAAAGTTTGAAAACCTCTGATAACAAGGGCACCTTATCATCTTTATAGATCAAGACAAATAAACATTCAAACTTTTATTTTTTTAAATTTTTTTAATGTTTATTTTTGAGAGAGAGAGAGTCAGAGTAGACGCATGGGAGGGGCAGAGACAGAGGGAGACACAGAACAGAAAGCAGGCTCCAGCCTCCACACTGTCTGGACACAGCCCGGAACCATGAGATTGTGACCTGAGGAGAAGTCAGACACAACTGACCGAGCCACCCAGGCGCTCCTAAACTTTTATTTTTTTTAATAATGTTCTGTGGTTACATTTCGGTAGTAAAAAGTTTTGAAAATTAAGATTACAGAAAATTCACTCTCTTTCTCTTTTCAGCTCTGCACTAGCTGACGCTTCTTACAGAATCAGACATTCTCATAATGGCCCCAAGTCCTGCCTCTTACCTAGATAGGGATGCCTGACAGGTGGCAGACCGGGAACACTTCATGAACACAGATGGCCGATTTCATGCCTAACACCTGCAGTCTCAACCAAGACTTGCTCCTTTAAATAATTCTATCTTTATTCTTAAAATTCAAAAGAACATCAAATTAAAACCCAGTCACCATATATAGAATATATGACATTTGTAAAATACAGCAATGCTTGTTGGAAAAATCTCGGGGCCAAATCTTGCCCTCAGACACTCCCACTAATGTCATATTAAGGCCCTCTCACTATTTTCAACTAATTAAAGACAACAAATCTTACAAAGGCTGAAATGAACATTCTGATCAATTGTATAGTAGGTATTTTTTTTTCTCTGCTTCTACAAAAATAAAAATTCTGAATAGATACATATAATGAAGTGTGAAAAGGGGCAATGAGGGAGGAAAACATAAGATAAAGTTTTTGCAAAACATTAAAAATAGCCTCGCTCACTTTCTTGAAAAGGAAAAATTTCTTCTATCTCCTGTTGTATGGTTCTGAGTTACTAGCCTCGAAATTATGCCCGTTTTTTTCAGGTTTGCTTTTTGTTACTTAGTTTATCTATACATTCCATCTTTAAATTTTTTTAATGTTTATTTATTTTTGAGAGACAGAGAGATACAGAGTGTGAGCAAGGGAGGGGCAGAGAGAGAGAGAGAAAGACACAGAATCTGAAGAAGTTCCAGGCTCTGAGCTGTCAGCACAGAGCCCGACGCGGGTCTTGCACTCACAAGCTGTGAGAACATGACCTGAGCCCAAGTCGGCCGTTTAACCGACTGAGCCACCCAGGCGCCCCATATACATTCCATCTTTAATGCAAAATCAACAACCTGAATATCGCTTTTTACTTCAACTGAGTTCAAAAGACACTTATTTAATACCTACGTATCCAGCATTGTATCAAGTTCTCTGATGTCACACATGTGACTCTACAGACGTGACACATCTTCTTTAACTGAAGAGACAGTATTGCCAATGAGGGTCCCACATACACTAGAAAATACAATATTCCCAATGAGTGACCCACATACATTCTACATGTGTACACAAAAATGCACATGCGTAATGTATATGCGCCCTTCTGCCCCCTCCTCTTCCTCCTCCTCCTCCTCCTCCTCCTTCTTCTCTCTCTTATATAAATTACAACTATCTTAGCAAGGGCTGTCAGTTTATATCTGATCGATAGACATAAAGCCAGGGAAATTTTTCTAAGTTGTGGAGAAAATAGACAACATGTGAGAGAGAGGGAGGGAGCAGAGGCAAGGGGCAGAGGGAAAGAGAATCTTAAGCAGGCTCCATGCTCGGCGTGGAGCTCCACGAGGAACTTGATCCCATGACCCGAGCTGAAATCAAGAGTCCGATGTTCAACCCACTGAGCCACACAGGCGTCCCATTCGCCGGATTTTTATTCCTGTAACCCAACAATATATTTCCATTTTCTTTCTAACAACAATAATGATAATAATAATAATAATAAATTATAATATTTACTAGTTGCTTATTTCTGAACTAAAAGCAATGCTATGTGATCTACATGGATTATACAATCACTATTATCTCTGTTTTATAGATGAGACTTAGGATACATCTTCCTAGGTTTCAAAGCTAGTAACTGGTGGGCCAAGGCATCTAATCTGGTTGTCTATCTCCAGAAACTATTTGTTTAATGAAACATGCCACTTCTAGTTTCACTGAAACCAAAAGTTCTAATGTGGAATTAAACTGCTCTTAGATTCCACTAGAGTCCTTATCGGAAACAGCCACGTGAGGGGAGATTTGCTGTTGGGAATATTATTCATTAAGGTACTTAAAGACTGTCATAATTAATTGTTCTCGGAGCTCAGTCCCATTTTTTTTTTCACATCTTATTCGGACGTGCTATTTAGATTTTGCATTTTTTGTGCTGCTTTTTATTTCCTGAAATTTCACTAGTGTTTTTATTTGTATCCCATTATTCTATATTTTATTAAATGTCACTTTGCCTTTACTATTTTCTGCCTTCCTAGACATTTGTGTTTACTTAGGTATAATTCTTCTTGCTTCTTTAGGTGATTATGGATATTACTTATTTTTATTTGTTCTTCCATTTTTATCAAAAACATTTGAAGCTGTCAGTTTACATAAAAATGCTATTTTAACTGCATGCCCCAGGGTCAGATGCATATTGATTATGCTCACTTTCCTCAGTTGTAAATATTTTGTCATTTCCATTATGATTTTTTGAAGAAGCCATTACTTAGTCAGGAGTTCATTAAAATGTCTCTTAACATGAAAAACTTTTCAAACTTTTCCTCATTGTTTTCTACTTTAATGGCATTATTGCAAACATGTTATGTTTGGTATTGATTTTTCAGTCTTTGAAACTTCCTTTGCAAACTAATAGCTGGTAAATTTCAGCAAACCTTCTGAAAGTACCGGCAAAGAGTATAAATTTTCTGTTGAAAGTAGATTTCTTTTACTGTTGAAAGTAGATTTCTTTTACAACTATCAGCTCAAAAATTTTAGTATTGTTGTTCAAAGCGTGAGTAACCTACTTTTTTTGCCTGTTTGGTTAATCAGTTTCTGATAGGGCTGATAGATTTGAAATTTCCTACTATCATTATGGATTTCTGAATCCCTTATTCCCATTTTATCTGGTTGCTTTAATATATTATTGGGCTAGATTGTTGAGTGCACATAAGCTTATAAATACGATGCCCTATTGGTGTATTTCTTTTTTATCATTACATAATGACACTTCTACTCTTTTTAATTGTGGGGGGAGGTTAAAATTTCATTTTATTTTATATGATTTCTGCCATTTTTGTTTTTTTAAACCTTGTATTTACCGATTACATTATTTGACATTATTTTTTAACCACGTTATGCTTTTGTTCATGTCTATCACCCACACATACCATATACCTCATATGTATATCATGTAGATAGTATCTCAAAATACGGACTGATAAATATTTTATGAGTTCTTCAATTGCCGACTTTTACAATCTAAATTAGATTTCTCATCTTTTAGTGTTACCTTTGTTTTTAGTATACACAGACTTTTTTTTAATTTTTTTTTTAACGTTTTATTTATTTTTGAGACAGAGAGAGACAGAGCATGAACGGGGGAGGGTCAGAGAGAGAGGGAGACACAGAATCTGAAACAGGCTCCAGGCTCTGAGCAGTCAGCACAGAGCCCGATGCGGGGCTCGAACTCACGGACCACGAGATCGTGACCTGAGCCGAAGTCGGACGCTTAACTGACTGAGCCACCCAGGCGCCCCTACACAGACTTTTTAAAGTCTACACTATCCAGTACTTGTAATCTCTTCTTAGTCATCACAAGGAAATAATTCTACTGTTTTTTAAACTTACTTTCCCTCAAATCTCATATTTTGGTAAACATTTGTTAACTCTTTAAAACTTTTCATTGCTCTACCTTTACAAAATGAATGTTTTTTTTTTAATGGGGAATAGATAATTAAATTTAACCAGCAAATTTTGCTAACTTTTGTGTTTGCAGTTCCATTATTTCTTGTAACCCACCACTTCTCTACTTTTCCTCATTTACTTTTTCTCATCGAAAATACATCTTTAACAGATTGTGTTTTTGTCTGTCTGGGTTTTTGTTTGCTTGTTTGTTTTTAGATAGGGCTTATTGGTTTACATATCTGAATATTTGATAATAATTTAATTTTGCTCCCACTCTAGTTGGGCAAAATTTCTAAGTTGACATTAATTTATGTCATCATTTTAAAGTTATTATCCCTCAGTTTTCTGGCATCCATTATTACCAGTGAAAAATCTGATTATTTAGCTGTTGTTTCTTTCTATGAAGTTAGTATTTCTTTTCTTCTGATTATATTGAAAGATTCTATCTTTATCCTTAATTTCTTTAAGATCACTTCAGAGAATCTAAAAATGAGTTTCATTTTATTTTTACTTTTCATTCTTGGTTTTTAGAGTGAGCTTTGTATCTAAACACTAAGTGTCTTTCTTTAGTTTTAGAAAATTATCTGAAATTATTTTTCAAATATCGCGTTTCTCCTCTTCTCACCTACCAAAGACATCACTATGAACATTTGAAACTTAATGAAAGATCACCTTTTAATAAAACAAAAACTCCTAGAAGTGGTACAAAAGCTATAGTAAATACAGTGAAACGACAGAAGAGATCAAAAGATGTATATACATAGCTCAGGAAGGACATAAAATGACATAAATAGAAAGCCACATAGAAGCACAACAAAAGAGGGGCGCCTGGGTGGCTCAGTCGGTTAGGCATCTGACTTCGGCTCAGGTCATGATCTCATGGTCCGTGGGTTCGAGCCCCGCATCAGGCTCTGTGCTGACAGCTCAGAGCCTGGAGCCTCCTTCAGATTCTGTGTCTCCCTCTCTCTCTGCCCCTCCCCTACACTCTCACTCTCTCTCTCTCTCTCTCTCTCTCTCTCTCAAAAATAAATAAACGTTAAAAACTTAAAAAAAAAAAAAGAAGCACAGCAAAGAAAGCAGTCTTTGAGTATATTTGAGAAAGCAGTAAGGTACATGGAAGTTAGGGCCAAGAAAAATAAAACGGGTATGAACAAAGAGTTTTTATAATTGGCCACTTACCTAAGGGCCCATTAGCATCATTCCTAGATGTCTGGGTTCCTGCCATTTGTTCTAGTTATAAAGCTACAAGTTCAGAATTTCATTTCACCAGAACTTGTCTTAGGAGTTAAGAGAGATAGATTAAAATTGAATTCATGCCCAAGTATGCTCTGCCACACTGTCATTTTAGCATGTACCCTATAATCCTGAGATTAATAAAGTATACCTAGTTTAGATGAGATGATGCTAGCAACTAGCCAAACTAGTTTTTGTACATATCATTGTGTATAAGTCTCGATTGGAAGGGGCCAGGTGAACTACTGTAAGGTTTAGTATTACTTACGCTCACTCGTTCAAAATTACCTTGGTACTATGCGCCAACCAATGACAAGTTTTACTTTCAAGTGAAAGGGTGAGAATCGAAAGTATACATCTTTTTTCTGTTCAGTTGTTGCTGAATTATCTGAAATACATAATTATTCACTTAATTCTTCTATATCCTTTAAAGAATTAAACCATGCTTGATTCATCTACATGATGTCTACATCTGGTCTTTCTAACAATCTGAGATCAATCTAGAAGAATTTCTTGCTGCAAAAGGTTGAGAACAAAAACGATAGCTATGGAAAACAGGTAAGGTATATCCTAAGCATATTTAATTGGTATTCCTGAAGAATACAATCAAAATTATTTGACTTTAAAAATATATAAATTAAGGGACGCCTGGGTGGCTCAGTTGGTTAAGTGTCTGATTCTTGATTTGGGCTCAGGTCATGATTTCACAGTTCGTGGGACCAAGCCCTGCATGGGGCTCACACTGATAGTACAGAGCCTGCTTGGGATTCTCTCTCTCCCTCTCTCTCTCTCTCTCTCTCTCTCTGCCTTTCCTGCTCATGCTCTCTCTCTCTCTCAAAATAAATAGACACTAAAAATATAAATATAAATTAAGAAAATTTTCCATGGGATGCCTGGGTGGCTCAGTCGGTTGAGTGACTGACTTCAGTTCAGGTCATGATCTCAAGGTTTGTGAGTTCGAGCCCCGTGTCGGGCTCTGTGCTGACAGCACAGAGCCTGGAGCCTGCTTCGGATTCTGTGTCTCCCTCTCTCTCTGACCCTCCCCCACTAATGCTCTGTCTCTCTCTGTCTCAGAAATAAATAAACATTAAAAAATATTTTTTTTAAAAAAGAAAATTTTCCAAATATAAGAAAAGATTGAGCCTACTCATCATTGAAATCACTCATCATTACTCCAAGATAAATGTGAAGGGAAATCAAAACCAAGATATAGATTGTCAAAGTTACTGAATGTTGAATTAAAAAATAGAGTCATTTAGAAATCAAGGCTAAAAATAAATAAAAAGATGACAGAGGAAAAAGCAAACTGGCTTCAGGCATCTTTATAGAAATACCTAGTGCTAGAAAGGAGTGAACATCTAAAAAACCTCAAGAAAAGAAGGTATGATCGAATAATCCTATGTTCAGCCAAGATATGTTAAGTTCCAAATGTGCAAAACCAGGGTGTCTGGGTGGGTCAGTCAGTTAAGCGTACGACTCTTGGCTTTGTCTCGGGTCATGATCTCGGTTTGTGGGTTTGAGCCCTGCGTCAGGTCTGTGCTGAAAGCACAGAACCTACTTGGAATTTCTCTTGCTTTTCTCTGCCCCACTCTGGCTTGCTCTCTCTCTCTCTCTCTCTCTCTCTCTCTCTCTCAAAAATAAATAAATAAATAAACTTGTTTTTTTAATGTGCAAAACCTCTATTATATTTTCAGGAGCTTTTCATAAATAACCATAAAATCCTTAAGTCAATGTAATTATAGTAAAAGGAGTGGGGACAAGCATTAAATGCATTTAAATGTAAGGTGAAGACTTCTAAAAATAGGGCTTAGGGCTTCAGAGCAGTCTGAAATATAAAATCATATCACTGAGGAAGAGAATCTAAAAGGTAGGGTAAGTAAATCAATCTCTTCATCTCCTCAATTTCTTTAAAACCTGAGATTAGTCAATGGATATTTGAGCTTCTTCATAATTTGGTTATTGTTGATAATGCTGTTATAAACATCAGGATGCATGTGTCCCTTCGATTCAGTATTTTTGTATCCTTTGGGTAAATACCTAATAGTGCAATTGCTGGGACATAGAGTAGTTGTATTTTTAACTTTTTGAGGAACCTCAATACTGTTTTCCAGAGTAATTGCACCAGTTTGCATTCCCACCAACAGTGTAAGAGGGTTTCCCTTTCTCCACACCCTCACCAACACCTGTTGTTTCCTGTATTGTTAATTTTAGACATTCTGACAGGTCTGAGGTGATATCTCATTGTGGTTTTGACCTGTATTTCCCTGATGATAAATGATGTTGAGCATCTTTTCATGTGTCTCTTAGACATCTGTGTGTTTCTTTGGAAAAATGTCTATTCATGTCTCCTGCCAATTCCTTAACTGGATTAGTTGTTCGATGGATAAAGAAGTTGTGGTATATATGTACAATGGAATATTGCTCAGCCATGAAAAATGAAATCTTGCATTTGCAATGATGTAGATGGGACTAGCATGTATATGCTAAGCAAAATAAGTCAGAGAATGACAAGTACCATATGATTTCACTCATCTGTGGAATTTAGGAAACAGATGAACGTACAAAACAAAAGAAAGAGAGGCAAACCATAAAACAGACTTTTAACTATAGAGAACAAACAGGTTTGCTGGAGGAGAGGTGGTGGGGATGGGTTAAGTGGGTGATGGGTATCAAGCAGGGCACTTGTGATGAGCACTGGGTTTTATACGTAAGTGACGAATCACTAAATTCGACTCCTGAAATTAATATTACACTACATTAACTACCTGCAATTTAAATAAAAACTTTAAACATACATACATACATACATACAAACATAAAACAAAAGCTGAGAGTACTTTAAAAAATAATAAGTCAAATAATGAAAGTTTAAATGTAAACTGGCAAACATCCTTCTATTCCTTTAAAATACAACCTCCCTCTTCTTTGTTACTAGAATCTTCAGGCATGAGCAATCCCTTTATCTTAGGGAGTAGAGGGTTCTAATCTAGCTATAGGAGATAAATTGAGCTTAGTCTACAATGATTATGGCACACTTCCTTGCATTTGGTCATTAATTGTCTCAAAGAGTCATGTAGCCTAGTTCTGACCAATGAATACAAGCAGAAATCTGTTGGATGGAACCCCCAGGAAAAATTTTACTATATTGATTTTAAAACCAAAGACACTTCAGCTAGAATTTCCACTTGCCCCTTCCTCTTTCTCCTCCTTCTGGTTAGATTGGAGAAAATGATAGCTGGAGCTGCAGCAACATCCTTGTGACCAGGAGGCAGCAAGAATGAGGAAAAGATGAGAAAATTTCCAGACAAGAGCTGACATTGTGAAGCCACTGAAGCAACAATGAGCAGCTTCTTGTCTCCAGATGTTCTACTATGTGAGACAAGTAAAACCTGATTTGTTTATTATTTTATTTGGCCAAAAGCATTAAGCAATAATAGTGAGACAGTTTTCATTTCAAAAGATGGCATTCGATAAATGGCCATATTTTAAATATGTATTAAAAATAAGTAAATATCTAATTCACACCATTTAGAAACAGAATACCACATGAATTAAAAACATAAAAAATTTAGAAATTATTAGAAGAAAATGAATAAAGATAATATTACACCCTAGAATTTAAATTATTCTTGTATCCCTGCACAGATGCCATAAACAAAGTTGAAAGACAAGTCATAGACCGACGAAGGTTTTACAACACATACCAGATAAAGAATTCATATCAAAAGCATATACAAAACTCCTACAAACTGTTATATCATCCTCTCTAATTATGTGTGCATACATATGTATACTATAACATACAGATATAGATATGGGTATATCATTTTTTTCAACTTTGACAAAGCAAAAAATAAAACATGTTGAGTAGATCCTGAACTGTTTTTCTGTCTCTCAGACTCAATCTTGAGAAAGATGCTGGTTTACAAATATACAAATCAACTCCAGTGAAGCAAGGAGCAAGGAGTAAGCAAAAATTTATTTCTAAACTTTAGTGGGATTATGTGCAAAAGGACAAAAGAAACTAAGGTAAAGACCTTTATGCAGTTTATGTAATCCTATGTGCTTGCGTGCTTATGAAAATATGTCATGCTATGTTGAAAAAAATGCATAAGCTATAAAAGAAAAAGAATATGAATTCAGAGGTAGTTTTTCACTTGTTATTAGCTGTGTAATCTTGGACAAACAGGCTAACTTCTCCAAACCTCTGTTCTCCAGCTTTGTTTTTTTTATTAATTTTTTAAGTTTATTTGTTTATTTTGAGAGAGAGAGAGAGAGAGAGAGAGAGAGAGAGAGAACGCAAGCAGAGGAAGGGGAAGAGAGGGAGAGAGAGAGAGAGAAAATCCCAAGCAGGTTCCCCACCATCAGCACAGAGCCCAATGTAGGGCTTGAACTCTTGAACCATGAGATTGTGACCTTGATGAGGTTTTGGGGTGATGGTGGGGGGTCCAGAGCTGATGACCAAAAAAAAAGAATTCTTGAAGACTTCTTTGGGCTAAAAAGGCTATTTTATTAAGGCACCGGGACAGGACCTGTGGGCAGAAAGAGCTGCGCTGGGGTTGTGAAGGGTTGCTCTTCTTATACTATGAAGTTGGGGAGGTAAAGTCAAGTGGGAGGCTTCCAAAGGAACTTTGATATGCTAAAGAGGACTCCTAAGATACCCGAGGCCTTGCTATTGTCAAGCTAAGGTTATTTTTCCCTCAAGCAAAGCATTAACATTAAGACAGTCAGGAGTTCCTGGAAACTCTGCCTGCCTCAAGTGTCTGTCAATGGGCAGCAGGTTACAAGGAAATTTAATTTCACCTGCCATTTCTTCTTGCCTTTGTTGCCCACATCACTATGGAAGGGTGATGTTGGGATTCCAGGAAACTGAGTCTATAGGTTTCTGGGGACTGGCTATTGATAAGATTACCTTTTTCTTGTAATTTACTAAGATGTTTGTAAACTGACAGAGACCCATGTCCCATATGACTGTGATCTTTATCAGTTAAGCATTTGTTTTCTTTCCTTTCCTTTGTCCTTGGGCAGCTAGCAGTGCCTGAGGAATATCACACACATCTCTCCTGTTTGGGTGGGGGTGGTGCCCTAGCTTGCACTTTGTCCTCAACTGGCCCCATCAACCTGAGCTGAAAGCCAACGTCTGATGCTTAGTCTGATGCTTAAGCGGACGAGCCACCCAGGCACCCCCTCTATCTTTGAAGTAGGTATAATGGTACCTAACTCATTTGTTTTAGTTTGGAAATTAATTACATAGTATGTCTGGTATAGAATATAAGAAAAATCATTCTTTTTTCTCTCTATACTTGCTGGCACTGTTATTTTAAATAATTTTTAATGTATGATTTCCACGTGATATGCCCTGATTCGAGAGACCCCCTGAAAACAAACCACCAGAGTCCAGAGTCAAAGCCAAGCGGCAAGGGTCGTTTATTGCAGGTTCGAACCCGGTCCTCCGCGCACTCATTGCCGGTGACGCTAAGAGGCCCCGAGTGAGAATCTTACAGCTTCTTTTATAGACAGGCACAAACAAGTTAGGGATTTTTCGCGGTTACAGAGCTGTTATTGGTTGACATTTAAATTTGAACACTTAGCAGAACTTGATTGGTTCCCACCTTTAGGTCAGACCACAACCAGCACTCCCTGGCTGGTTTCGAGAAGGGGTGGGGGGAGGTCTTTTCTTTGCAGTTGTGAGTACACCTGGTAATTTTTCTCTTAGTCTCTCACACGTGTTACTTTTTTTAAATAAGGTTTTGAGTTTTGTATCTTTTAGAAACATTTTTTGAGGATAGTTGACCCAATGTTACACTAGTTTCAGGTGTACAACATAGTGATTCATTTTCTGTATACATTTTGCTGTTTGTCACAAATGTGGCTACCATCTGATATAGGCAGCCCTATGTGAACTACAATTTTATTTACAATAGCCAAGAAATGGAAGTAACCTAACTGTCCTTGGATAGAATTTTGTATCTTTTTTATACAAAATTGACCAAGATTTGTTTGGATAATGGTTCATTGAGGACTATAAAAAGAAAGACCTATAATTACAACCTGCTTACATTTTCTTCTAAAAAAAAATCATCAATAATCACATGTTCAAAGTTACACCTATATAAAAAACAAAACAACTTTCTTTGAAAACCAGAATGTAAAATGTTAACCTGGGATCACTAGAGCTATAACTTCAGGCCAACTACATGACTTAGGTGACTAAAGCTAGATTATTAATTTTGAAATTCAGTAATGAAAGTGTAGTTCAAGAAATTTTTAAATATTTAAGGCAACACCTCTCAATGAGCAGTGAACTCACAGGAGTAACAGTGTATTGGCATTGTAGGTTATTTCTCATAATGTATCGGCAATCCTCATCTTATCTTATTATAAATTATCTAATTTAATTGTTAAATTTTGATTTCTTTCTACTGAAAATTTTCTTTTTCCTATACTTTTATGTTTGGCCATATTTGTATAAACTATTCTCTCAAAGTATATAGCCAATAATAATACAATTTTAGGAAATCCATTCATTCTATTCATTTGAATTCATTTCATGATGAGAAGATAGGTTTTCTTTTTGTTTCCCTGGACTGGTAAATAATGACAAAAACAATAGGAACAATATCTTACATAGTTCTTACTGGATTTCTCTGTCAATAGCCTTACAAGTTAAGCTACTAAAAATGAATTTGGGATTAACAACAAGTTCTCTTTCTTTCACAACTTCCAAGGTGAATGAAAACCAATTTCTATCAATTTGACCACCTTTAGCTCCCCCTCACTATCTAAACAGCTACACCTTAATCTGAGCCTCATCATTTCTTTCCTAGGCAATGCCACAGCCCTAAGACTTCTCTCCATGGGGCACCCACATTTTCAAAAGACAAAGCTGATAACATGACTCTTTGGCTACAAAATTTGATTATAAGTTTGTGGTTAGTGGGTATCTTTAGAATTTAGGCAATGTTATATTTATATAGATAACTTTAGACCCAGACATTTCAGCTTTGAATCATGTTATGTATTTCAGATAGGTGTGAGGAATGTGGGAAAAAAGAAAGACACCCTTTGGCACTCTGGATAGAAATAGGATTTTTTTTTCATGGAAAGAGGAAATGAAAGAACAATGATATATGTCTTTCAAATTGAACTTCTGACTTAACCACCGTATTTGTTAGAATCATTAGGACAGGAAGGTTATCATTTTAGGGTCACATAAATTTATTTTTACGAAAGTGAAATTTTTGGAAATGTGCCACATGGTATTTCTCAGAGAAACCTCTAAGCTGCACACAGAATATAACGGATCAAAGAAATAACTACTTCATAAACATAGTTTGGTAGGCTTACATTATACAATAAGCAAGAAAAACTAAAGTCCTTTTACAAGCAGAGAGTCACATGTCTTTTTCATTGATTTTGTCACTTCACCACGCACAGCAAATCTATGTCAACATGAGTGGGAAATCTCAGAGGGAAAAAATGTACAAGTCAAGGCCATGAAAGCAGAAGATATACTTAGGAAATTGTCTGCTCTGGGCATAATGAGAGGGCTTGTCTTTCAGAAAGGATTCACAACACTCTGTATCCAAAGAGATGTTAAAGACTGTTTTATTAATTTAATATAGTCGTCTCTCAGGCAATATAAATGAATTTTTTAAGAAAGAAAAAATATGACTATGAATGGTAGCCCTACTGACTGGGCATCATTAGTTCCTAAAGTATTATTAGTTTCTTATTATATTAGTTTACTAGGGCTGCTGTAACAAAGTACCACAAACGGAGTAGCGTAAACACCAGAAATTTATGATCTCACAGTTCTGGAGATTTGAGGTCCAAGGTCAAAGTGTCTTAGGACCATATTCCCTCGGAATATGCTAGGGAATGATCTATTTCAAGCCTCTCTCCTAGCATCTGTGTGTTTCTATGTCCAAATTTTCCCTTTGTATAAAGACTTCAGACATATTGGCTTAGGGGCCCAACCTATTCCAGTATGTTAATTACATCTGCAATGACCCTATTCCCAAGTAAGGTCATGTTGTAAGGTACATGTGTTCAACATATAAATTTAGGGGTGAGGGTTCACAACTGAGCCTTTAACACTTACTAACACTTGGTATTTTCATTACCCTCCAGCATTAGGGATAATGTGGGAAATCATTCTCCACTCATTCTTTTTGAGAGATTTTCCTCTGTTCCAAACAACATAAAGAAAATGAAAATCTTGTTAAAAGAGCTTGCAATTTTGGAAGGGAGATGCACTGTGGATATGTGAAGAGATACTAAAAATGTAAGGCAGCAAGTGATGTGGTCAAATGAATATTACTAAGAACAAGGAATAATGGAGTTCTAGTAGGCTTTTACAAGGATGTTCAAGAGGTACAAAAACAAAGTCATACAGTTAACAGAAATTTATGCGCAAAAATGTGGACGTAGTGACTTACACAAGCACAGACACACATGCCCTCAGAGATCTTTTGAAAGGGGAAAGTGGGCACCAGGCTGAACTCATTTAGAGGGATCCTTATAATAGAGGAGCTAAAGAGTACATTTTGCCACATAAACAATGGGAAGACACAGAAGTATTTAAGAGTAACATTCTAAAATGATACTTCAGGAAAATTCATTAAGGCAGCATTCCAAGTGACTAAAGGAAGGAGTCACGGAAATAACTTATATGAAACCTCTTTAGAGAATAAACCAAAGGCTGGACACGTTTCTTTCACATATGTGAAAGCCCCTTCCCTCTTCGGAAAGAATTCACTTAGCCAGGCCTCTTCCTTTCCTGACACTTCATCAGTGAGGAAGGAATGGAAGCCTGGAAAAGCTGCAGAAGCGGACTTTCGGCTGCACCTGATTACAGTACGCTGGATCATCATGAAACAGAATGACACAGTGATTTGAAAGCCCCAGCCTCCAAAAACGTGGGATCACAATTTCCCAAATCTACCAAATAACTGCAGTCACAAGACGGGAAGTGAGTTCATATTTCTGAGATATTTTAAGTATTACCAGAAAGTAATTATGAGCAGGTTCATACTGAAACTTGGGAAGTAAAGAAGGTCATTGTTATTCCGGACCTGCATATGCAAAAGAAGAAAATTGTTATGGAACAGAGGAAGAGTCCCCTCTTTGTGATTCAGGAGAGACTGAAGCAGGAATATGCATTCAGTTTGGGGATCTCATTATAAGAAAAAGAAAGACACGCTGCAGGAAGTTCAGAAGAAATCAACAGGAATAATTAAGGAACCAGAGGTATTTACTCTAGAGGAAATATTAGAAGAATAAATAATACACGTGCAGTTGGCTAACTAAGGGAAACACGAGAATTGTCTACAAATACCTAATGTGTGTAAACATTGAAAACTGAAAGTTGATATAAAGCCTAGAGCAAGAAGGTAAAATTAAAAATAAGGCAATTACATAAAAAAGAAAATTCTGGCAGAGTACACGAGACAGCAAGGCAAATTCTGTGCAAAGTTGGTCTAACTTTCCCCGGAATATCTGAGAACTAGTGAAATAAATACGTGTGTTCTGTGGGGTAAATACACATATAATAAATAAATAAATAAATAAAGTGTTAGCTTCTTTCCCTTTTTATTTTTTTTATTTATTTTTTATTTTTTTTAACATTTATTTATTTTTTGAGACAGAGAGAGACAGAGCATGAACGGGGGAGGGGCAGAGAGAGAGGGAGACACAGAATCAGAAGCAGGCTTCAGGCTCTGAGCCATCAGCCCAGAGCCCGATACGGGGCTTGAACTCACGGACCGTGGGATCGTGACCTGAGCCGAAGTCGGAGACTTAACCGACTGAGCCACCCAGGCTCCCCTTCTTTCCCTTTTAAAAAAAAAACTGAATTTTAATATTTGGTCACTAGAACAATGATAAAGGAGAAGGGTTTTTTGGCTTATTAGAAAATAACAATGCAATTAGCCATTTGAAATATTTGAAGATAGAACACCGTGTCTAGGAGTTAGCAGATTCCAGTTGATGTCCTTTCTTATCTGGAACAACTTTCCTGCAAATGGGGGAGATGAGCTGAATGTTTGTGTTGTTTTATCCCTTTTCATTACCCCTCTCCCCTTGGAAGCAAGATGAGGGAAAAGGACTTTTTTTTTTTATGAGGTTAGACAGCTACCCCCCACATTCCCCCAAACTTCTCTTCTCCTTTGGAAGTGTTCGATAATCCTATCACCACCAAATCACACTTCTACACCTCCTTCTTGCATTCACTTCACCTGGAGTCTCTTTTACAATCTATCCAATTTGAGGGCTCTGTACCAGGACCTCTCAGGTATAAAGCAAGACCACCGAAGGGAGGCAGTCATCACGATCAACATGACACCACCTTTGGTCATTATCCCCAGTGCCTAGCACAGTGCTGGTTCCAGGTCTCAGAAAATATTTGCAGGTTGAATGGATATGCTACGAATCCAATCCTTTCTTCATAACGAGGAGGAAACGGTTCTTACCCTCTTTAATACTCTCCAAATGGTGAAAGAATTTCTGATGATTTCGTGATCACTGTTATGGATTTGTCTTTTTGTTTGTTGGTCTGTTTTCTGGAGTGTGACCACTGATTCCTTGCTATTATAGGTAGAGTATTTCTTTCAAAGTGGCCTTCAGGAAAAGCACTATGCATGTCTCTGTTTTTACACAAAAGTACAGCTCGAACATTTGTCCTCACATCAGACCTCACTATGCGCAAAGTGGGTTGAATGGAGTGTTCTGAACTGGGGGTACTTCTGAGGTTGAATTCGCTGCTTTGTTTCTGAGTGGCAGTGTGAGTCATGTGTAAGTAGGAACCACTCCTGCCGGACCTGTGTCATCAGAGAGGCTTCACTTTTCCAAGGGAAGTGCCCTTTAGAAAGGCAAATAGAAATCCCTTCGGAAGACCAATGCAAACTGAACTAACTGCAGGATTTACTGGCCACTTCTTTGTAGAAGTTCACAGCCATGGGAAACTGCCTCCCTACCTGTCACCATTCAGAGGGCTGCTTGCATCCACTACTTTCAATTTTAATATCATTCCTCCTGTAGCCCCAATAGTTTAGCATGTTTCCTTTTCAAAATAACACCTTTAGTGAACACCTAATAAAGGCTTATTAAGACTTTTATAAAAGGGGCCCCTGGGTGGCTCTGTGGGTTAAGTGCCAACTTCAACTCAGGTCATGATCTCAGGGTTCATGGGTTTGAGCCCCGCATCGGGCACTGTGCCAACAGCTCGGAGCCTGGAGCCTGCTTCAGATACTGTCTCCTCTCTCTCCGCCCCTCACCTGCTCGCATTCTGTCTCTCTCTGTCTCTCAAAAATAAACATTAAAAAAAAAGACTTTTCTAAAAAAAGTTAGCCCTATCTGAATTTCATAATCTTGCTGTATAAAAACACTTCAAACCTCAGCCCATTACACAAAACCAACTGACAAACATTCTGCACTATTATACTCCAACCGGTAAAAATTACTGCTTATTCCCTGACCTACACTAATAAAAAATTAATTCTATTAAAAACTTAAATATAAAAATACATATTCTTGTAACTTAAACTTTTATGGCTATGTAAGTTCCCTTCCACTTAAATTTTAAGAAAGCAACGGTGAGATCAGGTGAGAGGTAAATTGACCACAAGCCTATATCCCATGGATTTGAAGACATATGGTGTTACTTGCAGCTGGAGAGTGAACGTTCTCCTGGCCTAGCGCAGTTCATGAAGTGAAGTGTAAAATAGGACACAAGTGACTTGAGGACAGTCATTTAGCATCTGTTCCAGTCATGTCAATTCAGGTTGGACATCATACGAAGGCAGGAACATAACATGATGCAGAAACACTTTAAAAAACATAATTGCCAGTTTAATAGCTTGGCGAGAAATGAATGTTTAACCTTTGCAAGCAGGAAACTGGGTTTGTTTTCACAGTGAGTCTCCATTTCCCTGAAACCATGAAAACATACCATGAAATAAAGGTATCCTTCACTCTAATAAAGGCAGTGGTGGTCACTATTCTATCATTTATTGATTCATTCTTTAAATCTCAGCTCAAATAGGAGCCCTGCCATGAAGAATGATTAACAGTTGTAAACGAATATCTATTAGAGACGATAGCAAGTATGAATGACTTCCCAGAATCAAAAGTAAAAAAAATTCAAAAAATAGGGTATTGGTTTCATACCAGAAAAGTACATAAGACAGTATGCGGAAGAAAAACAAATTATGTGATATGAGGCATCTTGACTAAGGACTTGAAGCATATCATATATTTCAGCTAACCCTTTCTATCCTATAGTAGGGTAAAGATCGTTTTCCTCCATATGGTTTTGCCTGGAAAGGGCAGAAATATACTACATGTCCTTCACTTTATGGTGTTCTGAGGCTATGGTCAAAGTTGCAATTGAATTATTTTAAATGTGACAAATGTAACAAAAGAAATATCAGTCAACATGCTGTGTTCATTAGCATCAGGTCCAATGAAAATTCGGTAGTTTCATAACATCGTTTTAGAGAGCAACTACTAAATATGTGAAATGGACACTTTACATAATTTCCATACAGAGCTTAACAGCAGGAAGGCAGCATGATACGGTTGGGGAGGGGGAGAGCAACTGGAAGTCAGGAACTGCGGCTTCTAATCATGAACGTTAACGAATTACAGATGAGTCTGTCACTAGGAACTTCAGTTTCTTCATCTGTAAAATCAGTGAGGTGGACCAGATGGTCTCTAAGATAGGTTCCATCTCTACAGTCTATTTTCAATTCATGATCTATTATCATTAACAGCAAGAAAAAAATTAATGGGTTTCCATTTCTAAATAAAGTTGATATTACTTAATAAACTTTTGTTTGCCCTGAGCTATACATACTGTTAATGAATCTCCATTAGCACTAATACCATCCATTTCCAAGATAGCTTGTTGAGAAGCAGCCTAAGGACAGAAACTCGAGTGTTTCTTGGATTCGTGCTCCTGAGTATTTTGGAAATAAGACTCCCAATTTTAGTCTCACTTACAGGCATACCTTGGAGATCTTGAGAGTTTGTTTCAGACGACTGCAATAAAGCAAATATCACAACAGTGCAAGCCAAATGAATTTTTTGGTTTCCCAGCTCATATAAAAGTCATGTTTACACTATACAGTGGTCTATTAAGTGTGCAATGGCATTATGTCTAAAAAAAATGTACATACCTTAATTAAAAACTACTGCATTGTTTAAAAATGCTAGTCATCATCTGAGCTTTCAGCGAGTTATAATCTTTTGGCTGGAGGAGAGCCTTGTCTCAATGTTGATGACTACACACTGATCAGGGTGGTAGTTGCTGAAGGTTGTGGTGACTGTAGGCAGTTTCTTAAATAAGACAACGATGAAGTTTGCCACATTAATTGACCCCTCCTTTCATGAGCAATTTCTCTATAGCATGCAAGCCTGCTTTATAGCATTTTACCCACAATGGAATTTCTTTTAACATTGAAATCAATGCTCTCAAATCCTACTGCCGTTTTATCAACTAAGTTGATGTAGTAGACCTTTGCTTTCATTTCAACAATCTTCACAGCATCTTCACCGGGAGATTCCACCCCAAGAAACCACTTTCTCTGTTCATCCATAAGAAGCAACTCCTCATCCATTCAAGTTTTATCAAGAGTTTGAAGCCATACAGTCCCATCTTCAGGTTCCATATTAATTCTAGTTCCTTGCTGTTTCCACCACATCTGCAGTTACCTCCTCCACTGACATGGTGAATCTTCAAAGTCATCCATGAAGGTTGGAATCAACTTCTTCCAAACTCCTGCTAACATTGATATTTTGACCTCTACCCATGAATCACAAATATTCTTAAAGGCGTCTAAAATGGCAAATCCTTTCCAGCAGGTTTTCAACTTTATTCAGATCCATCAGAGGAATCACTATATATTGTAGCTAGGCCTTATGAATGTGTTTCTTAAATAATAAGACTTGAAAGTCAAAATTACCCCTTGATCCTTGGGCTGCACAGTGAGCATTGTGTTAGCTTGCAAGAAAATCACATTAATTTTGTTGTATATCTCCCTCAGCTCTCTTGGGTGATTAGGTACATTGTCAATGAGCGGCAATATTTTCGAAGGAATCTTTATTTTTAAGCAGTAGGTCTCAATAGTGAGCTTAAAATATTCAGTAAACCAGGGGTGCCTGGATGTGTGTCAGTTGAGCACCCAACTTCAGCTCAGGTAATGATCTCGCGGTTCATGGGTTCGAGCCCCACATCGGGCTCTGTGCTGACAGCCCGGAGCCTGGAACCTGCTTTGAATTCTGTGTTTCCTTCTCTCTCTGCCCCTTCCCCACTTGTCCTCTGTCTGTCTCTCTCAAAAATAAATAAACATTAAGAAGTATTAAAAAATATTCAGTAAACCATATTGTAATGTGCTGCCATGCAGGTTTTGTTGTTCCATTTAAAGGGCATGGACAGAGTGGATTTAGCGTAATTCTTCAGGACCCTAGGATTTTCAGAATGGTAAATGTGCATTGGTTTCAATTTCAAGTGACCAGCTGCATTAGCCCCTAATGAGAGTCAGTCTGACTTTTGAAGCTGCGATGGCAGGCAAAGACTTCTCCTCTCTAGCTATGAAAGTTCTAGATGGCATCTTCTTCCAATAGACAGCTGTTTCGTGTACATTGAAACTATGTTGTTTAGTGTAGCCACCTTCATAATATCTTAGCTGGATCTTCCAGATAACTTGCCACAGCTTCTTGTTCCTTCACCTTGCACCTTTCTGATATCAAGATGGCGTCTCTCTTCTTAAGCGTTGTGAACCAACCTGTGCTACTTCAAACCCTTCTTCTGCAGCTTCCTCACCTCTCTCAGACTTCATAGAATTAAAGAGACTTAGGGCCTTGCTCTGGATTAGGCTTTGGCTTTAGGAAATGTTGTAGTTGGCTTGGTCTTCTATCCAGACCACTAAACTTTCTCCATGTCAGCAACAAGCCTATTTTGCTTTCTTTATCATCCATGGTTCACTGGAGTAGCACTTTTAATTTTCTTCAAAATTTTCCTTGACATCTACAACTTGGCTAAGTTATGCAAGAGTCCTTGCTTTTGGCCTGTCTCAGCTATTGACATGCCTTCCTCAGTAAGATTACTCATTTCTAGTTTTTAATCTAAGAGATGTGTGAATCTTTCTTTCACTTAAACACTTAGAGGCCATTGTAGGGTCATTAACTGGCCTCATTTCAATATTGTCGTGTCTCAGGGACTAGGGAGGCTCCAAGAGAGGAAAAGATGGGGGAGTACCTGGTCAGTGGAGAGTCAGAACACAAAAAACACTTATCAATTAAGTTCATCATCTGACTTATAAGGGCATGGTTTATGGTGCCCCAAAACAAGAACGATGGTAACATCAAAGATCAGTGTTCACACATCATCATAGCAAAAAGAATAATAATGAAAAAGGCTGAAATACTGCAAGAATTACCAAAATGCAACACAGACACAGGAAGTAAACAAACGCTACTGGAAAAATGATAGACTTGCTCGATGCAGGGTTGCTGCAAACCTTCAGTTTGTAAAAGATGCAATATCAGCAAAGCACAATAAAATGAGATATACCTATATTTGTTTATTTTTTTATTTTATGGAGTGCCTACTGAGTGCCAGAAAATATGCTGGTTATTCGAAAATGAAGCAAATACAAAAATGCTCTGTGATCATGTTTGCTGTTACTAATATTCTGATGTCTTATATAACCTTTCTAGATTCTTTTCCTCATAATGATATTCCAAAGCTCATTTTCAGAACCCAAATAAAAAACTTAGTAAATTTACCAAATTGCAGCATGAAATTTTTTTAAAAAAGCTAAAAGGCTTCAATAATGAAAAATAAGAAAATATAAAACAACACATGTACCCATTGTTTTGAAACCAATAGTTACTCTGAAGTTGTTTCTATACAGTGTTGTTATATCTTAAAGAAAAACTGGAATTGGTTAGCTAAATATTATTATGTAAGACAGCAGAAAATATGTCAAGTTTATCATTTTAATTTTTGAGGACATTCTGAGAGGTAACATATATGCATAAAAAAATGATCATGGTGGGTTTAAATAATTTCTATATGTAAAAAAAATGAAAATACTTAAAGTAAATGTATATTAAAATGTAGCAGCTTTGGGGTGCCTAGGTGGCTCAGTCGGTTGGGCGTCTGACTTCGGCTCAGGTCATGATCTCGCGGTCTGTGAGTTCGAGCCCCGCGTCGGGCTCTGTGCTGACAGCTCAGAGCCTGGAGCCTGTTTCGGGTTCTGTGTCTCCCTCTCTCTCTGACCCTCCCCCATTCATGCTCTGTCTCTCTCTGTCTCAAAAATAAATAAATGTTTAAAAAAATTTTTTTAATAAATAAATAAATAAATAAATAAATAAATAAATAAATGTAGCAGCTTTAGTGTATAATTTAAAAAAAAAATTCTTTGTGTTTTTGTAACACTCTAGAAAATGCTTCAGCTAGATTTCCAACCTCAATGTTTCCCTACCCGTACCCATAACCCATACTCCAGCCAAACATAAAAAACAATTTTCTTTCATCCACAACCTGGTTCAATAGCCTTCCTCCACCTCAACTGCTTTCTCAAGCCATTTCTACTGTAAAAAGTACACTATTATTCTGAGGTAGAATAATAGCGCACAGGACAAGCAGATGGTAAACACTTTGGTAGGTGATATTATTGTTCCTAATTTTATTATTCCTAATTTTTCAGGCCAACTCTCCTGGAAGAAGATCATATATCCCTGCTCATTGACTTGTAGGGTCTTCCTGAGGAAGAAATTATATCTCAAAAATACCCCACACATCACTTCACACCTGCTAAGTGCTCAGTAATGGTTGTTAGAGTTACGTTCAGTTATTGGAGAAAATGAAAAAGATACTAGGAGATATATATATATATATATATATATATATACATATATATATATATATATATATATACATATATATATATATGACGATCTTCCATAAAAGAGGAAATTAGATCTCACAGTTATTTCGAAGATCTTACTCTTTGAAAAGAAAAATCACTTTCAGCTTTCTTGGAAACCAGAGGTTCTTCTCAATCAGAAACTAATTAGATTGGAATCTCCCTTGAGAACCAAGCATTTCTCATGTAGCTTTGTGCCCTACACAATACACAACAACGATCAGAATAAACAAATGTTTCCTGAATTGAAAGAATTAAATATCTATAATAAAATATGGACACCGTACTAATTAAAGTTATAGAGACTAGAATCGGTTTATGTTTAGGGATTTTATATATGTGTAAGTAGGACTAACACTAATAATTATTAATAATACTGATGAGGATAATAACTAACCTGTAGTAACTTCGATATTCTAAAAACTGTTCTAAGCCTGTTATGTATATTAACTCCTTTAATTTCCCCCAACAGCTCAATGGGAAAAGTACTATCATCATTTTATGTCTTTATATCTTATGAATCAGGAACCTAAGAATTAGTGAGCTAAAGAAATTTATCCTCCATTGCTTACTATGGGCCAGGAACATGCCAAGCACTATATACACATTACCATGCCTTATTCTTATAACTTATAGTTATCCATTGAGGTAAGAACCATTTCACATAAGCAAAAGTAGAGATTTTGCAAGGTTAAGTCATTTGCCAAAGGTCACAAGCCAAAAGTAATAGAGGCAGAATATGAATCAGATTTGTGTGATTTCAGAGAAGGAGTTCTCAGTCACTACCCCACTCTGAAGAACCACACACATATGCACACACGGAAACACATGTGTCCACACATATACACGTGAACATGCATAGCATGCTAAATTCTGAGTTACACAAAACTTGGAATGACATAAAGTATGTTGACTGATACAGTTTCAATTCAAAATATTTCCACAGACAGGAAAAAACATAGACTTTTATAAGAAGAGGTTGAATAGGAATAAATATTATGCCCTATATTTGAATCTAGTGAACCATCAGCACAAATAAAATATAACAAATGTAACTACTTATGATAACATGTATGAAAATAAAAAGGATTTGGGAGATTTATACTTAATGATTTTAACAGGAGCCAATACTATAGAGTAGCCACTGAGTGTCAACCTTAAACACCACAATCAATGGTGAAGGACCTGGGAATTTGTAACCTGTAGAACAGAAGAAGATATGGGAGTTGTCCACAAACATTAGTAGGACTATACTGGGAAGGAAGAACATAATTGGCTAAATACAAACCTAAATGGAAGGACAAGGTACACTAATTACAAGAAGATGGACTTTGCACTCTAATAGTCAAAGACATTTATTTTTTTTTAATGTTTATTTATTAATTTTGAGAGAGAGAGTTGGGGAGAGTTGCAGAGAGAGAGAGGGAGAGAGAGAGAGAGAGAGAGAGAGAATCCCAAGCAGGCTCCATGCTGTCAGTGCAGAGCCTGACCAGAGGCTCGATCTCAAGAAATGTGAGATCACAACCCGAGCAAAAATCATGAGTCAGGTGCTCAACCGACTGAGCCACCCAGGCTCCCCTAATGGTCAAAGATATTTAAAGATGGAAGTGACCATCTTGAAGAGAGTACCATCATTCAAGAAGTGGCTGGAGTGCAGTGTGTTGGAGATATTGTCCAATAAATTCAGGCATCCGTCAATAGGTCATATTTAATGTCTCTTCCAAACCTCATTTTCAATGGCCCCATAGAGTCCCATGTAAGTAGAAAGAAACAAAACAAACCTACAAGTTTAAGTAAAGTTCAAGCTGACAATGGAAATAAGGCGGCAAGTTATTTACTGCAATTCCTCAATTTCTCCCACCAATTCTGGACTTGCTTGACCCCTATGTACATTTCAGGAAGTAAAAGAACAAGGAGTCTAGCTGATTATTTTGTTTGCCAATAAACAAGTTCCCCTTATTTTCCCACTACCATGTGTTGAAAACAAACTTTAAAATGATTCATATGTCAACACACTCCAGCTGTGCTTTTCTCTTATGTACGCAGGCTTTTCCTGGTCGTAAATATAAAATACATTATCGGGGCACCTGAGTGGCTCAGTTGGTTAAGCGTAGGACTTCGGCTCAGGTCATGATCTCCTAGGTCGTGAGGTCAAGCCCCTTATCGGGCTCTGTGCTGACAGCTCGGAGCCTGGAGCCTGTTTCAGATTCTGTGTCTCCCTCTCTCTCTCTCTGCCCTTCCCCTACTCTCACTCTCTCTCTCTCAAACATAAATTTAAAAAATAAATAAAATAAAATACAACATTATTTTGCAAGTAAAAATTAATATTTTTATTAACTCACATTTCAAAAGAACTTCAAAAATTCCGTTCAGGGAGAAACATATTCTTTTTCTTTCTCATAAGGAGTATAGTGTGTGAAAACCACACAGAAAATGTATATTGTTGCTTTAGTTACAGAACATTCCCTGTCAAAAGGTCTCTCCCCCCTCCCCACCTGACTGTTGTTTCCAGCATTCTCTGTCTCTCCATTATCCTTTGCTTGCTAAAGTAGCTTAGTCTATAATAAAGGCAACCGAGTACCGGCTTGAGCCTGCCATGAAAACTCACATCCATATAAAGCGTTTTTCCACTTTTGTTAAGCTTCTTATCACACACACACAAAAGAAAGAACCCTCTCTCCTTCTCTCTCTACGCCTCTCTCTCCCTCTGCCCTTTTTAAATGATCGTTCTAATTTTATTGAGACTCTTTTGCTAGGGTACCACACTACAGTTCACTCACTATAGGAAAGTGAACCCCAAAGAGCCAGCTTGCGACTATGACAAACCATTTCCACTTCTTATGTTAACATTTCATCTCAGAGGACTCTTTTCTCTCTCTGGCAGCTGCAAGGCACCTCTTTGTCTCTATTGCGCTTACTGTGTGAAGGTGCGTCATTGACTATAGTGAAGTGAACTCAAAATTGCCAACTTGAAGCTGGCACATTTTTTTTTTTAATTTTGTTTAAGTTGACGCCCCCGCGGGACTTGTGCTGCCTAAGCAGCAGTTTATACTTTCATGACATTTCCCTTCGGAGACAGCCTTCGGTAGAGCCAATATGCCAACTTCTATACCTGGGGGTTGGGAGAGTTGGTGATTTGATGGAACTCATTTGATCACACCTGCACCCCCCTCCCGTGTCCATCACAGGTGTCCTTTCCCATTGTTCTCTCTTCTCTCTTCTGAACTCACTTGGTTCTTTAAAGCAGAACAAGTTCTAAAATGCTAACTGTGGTGGTCCTCTCGACGGGAGAATTTCCCAGCAAGAGAAAATGCGAGGCATTAAGGCAGTCCGCTTACCAAAGCTATAGACAAAATTCTCTTCTCAAAGTCCATTTCTACGTCCCTTACCAGGACCCACTTCACAAAGAAAATTATGCAAAGACGTAGCTGCTGTTTCTTTCCAAAAGGACACTAAGTATGCTGACTATCATTTAGGCCAGCGGTTCTCAAAATGCAATCTGAAGACCAGCAGCATCAGCATCACCTGGGAACATGTTAGAAATGCAAATTCTTGGACCCCACCTCAGGCCTGCATTATCAGAAACTCTGAGGGTAGAGAGCATTAATCTGGCTTAACAAGACCTCCTGGTGATTCTGATACAGAGTACAGTTCGAACTGTCTCAATAAACTAAACAGCTCAAGGACTATTGTATTTGACAAAAAGCCCGTAATTGGAGTAAAATCAAGGAAGTGTACCGGGATAACGGGAAATGAAGAAATATGATAGTGGAGTGATAATTATGATGCAGTAAACTGGATTTTGGCAAACTGACCTCATCAAAACATGACCACTTCAAAAACTGATAATTCATTTGAAAAATATCCTTAAGAACATGAATAAGAATAACACCCCAATATCAGGACCAGTTTCTCTACACTAGTATCTGCTGAGATAAGTGTGAGGATCAGTTATTGCTGCAACAAATACATCCTAAGTACTTGCTTTCTGTGTTACACGGTGCCCAAATCCAAGAAAAGAGGCAAAGATCTCAACCTTCCGCCGAGGACGGGAACTAAGACGTTTCCGTGCAATGCTACAATTCCAGGGAGAAAATAACTCCACAAAGCAAAGATAAAATGCTCTGGAAATGCAGAAGAGGATGCGGAATTTTTGCCTAGCGAATTGAGAAAAGCTTTCTGAAAAATATACCAGTTCAATTTCCATAAAAAATACAAAGGCCAATAAAGGAGTGGAAAATATTCTAATGTCATTGAACGTAGCAAGTAAAAAGCTATAGGGTATGATTTTTACCCATTACAGTTGCAGTGCTTTGTGAGATAAGGGTGCAGTGAATCAGAAACTTTAATCACTGTCTGGATAGGCAAATTGTTACATTTCTGGGAGGAAATTTACGTATCAAAAGCCCTAAGCATGTTTGTACTATTTGACCTAGTAAATCCATTTTAAGAATTTAACCAGAAGGGATAGCCAAAAAATGTATACAACGTTTTGAATACAAGAAATATTATTGAAACAAAAAACTATCTTAAAAATGAGTAGTTAAACACAGTTCAAATAAATATGACACACATGTATAGAGGAATATTTTGCTGCCATTAATGTCCTAAAACAATACGTAATGACATGGAAAAAAATGTTCACGGTGTATGATTAGGTAAAAAAAAAAAAAAAAAAAAAAAAAAAAAAAAAAAAGACAAGTCACAAAACTATGCCTATGCTTCTGATCTTGTTTTTTTACATGTATTTCTTTTGTTATGTATTTCTACATATGCAGAAAAAAGTACTGAAGTAAAATGAGTTGATATTTTGACTGTAGTTAGTGCACACTATTGGACTATGGGTTCTTTCTTTCTTGTTTTGAATTTATTTATTTAGTTATTTATTTATTTTAATTCATTTCTTTTTTTTTTCTTCAAAAGGGGATGAAGACACAGTGGGCAGTGACTTGAGTGGACGCTCAAGATGAAATGCGAAATGGTAAACAGGGCAAACGCCTGAGAAGGGAATCCTAATGGGTACAATGTGTGCCAGTGGCTTCAGCCTGGCGGCTGCCCTGTGGTCCCCTCTCAGACCCACGGGGTCTGCTCCCCTTTCCACACCGATGGCCTTGTTAGGGTAGGGAGCTCTATTCTGTTTTCAGAATTACTTTTAAGTGGCAGAGTTGTGCATGCCTCCTTCTCCTCTTTTAGTACACTTATCCTTATTTTCCTCACCCGCCTTCCTTTTGTTCTCCAAAGTCTGAAATCACAAGATCTGGGGCATAGCAGGATGGGGAGCGGGTCATTCTGTCCCCCACCTCACTCCATGCCCACCACAGACTTCTCTCTGCTTCTCCAGCCTCCCCAGGCCCTGCAGGAATAGCCTGGGAGGGGGAAGAGGCCCACTAGTTGCATGCCTAAGATGACCAGGCAGGGCAGCCCTGGTTTGGGTCCACTGAGCCAGTGGACCTGTATCCTAAGATGAGTCTCCAGAGATGTCCCAAGTGGGCCAAGACAGAGAGAGAGAATCCCACGCAGGCTCCACATGTCAGTGCTGAGCCCGACCCTGGGCTCGAACTCACAAACCATGAGATCACGACCTGAGCCGAAAGCAAAAGTCAGATGCTTAACCGATTCAGCCACCCAGGCACCCCTATTTCCTCCTTATATTTCTGTATTATATATATATAAACTATTATAATATATATTATATTATGTACATAATACTCAGAATAATGTTGATTCCTTATGATGGCCATGGTTTCTGCCTTCTTCTGTGAGTTCATTTCTCCTTACTCTCTGATCACAAGATACTCTACCCTTTTTTTGGTCAGATATATCAAGCACAGTTTGGTCTTGGATCCTTTGCATCATTGTCCCCCCTGCCTGGAGTGCTCTGCCCCCCAGGTCATTGTGTGACTCCTTCATATCACCCTGTTCCATATATCACATCCTCAGATGACCCACCCAAACTGAAGCCACCTCCCTGCCCCACACATTTGTCCTCACCTCTTCTCTACATCCCTCATCACTCTCTAAAATTACCTCATGCATGTGTTGGCTTATTGCTAGCTCTCTCGTCTCTCTAAAATGCGTTGTCCCTGGGAGCTCACTTATCTTGAATATCACTGTATCCAAGAACCAAGATGAGTGCCAGACATAGAGCAGAAACTTATTCTTCTAGAATTGGTATAAAAACTGTAAACAGGTTATTTGGTACTTCTTAGGGATCAAAATCACCCTGTCTCTCTAATTTTCCTTCGTCCTCAACCAACTTTAATTCTTTGCATCCCAATTTCTTGCCCAGTATGTGTTGTCAGAAACCCACATGTCTGTAGAAACAAACTAAGCAGTTAAATGATAATTAATGTGCATGCACTGATATATGGCCTAATAAAGTTAGGATTGTATAAAAGAAAACCACTGGCACAAAGTGCACGAAACAGGAAAGGTTTCCCGGAAGAGGTGTACCTTGGGGTTGTTAAAGAAGTGATGAGATTCAGCTTCATGGAGGTGGTAGAGGGTATTCCCATGCAGGGACCGCATGAGCTGTAATGAAGCAAGCCACGTCTGATGCACCCCAGTAAGATTACTCACACTGTTCCCGTGAGTAGGATACTCTACGTGCATTTTTATTTTAGACACTGCATAGTAGGAATGCAACAAAACCCATAATCTCTAAAACTTCAATGTTGCATAATAAATATGTCTCCTCTTTGTCCCCTTGTACCTGAGAGAGAAAAACTCTAGATTTAGAATGTCCTGAGTGAGAGAAGTCTTTGCTGTTCCTGATGGACCTCTCAGACCACACCTGAGTATATGCTAATGAGGTAACTCACAGTGGGCATCTATATTGTTTCAGGATGGGGGCTGGCCTTATCCTAAAGAACACCCAAGTGATTAGAGGGTTTAGACTTTGTGTCACATGGTATCAGCCCAACCTCAGAAAAGGGAGAGGGCAGGAGATTGAGTTCAATCACATGGCCAATGAATCAATCCGTCATGCTTTCTTAATAAAATTCTAATAAAAACCCTGCACACTAACACTCAGATGTGCATCCTGGCTACTGATACACACATTTATTGAGAGGATGATGGGTCTTGAGAACACAGAGGCTTCACATTTGAGACATCACCCTATACATCTCTTCATTTAGCTGCTCCTAAGCCTCACCCTTTATAATAAAAATATAACCGTAAATTAGCACCTTCCTGAGTTCCGTGAGTCACTCTAGTGAATTATTGAGCCTGAGAGGTAGTGGAAAATTGTAGCCAGTTAGTGGGAAGCTCAGGTAACCTGGGGGCCCTGGAGATTATGAGTGGTATCTAAAGTAAGGTAGGAGGATGGGGCGCCTGGGTGGCTCAGTCGGTTAAGCGTCCGACTTCGGCTCAGGTCACGATCTCGCACTCCGTGAGTTCGAGTCCCACGTCGGACTCTGGGCTGACGGCTCAGAGCCTGGAGCCTGCTTCCGATTCTGTGTCTCCCTCTCTCTCTGCCCCTCTCCTGTTCATGTTCTGTGTCTCTCTGTCTCAAAAATAAATAAACGTTACAAAAATAAAAATAAAAAAAATAAAGTAAGGTAGGAGGCCCCTGGGTGGCTCAGTGGGTTAAGCTTCCAACTCTTCATTTCTACTCAGGTCATCATCTCACAGTTTCTGAGATCAAGCCCAGCATCAAGGCTTAGGACTATCTCTCTCTCTCTCTCTCTCCATCTCTCTCTCTCTCTCTCTCTCAAAATAAATAAATAAACTTAAAAAAAGAAACAAATAAACAAAGAAAAACTTGATTTTCCATGAGCCGACAGCAATTTTTCTTGCACATATGCCTATGAGAATTCTATTTAATAATACTCCCATTTTCCAGATGTTAATCAGTCAAAACTTATGCCATACAGAGTTCCATCACTAACAGGATAATATTCTATTCATAAACCGAAGCTTAACCACAAGCAAAGTTGACTTAGTCTTTCATCATTCAGAAGCAGGTAAGTATAATATAGTCCTGGGATTTTCCAAATAAAATTCAACTATAGAAGTCTTAACGCTATAGAGACTCTACGTGTCCTGGGGCCTTATTCTATAGAAGCAGAAATTCTCCCTGAAAAGTAATTTCTTCTCAGTAGTTGTAGAAGTTGAGTAATAATGTCACCTACATGATTCCTACTTGTGCTGAACTGTAGACTAGATTGGAGAAAATTTGAAGCTATACGCAATATGCTATTGTTGCTTTTTATATTTTAATGCAAAATTTAAGATTTACTTGTGTATCTTCTGTACTCAAACAATAATTGTACGATCAAATAATTTGGAGTAGAGAGAAGAAAAGAAGAGAAACTTTAAAAAGACATCAATCGACCATGAAACTGTTTTTTATTTCTCATGTTGCTTATTCCAAGGAAGTAACTACAAATATTTCCTTGATATGATAAAACTCAGGACTTGGCCTGAATCTTCTGAAGAGGGAAAGTTTTCATGTTTATATCAAAAACTTCCTGCTTTTCTTGAAAATGCCACAATTGAACCTTTCAAAAAACTCAATTTATTTTTACTTTTGCTTTGTAAAATACCAAAGTTGAGAAATATCTAGCTCAAAACATAATTGTGGAGTTAAACTATAATATGACAGAGATGGTAGATATATGCATACGAAGATCAAGGCTGAAGTTTTTGATCCTTGGAAGAACCCCTAGGGGAAATGGATCAAGTAATATAACCGCCACTTTCCATTTAATGATGTGGAGTGTTTGTTTTTAATAGAGTAAAAAATAGGTAGGGAATGAGCAAATCTTCAACACATCCTAAATCCTCTGTAAACTAGTGTAGCATTTAACTATGGGATGCAAAGAAAGCAAACAATTGGAACTGAGCTGACATTCTCTGAAATAGATAACACCATTCTCATTAACCACGAGGTGCAAGGTTGGCTCTGTGTTGTGAAGAGAGTGCCAAACCTATGAGTTTCAGTGGCCAGAGAAGAATTACTGTTTCTTTCACTTAACAACTTCTGTGAATCTTTAGAAGTACAAACTCTCCCCAGTGGCCCCAAAATCTCAATCATTCTGCCAAAGACCTTGCCTTATCTCGAGATTTCATAACAATAACAATTCAAACAATTGATACTTATTAAGTGCCAAACACTATACGGTAAGTGTGTGTGTGTGTGTGTGTGTGTGTGTGTGTGTGTATGAAATAAGGAATAATCTTAGTAAGAGCTCTATTAATTCTATTAATAAATTTTAATTTATTAATAGAATTAATTCTATTTCAAAGCACGGTAATTGAAGAAAGAGATTATTACTTGCACAAGATTGCTTAGTGTTGATGGGTTAATAGTCGATAAGTAGTAGAGCAAAGATTTGAACCCAGGTCTGTGTGTTCTAAAGCCTCAAATCTTAGCCACTGCAGGACATTGAAAATTCGAATGGCCCTGTGAGGGGAAAATAATAGAAAATAGAGCTTCAGCAATCTGTACCTAGAAAGTGTCCTATTAAGCTTTTAGGTCCTTGGCTAAGTCTGATTAAACAATCAGGTGTTGATTTGGAGTCTTTAACATCAGTCCATTTTTTTTTTTTGGAATATATGTTATTCTTAGGTAAAGTTAAGCTAAGCTACACCCAGTCCCTTCCTTTTACACATAATGAGTACCTGAAAAAATACAGTGTATGAACATCGAATGACTTATACAATGTAACAAAATTAAAAAGTTTACAAACTACAAGTACACAGATTTTTAGAAGCAGTCTTTGGTGCTGTTTCCAATATTTCACACACATTCTATACTATATATGTTTTCTTAAAAATTAAACTCGTGGTCAGCCGGCTTAAGTTCACTGAGCTTCCAAATAAGGCTTAGGGTTCATTCTTTTTCAGGGCTTACTTATTTCCATCTTTCTCACAATTGTTTTTTCATATATCTATGCAGCATAAGCATATTCATTTTCTGGTTTACACTTACTTTTATGTATTAATGACAGAATTTGATAAAATAGTCATCAGGTGCTCAAACATTTGCCCAGAGTGGCAAAGCCCCCCAAAAAGAATAATTGGCTGGCAAACACCACCCCCAAGAAATTTGGTGACTTTGAGAAGTTGATGTAGATGGTGCACAGTTATAGACTGTGAATATACAAAAGTTCAGGGGAAAAGTACGGCAGACAGGTTTTTCAAGTAGAATCCAGAGGCAAACAGACCCGAATTTGAATCTTAAGTCTAGGCATGCTTTTTGTATTTTATGGTCTCCTCACCCCTACAAGAGGGGTGATATTAACACTTGTCTTAAGCAGTTTGGACTGCCCTAACAAACAGCTGTGGACTGAAAGGCTTAAAAAACAAACATTTATTTCTCACAGTTTTGGAGGCTGGAAGCTCACATCGAAGGGCCCGTGTGATGAGGTTCTGGTGAGGGCTGCTTTCTCGGTTGCAGACTGATGACTTTTCCTTGTTTCCTCACATGAGGGAGAGGGCAAGCTAGCTTCTTGGCCTTTCCACATAAGGAGACTAATGCCATTCATGAGGTCTCTACCCTCAGGACCTAATTACTTCCCAAGAGCCCCGCCTCCAAATGCCATCACAATAGGTATTATATGTCAAAATATGAATTTGGGGGAACACAAACATCCTGTCTCTTGCAATACCTATCTCATATGTTTATCTTAAGAATCAAATGACATGCCAAGTAAGGGACAATTTCTGATATACAGTAAGGGCTCAATAAATATTAGCTATTATTATTGTTATAATTTTAATAATTATAACTACTGTACTTTAGCATATAGGAATTTGACAGGATCTATAGCACTAAGGTTACTCCATACTTCCCTTTGGCATTCAGATCAAGTTTAAGATCAATTCTTCTACCTAATGGTGCACAGTAATCAGAAGTCGCCTGGTTTAGGGGCGCCTGGGTGACTCTGTTGGTTAAGCATCTGACTCTTGATTTCAGCTCAGGTCACGATCTCATGGATTCATGAGATCAAGCCCTGAGTCAGGATCCATGCTGACAGAGCAGAACCTGCTTGGGATTCTCTCTCTCCCTCTCTCTCTCTGCCCCTCCCCTGCTTGTACTCTCTCTCTCTCTCTCTCTTTCAAAATGTATAAATAAACACTAAAAAAAAAAAAGTTGCCCAGTTTAAGAATGAGAAATCTTTTATGAGTTTCAGTAAAATCTCAGAGACTCAGGTCTGCCTTCCAAACAAAAGATTGTTCCTAAGTTATATACACCTGATTCAAATGAATTGATTTGCCTCAGGTCAAAAATAAATCAACATTTACTTTAGAAAAGAGTTTCAGTCTCCTGAACCATTTATTATTTTCTATTAATTTTATTTATGACGTTAGTCAAAATTTACTATATTGAATATACTTAATGAATCAGACTTCATCACTATACAGAGTCTCACTAATAACCAAAGTAAACATTTTGAATAGAAGAATGCACTATTTTTAGCCACTTGGACATCATTTGGTATGGCCAATATTTACTGAATGGTATCAGGGGAATCTAAGTAAATAAATGTAAAACTATATTAATGTACTTACTACATTACTAAATTTATTCCAAAAAATTTAATAAATATTACCCTAAGGAGAAGAGGGTTATGCTCATTATTAATCACAATTTTCAATTAGAATGAAATAATCCAACAAAGGAGAGACACGATGTGGAGAGCTGAGTTGGATACACTTGCTAAGGAAAGCAACATGGACACTTGACTTAAGATGAGAGGAAACAATAGTTTTGATCAAAACTTTTAAGTTCTCTATGTAATTCCAATACTAAATCAGCTTTAGAAACCACTGGAACCAGAACTGAATAGCTCTAGGTGGTACATTATTGAGAATCAATATGAAAGACCTGTCTTATATCCAAAGACTTATAGAGAGAAGAACAAGGGCATTTTAAATTTTCAAATAAGAACTCTGTTAAAAATAATCAGTCAAAAGTTTAAAATAAATTGCCCCAAGCTTCATATGTCTTTAGCAAATTAGAAGAGAGCTACAATTGGAAAATTCGCTGAAATTTCTTTGGCAATCTTTCAAAGAAATGAAGAAGCATAACGTGAACATTTTGTCAGGCCTCAGGAGTCCTGGTGAATATTCTATAAACAATTCTATTTCAGTATTATCCCCAGTCACCATCATACCAGATGTTACGCTTCCAACCCTTACTCCCTGGCTTACAGAAAAAAGAAAGGGGGAAAAAATACCCTTCTATTTACGACAACAGAAGTAAAAGGTAACTATTTTATCAACTATCAATTCAAAGGTGGTAGGCTAGATAATCTTGACTTGAACAGAATCGTAATTATAACGGCAAATAATGGCAGTGTGGATTTATGATATCCTGTTTTCGCAACACTCAGCTAAACTTGAATTTTGCTCTATTCACAGTATTTCAGAGGAAAACTGAAAGAGACATAACATGAGCAATAGTTAGTGGCAACTTTCTATGAGATTGGAAATGTATTCACTGTGAAAATATTGAGTCACTAAGCCTTCAGACTGCATTCCAAAAGTCTACTAGGGACATTTCAATCAAGTGTGTGAGAATGTGACAGCCAGGTCATTTGGGCTAAAAAGCATTGTACAGAATTATGTTGGTGAATCTAGTGCCCTCCAAATGACCTCATGTGTGGCCGTGGTATTAAGTCATGGAAAAACCTATTCATAAGTTGAATTTTTTTTGTCCAAAAAAGAAGGGAGAAAAAGAAAGTCTTGAGTTCCCAGTAAGAATGCTAAATTACCCCATCTCCCAATGGGATGATTCACTTTCATTTCCAATAGCAGTAAAGCCTATTGACCCCCGTGGTGTTATCCTTCTCACTGCTCATGCAGTACTTTCTTTAATCTCTCGGATCAAAGATTGGTCAATAAAAATCATCTCTGCTTTTGTGGGGAGCAAACAAACTGCACTCAGTCCTATGATAATTGTAAGTTTTCACAAAATTCTAGAGAAAGAAATTCCCATGTGTTGTTATTAAATTGGCAAAGGAAAAAAAAAAACTTGTCTTCTATTTGGTGAGTCCATTTAAAATGCACTAGCTTTTCCAAGTAAGGTACATATTACCTCTCTTGGGGAGTTTTCGTTCTGTTTTTTTCCCATTCTTCCTAAAAATTTTAAATGAATTTTGAATCAGTGAAAGATCTCTTACCAATGACCCTGAACACTGAAGTCCAATTTTTCTGCAGAAAAAAATTACATGGAGGTGTCATTTTGAAAAAGAACATCAATATAAATGACAGCCTCAATATGAACTGCCCTTTGCAATAAAGGAAACATGCCTCAATCCCAAACGAAAAGGACAACTTCTTGGGCAAAAGAGTAGACCAGTTGTTTTCTCCATTAAAGTTTGGTCCACTTTGCTAAGTAGTAGTAAGTTTTAAGAGGAGATGGAAATAATATCTATGGGTTTTTTTAGGTGTGTGATTAGTCAATTGAAACTAGACTCAGTTCATTGACTTACCTCATAATAGATCATCTAATAGTCACTCATGGGAGATTCATGGTTCTACTGAATTATTTCAAAGTTGACAAATTGATAATTTAGTAGGGCACAGTTTGCCATTTCCAACCCCATTAAGCTTTTAAAATTTTATTTCAATTTCCTAATTGCTGGTCATAAGAATACATACTACCTTCTGAACTCTATTCTTCCATCCTTGTTTAAATAAAAAAATGATGGGAAATTAACACCTTGCAGAAGTGAACTCTGTAAGGGATATTCTGATACCTTTGCCATCAAAAGGAAATAATGATCAATTTCAGTGATATGCTGTGAAATACTAATTATGGGAGATGATTATTCTAAATATTACTAGGTATTTTATGTAATGCACCAGCAAAAAAGAAGTAACTGAAATATGAAAATCTATAAGGACTATCAAACACAAAATAGCAGAACTGATTGCCAGGGAGACAGAACAAATTCCACACTGGAGTTTACATTCCCACATATTTTGTTCTGCATTAATATGGATACTACTACTGGTATTTTTCTACATAAACATGTTTTTAATAACTTGTGTTATAAGGAAAAATATTTGCCTACTCCATGTCTAATGGGGCTATTATAAAAACAAATGATCAGAAGAATAAGATTAAATAAATTTAAAAATTATTACTATTCAGCATGAATTTGGGAAAATAATTCAATGAAACTTCGTAGTATTTGAAAACAAGTTTTTGCGATTTCTTTAAAAATAATAATTAGGAGCATTGGCTTTGGAGTTAGAGACTTGAGTTAAAATTCCAGATTCATGATTTATCTTTATAGAGTTCTTATAATTATTGAGCTTTGGTTTTTTTCTTCTATAAAATTAAAAAAATTTTAAATACACCACTGCTTTGGGGTATGAATTAAATATAAATAGTACATACAAAAAATGGTTCATGCTACTCCTGGCTTACTCTAAGTACTCTAGATAGCTAACATTTATTGAACACTTACTATTGCCAGGCCTTTTCTTATATTAACTCATTTCAACTCCAAAATTATCTATAAGGTGCACATTATGACAACCACATTGTTCAGATAAGGAACAAGAACAAAGAAATTCAGTAACTTGCCTAAGATCATAGATCTAGTGAATGGTAGAGGCAGGATTTGAACCCAGGTAGTCTGACTCAGGAACGTGAACTTTTGGACAACACACTGTCCTGCCTCTCTAGTTAACAATAACTACTAATTTATCTACTTTGTTAATGTGTATAGCAGTGTCTTGCATGGAAAATATTTGAGGTTTGCATTCTTTTAACTTGAGATAAAAGCCTGCCTTTAGGCCTCAATGGTGATGTCCACATGATCAGCCCAATTAACGGCTCTAACTCTCTTCTTCATGAGTATTATGAGAAAATGACTCTCATTGCTACAGAGATCACAAAAAATGATGGATATAAATATGTTAAATAAGCATGATATTTTAGTGGACCCTGTTGTGCCCTGGGGGGAAAAAATTCTACTTTACCCCAGTGATCCCAATACTTTGTGATTCCATGGTTTTCGGACTGTGTTTCCCACATCCAGGCCTCTAGGGATCCTCATTAAGAGTCAGACAGGAAACTGAATTCCCTCCCCCCACCCCCCCGACCCAAACAACCAAAACTTGTTTATACTTAATTTTCATGCTCCCATTAAGAATACACTGGGTAAAAAAAAGATTCTAGAGCTAAAATATTTAAAATCTCTGAATCCAGTGGTCAGAACCTTCCAAGTAAAATTAAATTATCCCATCAATGTTACCACTTATATACTAAAGAGATTTGGAAATGCTAATTAATTTAAATGTAAACTCCTTTTGGGAAGCATGGGTGGTTCAGTCAATTAAGCTTCTGACTTTGGCTCAGATCATGAACTCATGGTTTGTGAGTTCCAGCCCCACACTGGGCTCTGTCCTGATGACTCAGAGCTTGGGCCCTGCTTCGGATTCTGTGTCACCCTCTCTCTCTCTCTGTTCCTCCCCTGCTTGTGTTCTGTCTCTTTCTCTCTCTCTCAAAAATAAATAAACATTAATTTTTTTTTAAATAAATGTAAATTGCTTTTTAAGGAACTAGATGCCAAACAGTATGTTTCTAAGTTTGGGGAAAGTTTAGTTAAACCACTCATTTACAAAATGCCATAAAAAGAATATGAAAAGGGAGCTGAATACTGTACTTTCTATCACTAATCTGACTTGACTGTGTGTATACAAATGAACCACTATACTGGGGCACCTGAGTGGCTCGGTTGGTTGAGCGTCCGACTTCAGCTCAGGTCATGATCTCACAGTTCATGGGTTTGAGCTTGGTGTTGAGCTCTGTGCTGCCAACTCAGAGCCTGGAGCTTGCTTCGGATTCTGTCTCTCTCTCTGCCCCTCCCTGCTCACATTCTCTCTCTCTCTCTCTCAAAAATAAACATTAAAAAAAGTTAACCATTTTATGGATGATACTGTCTCAAAATTCATAATCCAAATACCTCACAGTTAACTCTAATTAAGGAGTAAATTCTACACTCATGCATTCATTCATTTAAAATTTACTTATTAGAGGGACACCTAGGTGGCTCAGTCTGTTAAGTGGTCGACTTCTGCTCAGGTCATGATCTGGCAGTCCATGAGTTCGGGCCCTGCGTCAGGCTCTGTGCTGACAGCTCAGAGCCTGGAGCCTGCTCTGGATTCTGTGTCTCCCTCTCTCTCTGCCTCTCCCCTGCTCGCACTCTGTCTCTTACTCTCTCAAAATTAAGTAAACATTAAAAAAAAGATTTAAAATTTACTTATTAGACATTTATTGAAACTCATGTGGCAACCGCTACAGAAAATGTATTACTTTATATAGAGCTAAAAATACAGAAAAGGATAAAAAATATTTTGCTTCCAGACTTTCAGCCATTTTACATAGCTTCATCTTACCCCCTGAACAACCTGCATGAATTGAGTTTTAAGTAGTATCATTTTCTGACTATAAAAATCGTACATACTTAGTATAGCAATATTGGGATATACAAAAAGTTAAAGTGAAGAAAAAGAGCTCATCCAGAATTCTTGTAAAAGTCATTAGCAATTGGTGTGTTTTCTTACTATAATGTCTCCTGTGCATTTTTTAAATAGTTGAAATGATTTTGTACATTCCAATTTTTAAATGTACTTAACACAGCCTTTTGGAGATCTTACCTGGAAAGGAAGTTAAGGTCGGGTGTGAATGATCCCTGCCACTGGATAGTCCCGGTCAAATTAAAGCAAACGTCATGCCCAGGTCATTTACTCTAAGTTTAAATATGCAGAAATTAATTCCTTAAGTACCCTGGAAACATAAAACACTAAAAGGCCATTTTATTGTTCTTTGCAACTCTGCTATGGATAAAGAAAAAAAAAAGACATTTTTCACTCGGTCTCCTAACTTATGCTAAAAAATTGTTAGCATAAGCTGAAACAGAATATCATCAAGTTTAATTAAAATTCTCATTCTTGCCATCTATGTTTACTTCTTTTTAAAAAAATTTTTTTTAATGTTTATTTATTTTTTGAGAGAGAGATTGACAGAGTGTGAGCAAGGGAAGAGCAGAGAGAGAGAGGAAGACACAGAATCTGAAAGAGTCTCCAGGCTCTGCGCTGTCAGCGCAGAGCCTGACGCGGGGCTCAAACCCACGAGCCGTGAGATCATGACCTGAGCCGAAGTCGGACCCTTAACCGACTGAGTCACCCAGGTGCCCCATGTGTTTACTTCTTAATGCTGCATGTTGGGAGAGGGTCTCAAAGTTTTAATCGTTGTTTCCCAAACTTTGATGAGTGCACAGGTCCCCTGCAGATCTTGTTCAAGTGCAGATTGTGACTGAGTAGGTTTGGACAGGACCTGGGATCCCTCATTTCTCACAAGCTCCCAGGGGACAGAGAGGATGCTGGTGTCTCTCCAGTTCCCACAACCCACGGACAGACGCACAGTTGAGATGCCCCCTCGTCTTCGAATGCTGTATGCAGACTCGAGGCTCCTGATGGAGTCAGGGAGCATTTTAAAGAGGAATCTGCCTACCTTCTTTTAGGTCATTGAGACTGGTCTGCTTCTTGTTTTAAAATCATTTACAAGCCACAGATTGATTTTATGTCTTGATTCTCATTATTTCTTGTGTTCGTAAGCACGGTAGTGGGAAATTAGGAGAAAAAGCATCAGAGACAACTAATCGTAAGCATTTAAATCAGAAGTTGGTTTTAGATTACCTTAAAAAAAACATTGTCTTGAAAGGAAAGAAGGAAAGAATGTAATGTCACACGAGTTGCCTCAACAGCCAGCAGTGAAGAAGTTGGCAAGGAGGAGCTGCCCAGCAAGTTGGAAGAATAATGACTCTCCCACAGGACGCAAAACTACCTTTTTATTCCTATTTCTTTCAATGCAAAGTGTTCAAATGATATTAGCAGCCTAAACCTGTGGTGCCGACAGGTGAGTGTAGACATATCCTAGGAGAGTCCATGCCTGGGGCCAGGCACAGATGGCTGTCAGTGATCCTGTTCGGCATTAAAAACCTCCTGCAGCATGAGAACCAGAGCAGAATATAATTTAGACCACATTGCAAACAAAATCAAGTGGGAGAGAATTTCACTTTTAAATGTTCCTTCCCCAAAACCAGAAATAAACAAAAACAATCTATCTGCATAACATCATGTTCCCCTGAGGCAAATGATTGCATCTATGCATCAATTGGTTTCAGAGAGAGCTCTGTGAGCCAAGATAATTAAGTACTGTCCTGCCCAGAAGCAGGGGGATGGGCAAAATGACCTCTTGAAGTCCCAATCCTGTAATTTAGGAAATGCTAACTGATTCCTTCAGTATAGCCACAGAAGTGGTGGTAAAGGGGTTAGCAGGCACCTGTAGCCAACAGGCATCATGCTTTAACCCTCCGTCAACCATGCCAGAATGTTCACAGAGAAAATGTCTTCGCTTTTGATACCTGGAAACTTCCAAATCCTGTGGCCCTCTAATCCTAGTGGAAGTCATCCTGTAATTTCCTATTGACATCAGGACATTCTCCAGGGAGTCTTTATGGGTAGCCGCACTGTTTGGTAAACAAGCACAGATTTGTTTTTAACCTGTAGTTTGATAGGAAAGGTACAGAACCAGAGGTCTTAGAGTGCCCTGAGAGATCATGTTGCCTTAATGATTCCAGACCAATCAGTACTAATTTTGCTTAATCCTCAGTTATTCAGAATGGCGTTGGCTGGGAAAGTTTTATTTTAAAAATACATGTGTTTGATTTGAGAAATTACACTCTATGTGGATGGTCAGCTTCCAAAGAATTAGAATACCTGAGCCTGAACTCTGCTGGTAACCCTACCTGGCTATCCTTGTAATGTGGAGCTTTAGTAGGAAGGAAATTTGGACAAGAGACCTGACGACTTTGCGATGCATTAACTACTAACAGCAAAACCAAACAACAAAAGCCAAATTCACCTACTGATGGGGGGGCAGAAGAATTTTCACTGTTGACGGAGGAGAGACGTCATTATGGGGCACTGCAGGTGCTGTGCTGCGTTCCTCTGTGGTTTGGACCAAGCTGCCAATGTCGAGATTAGAATCTGTGACACAGAAATGCAGCAGCAGCCAGACCTCCCTGGGATGCCCCTTCACAGGCTCCTCAACATCTCCTTCATGGGATCCAACAGTTCATTACGACTTTGTAGACTTTGCCTTTGTGGATCAGTCGATGAATCCTCCTGCCCTTCCCCAGGCTGCAATAACGTGCTGGCAGAGGCTTTTTTTGTTGCTTCCTTCTTGAATCCACGGCTCTTCTGAAGTTAGTGTCTCGCCTGTGGTAGGCCCTCGCAAAATAGTCATAGGACAAATTTTTAATAAATTTTGGATTTTTAAACATAAATTCTCCTGGAGCCAGCAGAGGTTCACTGATCCTTTGATAAAGACGTTTTTCAGGTAGAGTTCCTTTTAGTCATAGGAATAGTGTATTTAAATATTAATACTTTTCATAGGACTATTGGCTTTATCCGTGGGACTGATTTCTCATTGTCCTACTATCTTAAACTAAAGGAGGCAAGTGGTCCCTGTTATGGAGGACGAGAGAGAAGGACAAAGATTCCCGATTAGCAAAATTAATATCCCAGATAAACAGGGAATTAAAAGCCAGATATGTAATCGGGTTCTTAAAATATTCTGTTACCTGTTCAACCACGAAGTGTGACTCCCTCTGTTACTAATAGAGTTCATCCATTAGCTCAACAATTATATTAATGGAAGCTCTATTTAAATCACATGAATGCCTAATGACTTATTTTTAAATTTACATGTATTTAAAAAGTAAATATACAGTATAGAAATGCATCTGCATGCAATTAATAAACAGCACTTAAAATTTTTATTTTCTTTTTTCATGTTAGAACATATAACATTTTTCCTATAAGAAATAAAAGCAACTCATCAGAAAATATCAAGGTTTATTTGTTAAACAAAGCACTCAGATACTAAAAAACTGAATACTTCATAAAGAAAATAGGTTGCTCTCTCCTAAAATTGCCTCTAATGTTAGCTGAATATTAATAAAATCCATAAACCATTAGTACATTATAGCTGCTTTGTTCTGAATTACATAGACCTTTTATGTTTATTCCTCAGTGAAAATGCATAAAAAAATGAAATCCACTCTAATTGTACCCTCTGAAGATAGCCGGTAAAATCATTTCTAGCAGCTATAAATCAATTGTAGTATTAAAATGACCTGCCAGGTGCATCTTCTGGGTATCAGACTAATTAAGGGAATGTATTAATTGCAACTATTCATCAACACCACCAACGTTGTTAGGTAACCCTTACAATGAATCTTTTTTTACCATATTATCTAGCAATAAAACCGCAGTTTTATAAAATGTGGAGAAAAAGAGAGAGGGAGAAAGCTGGGAAAGTGGCTTGTGCTTCTGTTCCTACATTTCAAAAAGGTCTTACAGAGTTGCAAGGGGGCTAGAATAAAGTCTTTTCCTACATAAAATCTTTAACTCACTTTCCTGCTTGGTTTCAACAGTGTTTTGTTCTGTTTTGTTTTGTTTCGTTTTATTATGTTTTATTTTGTAAAACACCTCTAATATGTCCTCATAAGTCAATTCTGAATTTTAAAACCCAGTTATTTTGCTGCCTTTATTTTAGCATATTATGGATATACATGTATACATGTGTGTATGTGTATATGTATCCATTTGCACATACACATGTACGTGTATAAAACAGCATTGCATGGTTATGCGTGCATGTGTGTATGTGTGTATGTTTATTATATACATGTATATATGTATACATATATATGTATGTGTATATAATATATATACATATGTATACATATATATGTATGGGTATGTAATATATATACGTATATATACATATATACACACACACATACATATTTATATCCTTTCCCAGATGGAAGTCAATTAATCTATAATGGTAATTAGTATCAAAAGAATGTTAGAAAAACGTAGACTTTGATCTTAAGTAGTAAACTGAGTAGCCTTTTGAAATTACTTTCAAATGACTGCCATATCAGTATTACATTTTCTATTCCTCAAAGGAGAGAAGAAATGGAAAATCTAGAAGCTTGTTACAAAACAGGAAGTATTTTTTCTTTCTTAACGAGCCAAATCTTAGAAGGTGTTAAATGGCTCACTTGTTCTAAGACATACATTAATTCATTTTGTCATTATGGTAACATTTTTTGAGTTTGGCTTTCTTTAGTACTCTAAATAATACAAGTGACAAAATGACAAATTCCAAATAGAAGAGACTGCTATTTTCTGCTCTTCGGTGTAAATCACTTGGAGACTCTGAATTGACTGTGAATATCCCCGAAGAAACAGTTCTTAGAAGCTTGTTCCAAGTTTCCAAAAATTTGGTTCCTTTCAAATCAGGTCTTGCCAACCTGCTCCTTCTTTGGAGTTTCTCTGCAAGAAACACGTTCCATGTTTCGAGTACTCTGAGTCCACGGGATCCAGAGTGGAAGGAGTCCTAAGGTGACCCTGCATTACACTAGCACGTGTGATCCTGGTCTAGTTCAAACAGAGAGAGACTAAGTCACCAGAAGCAATTCTCTCAACAGCACTAAGAGGAGTGTCACTAATGTCCACTGCTCCAACACAAGTTGCTTATTAGTATTTGGCCATGACCAAGTGGCCTCAGGTAATGTTGGCATCTAAAGCTTGTGCTGAGGAAGAGGGATCCTCCTCCTGCCTGGTTGGAATTGTAAGGTGGGACTAGAAATTTGTTTAACAATCGCCCTAAGTCTAAGAAGCTTCTACTACATCCCCCAAAATGAGCACCCTGGAGATTAAAACAAAAACAAGAACAAAAACTGACAGCCGCTGTTTCCAACTTTTGCTTAGATGAGTAAACTCTTCAATCCATTCGTGGGGAGGAATCGTCACAAGCCTCATATCAGTGATTAGAGTCTAAGTTCACTCTTGCTCTCCGTTTCTCAAGGAGCTGAGATAGAAGAATGGCAGGAAAACAAAACAAAACAAAACTGAAGGCTAAGGGGGCAAAGTGCCCCCACATAAGAGCAACTCAAGCCAGAAGGCCCAACAACCATCAAAAAGCCCCAGGACAGGAAGGCAATCATTTAAGCAGCTCTGCCTTCTAGAAGCAGTACTGGGTATCTGAGTCTTCAGGACCAGCTCATAAAGAGAGAGTCATCTGGAGTCTAGAAGGGAGAGGGCAGAACACCGATGTGCATTTGCCAAAGGAAATGCTCAGACTTCTGTAGTTCTCTAGTGATGTACATGAGGAGAACTGAGGAGCAGTAAATCCCCTGCTCATGAACACCTGAGATGTTTCTTTTGGTTTGAACTCTCAAAGTTAGGTCTGGAGAAAGAAATGCAAAATTTTAATGCTAGTACCATTTTTGATGAATCACTACGTTAGGTGCCATGCTGAGCCCTTTGCAAACATAATCTATTTTACTCTCACTTCACCTCTCACCATCTTAAATGAAGGAGCTGAGAGTCAGTGAAGATGAATCACTGCCCCGAATCCCATAATTAGTTGCCAAACAGAATTTGAATCTAGTTCTGTTTGATGATAAACCCATGTTCTTAATCAGTAAGCTATACTATCCCTACTTATCTTCATGGAATTTGGAAGCATCTCAATGTACAAGTCAAAAACATGAATTTCCCCAGATTCTCTTCTCCACTCTGATTTCTGTTACTCATCTAGGCCCATCAAATACCGTCCATTTGACTTATGTCTTCCAAATTTCCTATATACTCCTGGGAATACACTTTTGATCTGAACTATTTTAAATTTTGATCTCTGTCATTAAGGCAGGACTGGCAAGACTGATGCTCCCTTATGTGAAAGTTAAAATCTATTGTGCATGCCATACTCCTTCACGGAAAAAAATAAATGTAGATTTTCAGATCTTTGTTTACTCACCTGGGTTTTCACTCTATGTTATTTCGGGAAGGTTTTTTTTTCCCCTTCCAAGTAACAGGGGATTAAAAAAAAAAAGATGTATTAATAATTATGATATGTAACACCTAGGAAAACCAGAAAATTTGCACAACACAGAAAAGCAAATGTGACATGCTTCTCTTTATTCAAAAGTCAGAATAGAACATACCAGAGAAGTGCATATCAGACCACAGCTATGAAATCTATACTGTCAGGACTATAATGACAACAACCATGACTGTGGTGACAGACTAAAGAGAAATTATTTTCCATGCAATTTAAACAACTACCCCATTTTCAAATATTCTTACTTAAAACGACAAAAAAGTGTGTTGTTTTGCAGATTTTACCTACAAAAAGAGTCAGTTCACTTTCTGATACTAATCAAGGAGAGTAGAACAGGGCATAATCCCAAAATCACTATGGGCTCTGAAAGAAGTGTATTCGGATTTTTTTTCTTTTTCTGATACAGGGATGCTGTATGAAACTCTTTTTATTTTTATCTCCCTGTTCTTGACAAGCCCAAAAAGGAGATTTATCCATTATATCTTTGTGGTTTGTGAGCACTGTACAAAATGAAATAGATCTAATTCAGAAAATGCTTATATGCTATTCAATTTTCCCAGTCAGTTCCATTGGTTGACGCCTTCTTGAAATTCTCTCCATGCTAGGATAATTAACTCCCACTCAAGCTGACATTTTGTATGGCTCTTCATCTTTCTGTGTATATATCAAAGGCACGATTATCTCTGACAACATTCAAGCCTGTAAATATAATCTCGTATTTGCCATGTCTCTTCTTTTACCTTTGACACAGAGTCCATCATCCATTAATTCTTCCAAATCCATCCATGGCCAGACCCTATCCTTTGCCTGTATAATATAAAACATCATTTTTCAGATATTTCTGCTTCCCCACTCTCTATCCTATAGGTAGAGGAATTTTTTTTCGTTTTTTTTTTTGTTTGTTTGTTTTTTTGGGGGTCAAGGATTTTGATTGTGTCAGTTCACTACTCTGGTCAGCTCCTGAGCTATACATCCTCTGAAATTCAAACTGCAGTTCGAAAAGAAAGTGTAGTTTTAAGCAGTATCCTTCAGAAAAGACTTTTACAGTCTTCTCATGAAAGTTAGCTTCTTCCTGCTCGTTGCTACCACTGTACCTTGTACACATCTCTATTTTATAACACTGTCCATGCTGAAGAAATACTGATTCATTATTTGATGCCCCATTAAACTGTGAGCTTCTTGAATGCAGAAATCATTGTTTATATAACATATAAATCCAGTATCTCGTGTTTTGACTGGCATAGAGCAGCAGTCATTAAATGTTTTCTTGAATAGATAAATAAATACATAATTGCCATCACCACCATTACCCTGCCACACATACACCACTCCCCCTCTCAAGTCTATCCATCCTGCTCACTGGGTGTTGTAGGTAAGTGATGAATCACTAAATTCTACACCGGAAACTAATATGCTGTATGTTAGCAAACTGGAATTTGAATAAAAACTTGAAGATGGGGCGCCTGGGTGACTCAGTTCATTAAGTGACCGACTCTTGATTTTAGCTTAGGTCATGATTTCATGGTTCATGACTCTGAGCCCCTCATCGGGCTCTGTACTGACTGCTCAGAACCTGCTTGGGATTCCCTATCCCATTCTCTCCCTGTTTATGTACACACTTTATCTCTCTCTCTCTCTCTCTCTCTCACTCTCTCGCAAAACAAACAAATAAAAACTGAAGACAAAAAAGGTCCTCCACAACATTAAATTAAAATATTTGCCTCCAAGTTATACCACAAATATTCCCTCTAAATTTGAATGGTTTTTTTTTCCCTTGTCTGTCAAACCTGGCCCTTTCAAAGTGCTAGTCAGTATTAACCTTAACCCTTTAAGAAGGGTAATTATCTCACCTAACTCTACAAGGCACTTTGCAGTTTGGTTGAGGAGGAGGAAGATGATGATGATGATGAAGATGATGTTGAAAAACATTAACTATCTTTAATGCATTAACTAAGAGCCTTTATTAATTTCTGCATATCAATTATCTCTTTTCTTTACAACAGTTCTGAAATGTATGTAGTAAGTGTAACATTATTCCCATTTTACCCATGAAATAACTGAGGCTGAAAGCAGCATATATACCCTGTTGGCACCAACTTTTTGTCACTGAGCAGGACACAGTCCCGTGTTAAATGATGAGCAAAGGCTTTAGAGTCTGGGAGATCTCCCTCCAAATACTACATTAACCATTGATGACCTGCAGGACTACTTAAAGAGTCTGACCTTCACCTTTGCTAATTTATGAGAAGAGGTTAAGGAGTCCAAGAATCAAGTTTCCTTTTTCTTATACCCCAGCCACATTGTATTTTACATGCAGCCGTCAATAAATGGCGTTGATGACAATGATGTTTATAATAGTCTGTGTCTTCTACTCTCTACATGCACAATAAAAGGAAAAGAAGTGAATTTTTTGTTTTCTTCATCACTCAAAAACACCTATCAAGCTCTCTTATACATAAGCACTATTTTGGACAGGCATTGTATTACTTAATATTTTTTAAAGTTGGAGTTCCTAGTTAATCATGCAGCAACTATATATATAACTATATCTGCTACTACTACTAGGGAAAAATAATAAGCTGAGAAAAATGTATCTGTACTATTGCCAGATGAGAGACTTTCTTCATAGAAAAGTGAGAAAAAAATAGTTTAGAAATCATAACATTATTTCCATTTCATTAGAGGAGGCTCCACCAGGGTAACAGCATTTAAAATAGTTTTCTAATGGAACCTTTTAGTATATACCTGGATGATCGTTTCTCATCCTTAAAATCACAAGGCGAGATTTGACAACCTCAATTTCTTAATGTAGCTGTTTGAAACACTCCTTTGTGACACTCCTATCTCTATGCTTAGTTAAAGCCCTCTGCAGCCTTAAAATGGGAACCAAATGTCTCCTGTCAAGAAAGAGCCTTAACACATAGTAATATAACCAAATGTTACAATTTATCTTTTGACTGCCCTGGAATTTTCCTGTCAGGGTGCTATTTCTAACTGGCCCAGTCACATCCCTTGGTTTTGCTTCTGACACAGTCAGAAGGGGCTCCTGGAAAGTATTGATCAGCTGTGGCCCTGCAGTGAGAGTCTGAATGCCATTTAGTCGCATTGCTGCCAAGAAAGCGATAATGCTGCAAGTTGTCGCGAAATTCCCACCATGCTGGTTTCCTTTAGGTTCATTGATGCCTCAAAAGGAAGCCTGAAAAGCAAAGACGTGACTGATGTGGATGGCGAGAGAAGGAAACACAGGTGGGATTTGAGGGTAACATCAAGAAAACATTTGTTAAAAAATATAAAACTCTCTCGGGTGCTTGTAGGCACCCTCTCTAGCACTGCCATTTCGACAACACCCGCTCTCTGCAGTCCTTTATTCTCCGGTCTTCTCAAAGGGCTACTGAGCCCGAAGCAATAACACAACAGGGAGTACTTATGTCAGCCCCCACACGCATTTCTGTGAACTGAAATATGAGGTGTGGCTAAGTAGACCTCACGATCGCCAGGGTCCACATATTTTATCTGCGCATTCACTCCCTAGAATTGCTCTCCTATTACTGCCCTGATTGTGGCTAAAAGCAATAAATGAAAATATGCTGAAAGATGACAGTCTAAAGTCATAATAGAAATTACAGGCCCATAAAGAAGCACTGAGGTGCCTGGATGGCCATTTGACTGGGAGTACAGATGTCCTGCTCATACATAGCAGAGCAGCCCCTCGCTGGGGCCACAGAAAGTACGTTCCAGGCACGCGGAAACCTTGAAACTTTGAGCGTTGGTTTTCCTGGGAGCGACCCCCTGGCACCTCTTTTACTCGAACACGTGGAGTTACTGGGACCCCGTCTGCCACATACAGAAGTCACAACAAACTAATGGCACTGCCCAAGCTCGCACGACATGAATAGCTAACCATTCCTTATGTCAAACCTGTAACGTTAAACCATACTGGGGGCACTGGGAATGTCGAACTGTCTCTGAAGAGGCTACGGGTCAGCCATTTGTGAACATGTTCATGAAGACTCGGTGAAAGAATGACGGTAATTTTCGTAGGAAGAATAGTTCTGTTCCAAAATGTAACGATTGGTACTCTGAAGAAAAGTGATTCTGCGGTCAATCCATTGGGGCGGTTCTTTAGCACATCCTGAAGATAGACAGTAACGAAGTCTTGACATGTGTTTTCCATGACGTGCCATTCCATTTAATATTCCGGGAAACATACTTTGGAAATCGTTTGAGACGAAAGAAATTGTTGGGCCATTCATTTTTATTTGAAGTTTTCTTACCTCATTGTCATTGTCTAACAGAAATGCTAAGTTCAATCAAACTCGGATGTGCCGAGTAATATTAAGAAGCATTGTGTTCAAGGATGGCACTATTGTTTCTATAGGGTGCTCCCTCTGGAGTCCATTATCTGGATACCATATAACTTAAGGGTCCGTTAGAACTTGAAAAACTAAATTCTTTTCCTGGAGAACAAGACAAATCCACCTCAAACTAGATGTTATTTTTATTATGAGACTTCTGTTGGATGGTGAAAAGAGGATATTTTTTAAAATTTTACCTGCATAGAAAAAGGAAACATGTAATTACCACTATAGCAGTATAAGCTACTATGCGAATTTATGCCCCCAAATTCTGCCCAATCTTCACCAGCAATGGTACCCCGCTTGGGCTCTTTGAAGCAAAACAAACACCCATTCAGCAAACTGCTGGTGGTACAGGAGGAGAGTTCTAGCTTATCCACTAATTTACCACATCTCTTTGATTATGTTTACTTTTTAGTGCATTGCTTTCTAGCCACCTGGATTCAAAACTTTCTTGGCGCCTTTGAACATCGATTGGTGAATTTAAAATGCCTCGAGAGTTCAGTTTCTATACTGAAGCTAAATAAGAAATTCTTCACTCTTTTCTTCTCTTATCACACTTTTTTTTAACCTTCCTTTTGTCCTCTATCTCCTACTTATCCCTTTCACCTTTCCTCCACTTGCCTCACTCTCTTGATCCATCAGACACAGCCCAGCCATCTGTTAGCTAGACTTTAAAGTAATTTTGGACAGAAGCAAAAGGCCTTGGAATCCTTAGTAATCCGCTTCAGATCCAGCTACTGAGAGCTGGTTAGGCTCCTGAACAGCCAACAGTCTTTTCAGGCAACTACCTTGGAAATTGAAAACCTGTTAGAGCACCCACAGAATAACGTCAGCCCTGAAACAAAATCATACAAATAGAAAAGAAAATGTCCCTTCGGCGTTAAGTGAAGGCACTCCCAAAACAATTGGAAGGAAGATGGACTCCAGGTGATCTCTACTGATGGGCCTCAAAGCGGCTGGTGCTTAGAAGCAGACTGGTTGTTTTGCCGGTGTTTCAGGTGTCATTAGGCCTCTGCCCAGAAGGCTGAGCCGCTTACTCTACTGCGCAAAGCTTCCTGGCTGAGAAGGAATCACAAACCTGAGATAATGCATATATGGGGGTTAATCGTGGGGTAAGCAAGCCATACATGCACAGAGCATTCTAGCCCACAACGCCTGTGTGTTGGAGGGACAGCTGCGCAAAAGGCCACAGCTGCTTCCAAGTTTACGTTCTGTCCCCAGCCTCCACTCCTCCCTGGGGAAAGACCCCCCACTAAGCTCTCCCCCAGACCCCTCCTCTGACTCCCTGTCCCCTGAATTACTTTCCTGCTGCCTCCTTCTACTCCTTTCCTCTCTTCCCCTGGTCCTGACTAAACTGCAACAAGCCAAAATGTTTCACAGTGATCTACAAATACGCCAAATACATATGTTTGTGGAGTCCAATTTAGAAGAACTCTCTCGAGGCACCTGGGTGGCTCAGTCGGTTTAAGAATCCGACTCTGGCTCCGGTCATGATCTCGCCGTTCGTGAATTTGAGCCCCGGGTCGGACTCTGTCAGGCATTCTGCTGAGGTTCAGAGCCTGGAGCCTGCTTCAGATTCTGTATCTCCCTGTCTCTCAGCCCCTCCCCTGCTCTGTCTCTCTCTCTCTCTCTCTCAGAAACAAATAAACATTAAAACACTTTTTTAAAAAAAGAAGAAGAACTTCTCTCTGCTGAGATCATCTCTGCAATGATTCCTACAATTCAACATATTCATTCCTACCTAACACAAGAGGTATTTTTAAGCAGGTCATTTTATTTTTGTTTGCCAGACTGTCACTATTAAGAGCTTCTAATGTGCCGAGCATAATGCATTTCCAAGAAATTCAAATCGCATCACCCACTGCCTCCTCTTAACATACTCTTCTCTTTCTTATCTCATCCCCTCTCCGTTCCTCACTGCACACCCTCCCAAGCCTCCCTTGTACTGCTTGTATTTTTCAAGCTCCCCTCTGAGCTGTTTTCTTCTAGTCTTCTCCAACTGAAATGGATTTCTCGCCTGGCCATTTCCGGTCATCCTGCTACCATCCCAACAATGCGTGCTGCCTTTCCTTTCCCATTTCCACCCTATTCTTCACCCTGGCTCATCCCCTGGTCCCAGGACAACCAAGTTCCCTGAGATTGGGACAAGGATCAGGGGCAGGAAATTTAACAATGGCAGAGCTGTGACAAGTTAATTCAACTCCTGCTGTTAAATTAACCAGCGTTCCAGCCGAGTTAACGCGTCACCCAGTTTCAAAAGGTTAAGCTCCAAGCTTAATCTTATTCATCATTATGAACTCTTCAAATTGGCTGAAATATTTAAAATTCAGTGAAATGAAAGGACCGCAGGAAACATTTAAGAGCCAACTGCCCGGTCTTCAAAAAATGGAGAAATAATCTACAAAGATTAGGAAAAGAAGGCTTCAGAATGGGTGAATGGAGACACTTGAGAACCAGGTTAGAGTGAATAATAAAAGGACACAGAGGACAAGGGCATCTTATCTTCCCACTATCATAAAGAGATTCAGGCGTTAGGAAGAAATTTAATGGAGCACCCTGAAAATGCTTGTCCTATCTCATCATAAGCAACAGACCAAAACTGAATGCTAATGAAAAGGGCATGTACAATCACACCTCCTGAGCTCTCTGCTTCCCTTTGGACTTTGGACACAGACGGGAGGTGGGCCACAGTGTGCCCCCCACTTATCACTGACTGAGAGAGAGATCACAGCCCCCTGAGTCCTCTCTGCTTGGGCTCCTGTGACAGCACGGAGCCCATATGAATTTTGAGAGAAGGAAATGTGCAGCAGAAAACAACACTAGAGGTGCTGAGCCTAGCACTTCTAACTTAGCAAAAGGTTTAGTATACAGTAGGGCTTAATAAAGGTTAACTCAACCATTATTATTATTACTCTTATTATACACTTTCAATTACAAACCTCTGCAGACTTTTGAACGGCACAACAACTGGGATGGAGGAAAATGATATTCCACATGCATCTCTGTCCCCTCCCCAGTGTCTCACCGCAAGCTAAAGCGCAGGGACTCATTTAAAAGGTTCTTGCACACAGGCACGACCTCCTGCTACCAAGTCTGCACCTCAGACCTCTCTATACAAATAGCCACATTTTGCCCAGGCTGGCTTCAGGGCTCAGTTTCCTCCTAAATATTTCTCAGTTCCTTCCTGCACTTTGCTCTCTACCTTTTGATGACACAGGATGGCCTGAGCAGGCCCTAGTTGGTTATTTCCCTTCTCCCAGGTCAGTTAGGCTCTGATGATGCTCTAGCAGGTTAGTCTCTAGTTAACTAGTTTCCCCTGAGGGCAGGCCTTGCTAAGAAGAGCGTGCTTCCTTGCATTTGACAATGGTTTCTTTTCCTTCCCCCTGCTGGAAGCTTCAGGGGAGGGAGTTTTCTCTGATATTTACTGTGCAAACCAGTTCCAGCTCCTGGAGGTAAATTGCACAACAATGTGCCTCTCCTCCCCTCTGAGGACTGGGTCCTCCTGTAGTGTGTAATCTCAGAATTGTCCACCCAGGGCCTCCAGCAATTCACCAATCACAGGTCAAGTGTTCCTGTGCCTGCCCTGCTTCTACAGATGCTTCCACTCAGCAGTCTGCTCTCCTGAGCGGAAGCCTTGACCCCTTGTGTTCACCTGCCTGTCTCTCCAACCTTGGGGGCAACCGTTTTTTCCTGTGTCCTCCGCTATTTTATAGATCCAAGAAGAGATGATTTTTCTTTTTTTTTTTTTTTTAATTTTTTTAAATGTTTATTTATTTTTGACAGAGAGAGAGAGAGAGACAGAGCATGAGCGGGGGTGGGGCAGAGAGAGAGGGAGACACAGAATCTGAAACAGGCTCCAGGCTCTGAGCTGTCAGCACAGAGCCTGACACGGAGCTCAAACCCACAGACCACGAGATCATGACCTGAGCCAAAGTCAGACGCTCAACCGACTGAGCCACCAAGGCGCCCCAGGAGATGATTTTTCAATCGGTGTAGTTTTTTACTTGTTGTGGGAACAGAGTAGCAACTTTCAAACTCCTAATATGCAAACAGGAAACTGCAAATCCTTTGATTTCATTTTTATTGACCTAATTATTTAATTCCTCTGATCATTGCTTCAATGGTATCCCAGAGAACCTGTTATCATTATTATTATTTTTGGAAGTTTATGCTTTACATTTGACCTAAGAGTTGTTTAATATGGAGTTTTCTAAATTTCTAGATGAGAAGGACCTTTTAAAAATGTTGTCATTAAATGCCTATTTTTACTGCATTTAAACACAGAACGTTGACCACATTGTTTTTCTTTGTGGCAGTTAGTGAATTGTTTTTCTTTCTTTCTTTCTTTTTTGATTGGTATATAATCAGAGTTGGTATATAGCGAAGATTCTTGTGCACTTGAAAAGATGGTGTTTTCTCAATTTTCAGGTTCCCAACTTTAGCGTATATTCATCAAATTAAATAACATTAATTTAAAAAGTTAATTACTATATTAATTTTGTACTTTTAGTCTTCTGTAGGTTTATGTTTCTTTTACACTTAAAGGGACTATGAGTGGCACATATAAAAACTGCTTTGTTAGTGTCTCTCTTTGCATGTTCTGCAATGGCTGTGTTATTTGGTACACATAGGTCTATAATGGTTATGTATGTATCGTGAAAGCTTCTGTTCTCTATATGTATCGTGTAGCTTCTAGTTCTATAAAAATCCGTTCATGCCTTGTTTAATACTTTCAATCTTGAGCTCAAGTTTGTCAGATACAAAGAATGGAATCCCTGTGGTGCTTCGGTTTTCTTTGAATTTGAGTAGTGGCTTAGACCAACACCATAGCCTGAGGCAAACACTCCCAAAGGGCTGGAGCAAGGGAAGAGTGAGGTGAAATAAGGAGAGAGGTAAAGCCAATAAAATCAAAATATATGCGCTTATCAAAGCGGCTGTAGTTACAGATACCTGGTTCTGAACCCTACAGAACTATCTTTGGAGCCTTGTGAAATTCATCCCATTACCATTCATCCAGGTCCAAGGCATGAAAGGCAGAATCGTTTATCCGTAGGTGCCCACTGTCCCTTATTCAAGGGTGGCTCCAAGGTGTTAATTTTTGTCACTTCTGGTTTTGTCCATGACTGCTGAGTAGTTGCCTTAAGTAGCCACTGCCATGGCATCACGTAATCCCTTCTCCCGGAAGTGAGGTAGATGGCATAGGTTCAAGGTGAGGTACTATCAGGTGCAAAGCCTACTTGGAACCAGTAGCCACAGCAGTGTCTGAAGTTAGAAGAGGACTTAATAGGCTTAGGAATGGTGCACCGAAGTGTACAATATACATGGGAAGCTTTACCAATACTATTTATTTTTAGTCTTCTGAGTCACTGTGTTTCATATACATAACTTGCACATAGCAAAGTTAGGTTTTTCTTTGCAAGCCAATTTTTAAAAGGCATCTTTTTTCAATAAGTGACTAATCCCATTTAAATATATTGATATGACTGATATATTTGCTCTCAGCTCTGTCAGATAGACTGATAAACATATGTGTACAATTAATTGCATGATAATAATTGCATTTTTCATTATGTTTTCTGTTTTCCTTGCTCTTTCTTTTTTCCACTGTTGATAGGAAGAGATGTAATTTTTTCTAGTGATTAATTTTAAACTGACAGTTTTATATATTCTCCTTAGCTTTCCTTTTCCTCACTTAAGCTTCTCTGATTTGTTTTCTCAGCTTGAAATAATATTTTTTTAGTCCACAATGATAATTCCATGACATTTCATTGGCTTTCCTATATGCTACTTTCTCCCTTTTCCCATTTTCTATTTAGTTGCATTATTTCTACTTTGCCAAGTACATATAAAAATTACATACTCTTCTTCCATACTTATAGCCATCTAAATGTTTCCACTTCTCATTATCAGCCTATTTGCCAAAAATTCCCCTAGCACCGAGAGGTTAGATAAAATTTGTTCCACAGTAGTTAAGTGGAGAAGAGCTTGAAGGTATGAGAGTTTTTGAGTTTTTACCATTTTAAACTGATTTTGCTTGAACCTAATTTTTAGAAGACAGCTTGACTGGATTTAAAGTCCTTGTCATTCTATCCTTGAGTTTCTTGAAAACATTTCTCCACTATTCATGATTTGTATGTTTGCCATCAAGAATTCCAAGGCCAAGTGAATTTCTTTTCCTTTTTAAGTGACTTGTGTCTTCTTCTTCCTTTTCTTAAATCTTAAAGCCAGAAGAATTTCTTTTTTTTTACTTTATCTTTACAGTCCAGCACTAAGGGGAGCCTGGGTGGCTCAGTAGGTTGATCGTCCAATTCTTGATTTAGATCCAGGTCATGATCTCCTGGTTGGTGAGACTGAGCCTCACCTCAGGCTCTGCATTCACACCGTGCAGAGCCTGCTTAGAATTCTCTCTCTCCCTCTCTCTCTGCCTCACCCTGCTTGCCCTCACCCTCTGTCTCTCTTGAAATGAATAACCATTAAAAAATTTTTTTAAGTCCAGTGTTTTTACTAAAATATATTTCAGAGTAAATTTTTCCAGCACATGGAGGACTTTCTTCAATATGTAAAGTCAAGCCTTCTTTTATTTCAGGGAAGTTTTCTTAGATTGTCATTTTAAAAATTAGTCCTGTTGCATTGTTTTGTTTTGTTTCGTTTTTCTTGGGCTCCAATTATATTAATCTTTTTTCTCTCTGATCTTTTCCCATATTTAGTATTTTTATCCTTGTGGCTTTTTTTCATTCTTATTTTCTGTATCTTTTACTGTTAACAAACATATCTAATTTCCCTTGGGCATCTTGTAATTAATTTACTACTTTACTACTGGTATGCCCGTCTTTTTCTTCAATTATTTTTTTAGTTCAGTCAGCTCTTATATTATTACATGATTCTGATGTTTCTATTTTGAATTTCATGGTTGCCTTTTATATTTGCAATCATTCTAATTTATACTGGAGCATTTCCTTGTTTCCATTAGCTCTTTATCTTCAAATGCTTTTTCTTCTTTTATGACCAAACCTCAAATAGATACTTTTCACATCTTCACTGCTGCCCTTCCTTTTGGACATAGTATCTTCCCAAGATTGCCACCTCCTCTGGTCTCATACACTTTCCAAGTGCCTCCCTTTAATCTCATCTACAATTTACCACACTTCTTTACCGCATTTCCCCATTGGGAGTAGGACTCTCTTTCACCCAGGTTAAAACCCACTTGTGGTGCTCAGAATTTTGTCCCCACAAAGTTCACGTCTCACTCATCTTTCTTTTCTATCTTCTTGATTTTTTCTTGAACGGTTGAGAGCCTGCTCTGCTTATTTTGAACGATTATTCACTCACTCAGTGTGAACTATAGTTTGTAGTTCTCTTTGTCTCCTGGTTAATCCTAGCCAAAGGCTACAGATAATGTTATTTATTCTCTTGTTTGTCTGCATGGTTTTGGAGGCTGTTTGGAAAGATTTCATTTCCAAATGCAGCAATTAACTTACAAGAATTATGACATACTAAGTAATATAATATGAATATTGAACTAAAATAGGTCACTTAAAAATCATTTACTGGCAGAAGAAATTATTGAATATTAATTGACTTACATTAGGACTACAAGGGGGGGGACATCTAATATTTTGAAGTATTTTGAAAAACTGTTGAGCATCAAATTAGCTTAACATGATTACTTTTTTCCATAAGTCACCAGACAAATTCATAAATAAAAAAATCGTGAAACTTGGAAGTAACAATAATGTTTTAATTTCATGAAAGCCAGTAGATTAAAACAGTGCATAGTAATAGTGCATAGCTCTCATTTAATGGATTATCCATCGTTTCTATTGACGAATTTGCTCTGAGCATATGATACTGAAGAGATATTAAAATTTCCCTGTATTCCTATAAAAAAATTCCTTTGACTTATAAATAAACAAAAACCACAGGTTTACTCAAGTCTTGGTTGTATAAACAGCAGATCTACCTAAAAAAGGTCCAGCTACTACATAGAGAATGTGATCTTCAGTAAATGTACCATTAATCCATTGAGTATAAATGATGCTTTAGAGACGGTGTCTAAATATAAAAGACATAGTATCTAAATATAAAATTATATTGAGGACAAGTTACACTATCTTTTATATCTTTTCTAAAACATTTGCCAAACAGTGATGGATTGTTGACATTTCCTAGCTAGTGTTGCTGGAGATTTGACATTCCATTTCCAGCCCATGATCTGTTTCTTTCCCCTTCTCCAACCTTTTAGTACAACATACCTTGACCACACTCTGCTCTCATTTCCCAGCCTTTGCACAAGTAATTCTTCCTTCCTTGGAATGTCATTTCATTATTGTCCCGGTAAGATCTCATTCGCATCATTTTGGTTTAGATTTTTTTCTTTGATGATGTGTTCCATGTCTAGCACCAACATTCCAAGGTTTTGTTTCTCTACAAGACTCTTGAGACTAATTGAAGTACTGTAAAATTTTGTTGAATGTAGCTGTCTACTCTCAATATACATTTTGCTGAGAAGTACCATTTAGGAAAAATGTTATATGTAAACAACATAGATTATAATTGATGTATTTATGCAAAATACATCACACATCAATGCTAAGATCTATTTATAATAACCAATACCCTTTCCTTAAGTAACACTAAGCACAAAAAAAAAAAAGAATAGAGAAAAATTGATGAGTATGTGGGTATCCATGAGACTCTTAAAAATTTCACAAGAATAAAGTATTGTTGATAGGAAGTCACAGAGATATCATCAATGGTTCATTGCAAAGATGTAGTTGAGGGCACTGTGTCCTACAGTGGTCAGCACTAATCATTAATTTATCAATTATTTTAAAATATTATCTGTACAATGGAATACAAGATAATCTTTAATGTTCTGGGACAGATTCGTATCCATTTCTTAGGCTAGGTGTTATTACCTTCTGTACCTCCCCCTCTTTCTCCCTGAGTAATTCATGAAGCAGTGTAAGGGTTGAGAGAGTTGATCCCAATTTAAAATAATCCTTTTTTTGTGTCTCAGATCTAACATGCTTTCAAACCTCCTCATTTAATATGTGTCTCATAGGCTTTTCTCTTTGTATTGTTTTGACCATCTGCTCACACTTGCTCACACTTGGTTTCTTTCTTTTTTTTTTTTTTTTTTTTTTTTTTTTTTTTGCAAAAATTCCTGACCACATCCCAACAAATTTACATCAAGTGTTATATAAATATGCAATAGACATTAATGGGACTAGAATCAATAGAGGCCAATGACAAAAGTTTTCAAAATAGAGATTAGCTACCAATAGGCTTATAGGCATAATCTTGAGTCTATCAATAAACATTTAAAATCCAAATGCTCTAAACCAAGAAGGAAATCAATAATCATGGAACCTGATATCTTAGAATAAGAATGTAGCTCAGAAAAAATTGGGATAGAGAGAGAGAGAGAGAGAGACAGAGAGACAGAGAATGTAGCTCAGGAGAATTTCCTGCTTTCAAACAGATAAATATTAGTTTCCTCATTTTCCAAATATGTCCACTAAACTTCAGACATTTAAATAAAATACCCAAAGTCCCACAGGTAATATTAGCAGTAGAGAAGAAATGGTCTTTTTACTCCTGCGTCCTTTTACAATATTGTGATCACTCTATCCAAATGGTCACCTTAGTTTTATACAGAAATATTTTTTTTTTAATTTTTTTTTTCAACGTTTATTCATTTTTGGGACAGAGAGAGACAGAGCATGAACGGGGGAGGGGCAGAGAGAGAGGGAGACACAGAATCCGAAACAGGCTCCAGGCTCTGAGCCATCAGCCCAGAGCCCGATGCGGGGCTCGAACTCACGGACCGCGAGATCCTGACCTGGCTGAAGTCGGACGCCTAACCGACTGCGCCACCCAGGCGCCCCTATACAGAAATATTTTAATAAATTTATAAAATAGTAGCATTAACTCTGCATTGTAAGTGATGCAATGAGTAAGATTAAAATTGGTCAGATAAAACTCATTTTATCAAAACATACTAAACATATATTAATGGAGAAAATGTCCATAATAATGGAGAGAATTGTAAAACAAAAACTGGTTACATAAAAAGTACAAATATTATGTATGAATATGGACAATGGAGTTCAGTCAGGGGAAAGCAAAAATAGATGGAATTCAACTGTGTGGTCAAGAAAGCAAGACTTTGATCTAAAATATATTGAAGTATATGATAACTAATAACTTTAGTTAAGATTAATGTAATTATTAACTCAATACTTGAAATGTAAAGCACATAACTCATGATGTAAATACCTAAAAAACTAAAAAGTTAGGACTTTCTTATTTTGAGGCATATTAAGAAAGTCTTCAAGGAAAACTAACAAGTTTGGAATGTGGTTAGAAGACTAGGTTAGGGCATAGTCAATCCAAATGCAGTTAAAAAATAATGTTTTTTGTCCTTAATAATTTAAAATGTGCAATAAGCACAAAGCCTTCTAAAATTGGCAATAACTAAAGTATAGTGTATAATTTCAATGAAGGAAGTATTGTTGCTGCAATAACATTTGCTTTATTGTCTCAGAACTAAACGTTAAATGGCATTACATTTAAAGAATAAAATATATTTAATTCAACTCAATAAATACTATTGTTTTGAATCAAGTTCTTAATGTCAAAGATTACCAGCTAGAATTTTTAAAGTGTTATTTTTAAAACTTTTGAAGACTTTGAATTTTAATTTTATCATCTTTGAATAGCTTACATAATAAGAAATGCAGTTATACACAAATTTACCACGGACGTAAAATAATGTGATGACAAGGAAATGCAGAAAGAGAAAGTCTGTTTTATTTCCTATAATGCAACCTCTACAAAACGAAAACAATGAACTCTGTCTTATGACTATTACGATCACTTTTAAATAAGTGATCCTCCTAATGAGAGTTACTGCTAAAGAATTTATCAAAACAAGTGACTCTCTACTGAATATAGCCATGAAACCATGCACTTTGGAGAGGGTCTTTAATTATTGCTTCCTTTTTAAAAAATGCGATGCCATACTTTAAAAAAGAGGAAAAGAGAGTGCTCATAATTCTCATTCTTAACCCAATAGTGGAAACTCACAATTCACAGCATTAAGTCTATTGTTGACACTGTGTACAGGCTGGCACTTCTCCATTTAGATTGATGTCACTTAATCCAGCACCACTGATACTTTTTAGTAATTTGCAAGAAAATATTTGAGATCTATAGCAAGACAAAAGCCTACTGTAGAAATAGAGGAAATGTGCAATAAATTAAATAACATTTCTAAGCAAAATCCAAGGGATGTTCAACTAATATGGCATTGAATTTTAAATGGCAAAGGTGGATCAAACCCTGAGAGGATAGGGTTTACGTTATGATTTTAAAATATTGTCCTGAAGCAGTTTTCTAATATCACCTAGGTATATAGTTTAGACTTCAAAATGATACCATTTCCTGAACTTCGTTAAGACTACCTCACTGGGACTCCTCCATCCATATACACACATTAACTAAGTGCTCTGGTAGACATGTTACCTGCTCTGGACTTGGACCTAACTCCATGCTTCTAACTCACCCTTTCTCTTCAATGTTCTTATTTAGTTTTGTAAGTACACATTTCTCTTTATTGCACATTTGGCCAGTTTAACCACACTTCCCATTATATTTCATTATTTTTAAACATGATGATTGCAACTCTTTTTTTTTTTTTTTTTTTTTGTGATAAGGCTCTTTGCAAATTCAAACCAAGGTTCTATCCTGGACTCATGGGATGAGAATATAAAGAGTCATGGGTTAACTCCCTAAATGACTGATTGAGTCAAAAGTGCTGCTAGAAGCAATCTGACCTTGTTCCTTAGTTCTCCCACAACTGAGTTCTAGCCAGTGTGCTATCTGTTATCTCCAGCTTCCATAAAGAAAAAAATTTCCTGTCTTTGAAGACCAGTTTTATTTTGGAGAAAATTCTATTTCAAACATTGTTCACAGTTGATCTTCCAGGTTTCTATTACCTCCAGATTACCAAGCATTAGCAAGACCAGCAACCCGTAACTAGATCTAGTGTTAGTTAGGCAAGAATTCGTAAGACATAAAGCCAAAGTATTAGACATAATATTGTGAGCTTGAAAGATGAGGATGAATATTGAAATTGTCTAAGACAAACCATTCTAAATTAGTGTATTTTAGAAAGGCTTCAATTTGTATGTGCTAAGCTAAAAGATTTTCATTATAAGTAAAAGGATAACTTTACTTACTAGGTGATCAGTTTCAAAACTATCCTAAGACTTATAATTTAAAACCATTGAGGAGCAACGATAATGAATATCAAACTGTATTAACAAGATGAAACATAGGACATAAAGGACCTGATATTACTTAGTCTGAAAAAGGTCCAACTGAAAGGACATAACAGTAGCTGTAATAGGTGGGGAAGGTTACTGTTCAAAGCTGGGTAGTAATCAGGTCTCTCCAGAATTCCCTGGGAATAGAATAAAAATAAATCTTAAAATATACCATGCCAGTTCTGCAATTAAGAAAAAGTGGCATACTTTTAGTGTTATTAAATACTGGAGGTGATTCAAACATATTTAGAAACAGTTTTATAAGTTTATAGAGGATATAAATTTCCTCTATTTCACATTTTATAATTTTGAATGCTTGGTGGTATACATTCTCTTGTTTGATCATCACAAGAACCTTGCAAAACAGAAAGACAAATAAATGGGTCCTCATTTACCCAAGGTAACCCCAGTTTGAGCTTTTTATCAAGAAGACATGGCCACAATGCTTCATTTTTAGCATTGCCTGAAGTGCCCCCAGTTTAGACAAAATTATATGGATATCATAGATATAACCTCCTCCACCTTATTTTACAATTTGGAAAATTCAAGATGCTCAGCTGGGATTTTAAAACTAATAAATGGTAGAACTGATATTTAATGGGAAGCTTCTAATTCTTCAATGTTGAAGGCATGGTCTAAACAGGACTAGATCATTATTAGGGTGTCGTTTAATTCTTGAAAACAGGGTTTTTTCCTAACAGAATGACTGATAATTGATAACCAAGTTTCAAGACTCCAAGTTTTCCAAACATTCACTACAAGAAAAATTTTCTCATACCTCAAGAGTCTCAGTTATTATAGTTCATTGAAAATAGAAATAGGATATTTAGCACATTCAAGATGACCAAAAAGTCCTTGAGACTATGCCCATAGAGAAGTGACCTATGATCACTGAACTAGAATCTGAGTGAATTCAGAGACTGCTTTGACTAATAGAATATAGTAGAAATATACCTGAGTCAGTTTCAAATCCAGGGCCTTAAAAGACACCATCTTGAACTTGTCTCTTGGAACATTCCCTCTCTTTAAGCCTTGGGCTGCTGCTGTGTAAACAATCCATCTTCCTTGAGACCTCCATGCTAAAGCAGCCAGATATAGGTGATGTGTTCAAAAATCCCAGATGAACTGAGTCATCTAGCCATCCTTGCTTAGGACCAGAAATGTGTGTGAAACCAACCAGACTCTCCAGACCATCCCATCCAGCAGCTGAATACCACCAAGTGGCATCACTGAACATTATATAAAGCAGAAAGAAGCATGAGCCAGCTGAGCCCTGTCCAAATTACCGATTCACAAAATCATGAGATATAATAAAGCATTTCGTTTTAAGCTTCTAAGTTTGGGGTAATTTATTATGAAGTAATAGATAACTGGGACAGACTTTGGTACCTGAAAGTGAGGTGCTATGTTAACAAACAAAACACACAAAATGTGTAGGATTGGCTGAAACTGGGTGGTGGGCAGGAGCTGGAAGGAACTCTTGGTGAAACAACCAAGATTGGCCTTAGGGAAACTATTAGGGCTTCAAGGACAATGAGGGAAATGTTGTTGAAGGCCAGTGAAAAGGGCAGCTGAGTTATATACAGACAGAACAGTTAGCAAACTGTTGCCTGCAGCAATATGGAAAATAGAAAAGCAACCTAATGATCTCAGAAATCTTGCTAAAGAGACTTGCAGGCACAGATTCTTCTATCTATCCACAACAAAATGAAAAATGAGAGACAAACTTAGGAAAATTTTCTTAAGTTTTCTAGCATAATATGGAGGAAATACGAAAGAACTCAGGATAGTCTTTCTAACACACACACTCACACACACACACACACACACACACACACACACACACAAACTGCTAAAAGGATAGCCTCAGGGGAAGGATCCAATTCAGTTTCCTATTTAGTAAAGTAAAGTCAAGGTAACAGAGTAAAACCTTTTTTAAGACCCCAGAGAGACTTAAGATGGCATTTCATAGATGCTTTCAGCTAGACAAAATGACTTCTAAGGACAAAAAGCCTTCTTTGGCAAGACCTATAGACCTTCTCCTTTTAAATATTGGGGTTCTCAGGGATTTGAGGGCCCAGGTAGAGAAGAGCGTATTTTGGAGATATTTATGAGTGTGGTGTTGTCTGTTGGAAAAGATTGTAGACTGATACAAGTGAAAGTCTATAAAACTTAAAAGGATTATACCACTTGAACTGAAAAAGACAATGATATTACAGAATGGAAACAAAACAAAACAAAACAAAAACATCAGGACTCCTAACTACCTACAGGCAGAAAGAAGGCTGAGAAAACTACCTAGCTACAAACATCAGCTATTTATTATAGAAAGGAAAGATAATTCCAATGTCAGACCAAAAGGTGAGAAGACATAGCCAATAGTCATAGGGAATCATTTCTATGGAGCAGCTCCGGGCTCTGATTTTTTAAAATATGGCAACATGTATGTGATTGGCTTTCAGAATTGCTATGGACTGGAGATCTCCATAACTTCTTGCTTTTCCCCTTTTTGAACAGGAGTGTCTATTGCTGTTATCCTATTCCTAGCTCACTGTTGTACCTTGGGTGTGGGAAACACATAACTCATATATTGTACACAGATGAAGATCAAGAGAAACCATACATGAAAAACTGTGCACCAGGAGCCTAATGTACACCTGGATTTGATTTAGAAAAGTGACAACTTGGACTTTGAGATAATAGTGAAATAGGATAAGAGTTTGTGGGATTTAGAGAAAGTGAGTTTATTTTCCGTTGGAAAGAAAAAGAAACAATTTGTGGTTCAGGGTAGATTGTGGTGAATTAAAAATGGCTGCATATTCTTTGAAACTCTTCCCATTGAGAGTTGGCTCATCATTCTTCTCTTTAAATTAAGTGAGCTCTACTATTTTGTTGACTGAGAATTCTGCAGAAGTCACACTCTGCCATTTCAGTTCAGTAAACCTCTTCAACTCAATAGAGACATTTACAAAAAACCTACAACTAGCATCATACTTGGTGGTGAAAGACTAGATATTTTTCTCCTAAGATGAAGAGCAAAGCAAGAATGTCCTTTCTTGCCACTCTTATTCAACGTTATGTTGAAAATTTTAACTAGTACAATAAGACAAGAAAAATAAATGAAAATAAGAAATAAACTGATAACACAATTTCTTTGTAGAAAACCCCGAAAACCTGCAAAAAAAAACAAGCCCTTGGAACTAATCAGTGAGTACAGCAAGTTCATAAGATACAAGGTCAATATATGGGCCAATTACTTTCATTTATACCAACAATGAACAGTTACAATTAGAAGTATAAAACAATATTATTTATAATGGTATGGACAAATAAAATACTTAGGCACAAATAAAAAATGATGTCCAGAGTTGGTATGTGGAAAACTCCAAACACCAATGAAAGAAATGAAATATATTCTAAAAATGATATTCCATGGTCATGTATTAAAAGCTATAAGGCTTTTCTAGATATCCTTTTCTGTTTTATTGAGGTACTGACATTGAACATATTAGTTTCAGGTATATAACATAGCAACTTGACATTTGTATGCATTGTAAAATGATCACTACAATAATTCCAGTCACCTTACAGAGTTAATACAATGTTATTGGCCATGTTCTCCATGCTGTACATCACATCCCCGTGACTTATTTATTTTATGATTGGAAGTTTGTACTTCTTAATCCCTTCACCCATTTCTCTCTCCTCAACACCCCTTCCCAACTCTGTACTTATGAGTCCGAGTTTTGTTTTGTTTGATTTTTTTAGATTCCAAATATAAGTGAAATCACATAGTATTTGTCTCTCTCTGACTTATTTCACATAGCAAAATCCACTTATGTTGTCACAAGTGGCAAAATTTTATTCTTTTTTATGGCTGAGTAGTAGTAGTAGTAATGTGTACCTATATATAATTTTCTTTTGATAGATACCCAGTAGAGAAATTGCTGGATCATGTGGAGGGTCTATCTTTACTTTTTTGAGGAAACTCTATACTGTTTTCCATAGTGGCTGTAACAATTTACATTCCCACAATAGTACCCAAAAGTTCTCTTTTCTCCACTTCCTTGTCAACACTTTATTTCCTATCATTTTGATGATAGACTTTGTGACAAGTGTAAGGTGATGTCTCATCATGGTGTTCATTTGCATTTCCCTGCTGGTTAATGATGAGAATTTTTTCATATGCCTGTTGGTTATCTGTACATTTTCTTTGGAAAAATGTCTACTTAGATCCTCTGCTTATTTTTTGACTGGGTTTCTTTTAGTTATTACGTTGTTGGAGTTCCTTATATATTGTGAATTTTGCATAGACCTTTTAACAATATTAATTCTTCCAATCCATGCACATAGAATATCTTTCCATTTGTTTGTGCCTTTTTCAATTTTTTCCATTAATATCTTATGGTTTGCATTGTATAACCTTTCACCTCTTTGGTTAAATTCATTTCTAGTTATTTTATTCTTTTTGCTGTGATTGTAAGTGGTATTGTTTTCTTGATTTTCTGATAGTTTGTTATTATTGTATAGAAACACAACAGATTTTATATATTAACTTTGTATCCTACAACTTTACTGAATTTACTGATCAGTTCTAATAGCATCTTGGTGGAGGCTTTAGGGATTTTTATATATATTATCGTGTCATCTGCAAATAGTGATAATTTGATTTTTTTTCTTTCCAGTTTGTATGCCTTTTATTTATTTTCACTGCCAAATTGCTGTGGCTAGAAGTTCCAATATTATGTTGAATAAAAAGTGGGGAGAGTGGGCATCTTTCTCTTGGTCTTGATCTTAGAGGAAAAGCTTTCAGCTATACTCACTGTTGAGTGTAGCATTAGTTGTGGGCGTGTCATATACGGCCTTTATTATATTAAGGTATACTTCCTCTATATCTACTTCATTGAGAGTTTTACCTTAAATAGAAGTTTAATTTTGCCAAATGACTTTTCTGCATCTATTCAGATGATCATATGATTTTTATCTTTCATTTTGTTAATTTGATATACCACAATTGATTTCTTAAGGCTGACCAATCCTTGTATCCCTGGAATAAATCATACTTAATTGTGCTGTATGATCATATTAATGTATTGTTGAACTTGATTTGTTAATATTTTGTTAAGGATTTTTGCATCTATGTTCAACAGGGTTACTAGCTATAACGTGTGTGTGGCAGGGAGTGTCCTTGTCTGGTTTTAGTATCAGGGTAATGCTGGCCTCATAAAATGAGATTGAAAGCTTTCCCTTCTCTTCAACTTTTTGGAAGAGTGTGGGGTAGTATGGTCCCTTTGATATTTTTTGTAAAGCCAGTTTAGCAATGATGAATTCCTTTGGTTCTTTAGTTTTTCTTGTCTGGAAAACTCTTTACCTCTGCTTCAAATATGAATGATAACCTTGCCAGGTAGGGTATTCTTAGTTAAAAGGTGGGGTTTTTTTTGTTTGTTTGTTTTTGTTGTTGTTGTTGTTGTTTTAGCAAAAATGAACTATTGGGACTTCATCAAGATAAAAAGCTTCTGCACTGCGAAGGAAACAATCAACAAAACTAAAAGGCAACTGGCGGAATGGGAAAAGATATTTGCAAATGACATATCGGATAAAGGGTTAGTGCCCAAAATCTATAAAGAACTTACCAAACTCAATGCCCCAAAAACAAATAATCCAGTGAGGAAATGGGCAAAAGACATGAATAGACACTTTTATAGAGAATACATCCAGAGGGCCAACAGACACATGAAAAGATGCTCATCACTCATCACCAGAGAAATACAAAATCAAAGCCACACTGAGATACCACTTCACACTGCTCAGAGTAGCTAAAATTAACAACTCAGGAAGCTACAGATGCTGGTGAGGATGTGGAGAAACGGGAACCCTCTTGCACTGTTGGCGGGAATGCAAACTGGTGCAGCTGCTCTGGAAAACAGTGTGAAGTTTCCTCAAAAAATTAAAAATAGAACTATCCTATGACCCAGCAATAGCACTACTAGGAATTTACCCAAGGGATACAGGAGTGCCGATGCATTGGGGCACGTGTACCCCAATGTTTATAGCAGTGCTTTCACAATAGCCAAATTATGAAAAGAGCCTAAATGTCCATCAACTGATGAATGGATAAAGAAGATGTGGTTCATATATAATATACAATAAACTATGTAAAAAAAAAGTGTTTGTTTGTTTTTTGGATTTTTTTTTCTTTTAGCACTTTGTATATATTATGCCACTCCCTTCTGGTTTACAAAGTTTCTGCAAGAAATCTGCTGATAGCCTTAGGGTTTCCCCTTTTACATGATGGCGTTGTTTTTCTCTTGCTGCTTTTAAGATTCTAATTAAGATGTTTTGACATCTTAATTTAATGTGTCTTGGTGTGGCTCTTTTCAGGTTATTTTATTTGGAGCACTCATGACTTGGATGTCTGTTTCCATCCCTAGGTTAGAGAAATTCTCAGCCATTATTGTTTCATAACTTCTTTTACCCTTTGTCTCTCTCTTCTCCTTCTGGGACACCTATGATGTAAAAATTATCCCATTTGATGTTGTTTTAGAGGTCTCTTAAGTTAGCTTCCTTTTTTGTTGTTGTTGTGCTGTTTGGGTGAGTTCCATTGCTTTATCTCCCAGCATGCTGATTCCTTCTTCCACTGCATCTATTCTGCTCTTAGACCCTCCAGTTTATTTTAGAGTTCAGTTATTATAATCTTTAGCTCTGTGACTTCTGATACCTTCTTATGTTTTCTATCTCTTTGTTGAAGTTTTCACTGTGTTCATCCATTCTTCTATTGAGTTCAGTGCATATCTTTACAACCATTACTATGAGTTCTTTATCAGGTAGATTACTTATACTTGATCTTATATCATTAAGATCTATTTTTGAGGTTTTGTCTTATTCTTTTTTTCTTTTAAATATTTCTGTTTCATCATTTTGCTTGACTCTTTGTATTTGTTTCTATATTAGGTGAAATAGTTACCTCTCTCAGGCTTGAAGGAGTAACCTTGTTTGGTGCTTTGTTCAAACTTGTCCTAGCTTTTGGTTGTCTCTCAAACCTTTGTGATTGTCTAAACTGCTTGATTTATTCTTGTTATGGCCCCATTGTTTTAGGGTTTGCTAAGACCTGTCAGTGTTCTAAGGGGAGGAACCTCATTTAGCACCTAGTTCCATGCTGATTGGAAGCCAGATCCTCAGGCAACAGCTTTTAGAGTATGCAAGTATGTTCAGTCCTTTGGGGCCAATAATCCTTGCTGTCCTCTAAACCAGGAGATCTGGAGGGGTTACCTAGTCGATAGTTCCAAAAATTGGGGTTCCAGATGAGTATATAAGCTCCTTTCTGAGAAGTGTCATCAAGCTGCAGCGAGGTGAAGCAAGTATATCTCCCTGCTTCTGTTCCCTGGGAATACTTCCTTAGTGTCTAGATGTGTGGGAAACCTGAAACCTCTTCCTTAGGCTGTACCTTTAGGCTAAGTAAATAAGCCTTTTTCACAGGAAAACTGAGGCTCTCTTTCAGTCTTCTGTTGTGCAGTGCCCTGGGGGTAGTGGTCTGACAAAAAGTCTTTTCAATTGTTCCAGTCCTGAGGAATTCTAGAATGCCAGCCCTCTTGGCCACCAGGGCTGGGCAATCAAGGGGCATATCCTGAGTGGATTGCACATGCCCCCTGGCTTTAGTAAGGTAGCAAGAAAGTGTATTGGTAGGGTATTCTCATCATCAGCTTCAATAAAAGTAGGAATAGGATGTTTTGACTGAAACCAAACAGACTACCTCAATGCAACGGGAGAGTGACTTGCCTGTGCACATTTGCCAGCTTTTGGATGGGAGGTAGAAAATGCCATGACTGCTCTCACCCACCAGCCCCAGTCAGGGGCAGGGAAATGTCATAAGCACCTGCATGTGCAGACTTTAGGTAGGAAATGGGAAAACTCTGCAACCATTGTTCTTACCTATCGCAGCCAGAGAGCGGGGGCTCCCTGCAACTACTTCCCCTCTCTAGCTCAGCAAGTGCTACAGCTGTTGCTCCACCCATCCCAGCAAGAGATAGGAGTGTGCCTCCCCTGAGTTTATGCACCTGTGTTAGAAGACTATGTGGAGAATGGAACAAAGATGTCCACCAGCACCTCCATCTCCAGGAAGTATTTCCACTGTTCCCACCCCTCCAACTGATGACCCTAGATCAGCAAATTCATCTCCCCTATCTATAATTGAGGCATTTTCCAAACTGCTGGCTTTTTGCTAAGTCTCTGAGTGAGCGAGACTGAACACAAACCCTCCAGAAGGGAAATCCCACCTATTATTATAGTATTTGAGACTCCCAGGTATCAGCCCTGCTGATTTTCCAAGCTACAGGTTGGTGGGCTTGTCTTTCCACTGCAGATCTCAGGCACCAGGGTGCCCAATGAGGCACCAAATTCTTGTTCCTGGGGAGAAGTACCTGTCTGGTGATATCCCTCCTTATAACATGTGCTACACTGGGGGCGGGATTTTTTACAAGGCCATTTCTCTGCCTCTCCCACTCATCTTTGGGTGGTCTTTTTATCCTTTGTTGTGGAGAGCAGTTTATCTACCTTTCAGATCTTTTTCATAGGGAAATAACCCATTTGGCTATACATTTGTGTTTCTATTAGAAAAGCTGACTTTCTGTTGCCATCCTAGACCCCTTCCTTATAGATATTTTTTATCAAATTGAAAAAGTTCCCCTTCTACTATAATTTACTGAAAGTTTTAAATTGTGAAAGATGTTGGATTTTTTCAAATGTTTTTTGTGCATCTATTGGCATAATAACGTAATTTTTCTTCTCTAGCCTATGGATTTGATAGATTATATTAACTTTTTTTTTAATGTTGAACCACACTTGCATACTTGGTATAAATTCTCCTTGGCCATAGTGTATAATTCTTTCTATGCATGGTTGGATTTTATTTGCTAACACTTTGTTGAGAATTTTTGCATCTATGTTCATAAGAGATGTTGGTCTATAGTTTTATTTTCTTGTAATATCTTTGTCTGATTTTACTATTAGTGTAATGCTAGCTAATAGGATGAATTAGGAAGTATTCCTTCTGCTCCTATATTCTAAAAGAGATTGAAGATAAATAGTACAACATCTTCTTAAATGTTTTGTAGAACTCACCAGTAATCCCATCTGGGTCTGGTGCTTTTTGTTTGGAAGATTATCAATCATTGATTCAATTTACTTAATTGGTATAGGCCTATCCAGATTATGCATTTCTTCTTGTGTGAGTTCTGGCAGAGTGTGTGCTTTAAGGAATTAATTCATTTCATATAGGCTATTAAATTTGTGGGCATTGAGTTGTTCATAGTATTATTTTATTATTCCTTTAATGTTCATGGCATCTGTAGTTATGTCCCCTCTTTCATTTTTGACGATAGTAATTTTTGTCTTCTCTTGTTTTTTTCTTAGTTACCCTAGCTAAAGGCTTACTGACTTCATTAATCTTTTCAAAGTACCAGCTTTAGTTCTATTGACTTTTCTCTATTGATTTTCTGTTTTCAATTTCATTGATCTGCTCTAATTTTTTTTTATATGTTGTATTCTGCTTATTTTGGCTTTACTTTACTCTTTCTGGTTTTCTAAGGTGGATGATTAGATGATTTATTTTAGATTTTCCTTCTTTTCTAATGAATATATTCATTACTATATATTTTCCTGTAAGCACTACTTTTGTTGCATCCCCCAAATTCTGATAAGTTGTGTTTCCATTTTCATTTATTTCAAAATTTTTTAAACTTCTCTTGAGATTTCTTCTCTAACCCTTGTTTTCAAAGTTCATTTTTGTGCATTTGGATACTTAATTTTTCCATTACCGTTGGTTAAAAAATTATTCTTTCAGGAGGCTCAGCTGGTTAAGCCTCCAACTTCAGCTCAGGTCATGATCTCACAGTTCGTGAATTAGAGCCTCACATCAGGCTCTGTGCTGACAGATCACAGCCTGGAGCCTGCTTTGGATTCTGTGTCTCCTTCTCTCTCTGCTCCTCCCCTGCTCACTCTCTGTCTCTCTCTCAAAAATAAATAAACATTAAAAAAAAAAACATTCTTTCTTCCTTCTCACATTTGTGGAAAATAAATCGGCCATATTAGTATGAGTAGATTTCTGGATACTCTATTTTTTTTTTCATTGCTTTATGTGTCTATCTTAATGCCAATACATACTGTGTTGGTTAATATAGCTTTATAGCCTACATTAAGTTCAATTCACACATTCCAGATTCTCAAATCTTGCTCTTATTTGAAATGAACTTTTATTTAAGGTGGGTTTACATTTACAGAATTATTAAGAAGATAGTATAGAGAGTTCCCATATATTTCATGCTCAGTGTCTTCTTTTATTAACATCTGATATTAGCATGGTATATTTGTTGTAATTAATGAAATAATATTGACACTTTAGAATTAAATAATATTTATGCTTTATTCAAATTTCTCAGTTTTCCATAATACCTTTTTTTTGTATTATAGGAACTAGCCCAGGGCATCACATTGCATTTAGTAGCCATCTCTCCTACAGCTAACATCATACTTAATGGTGACAAAATTTTAAACTTTCCCAGTAAGTTCAGGAACAAGCAAAGATTTTCCCTCTCAACACTGCTTTACAACATTTTACTAGACATCCTAGAAGATGCAATAAGACAAGATAAGGAAATGGAAGGTATATGGATTAGGAATTGGATTTTATCAAAATTCAAATTTTCTACTCTGTGAGAGACCAGATCAAGAGACCTTGAAAAGACAAGTCACAGACTGGGACAAAATGTATGGGAAAGATACATCTGATAAGGGACTGTTGTCCAAAATACACAAAGAACTTTTAAAATTCAACAATAAGAAAACAAATGACCTTAACAGACACCTCACCAAAGATATACAGATAACAAATAAGCATATGAAAAGGTGCTCCACTTCATATGTCATCATCAGGGAAATGCAAACTAAAACAAACATTACTTATCTGTTAGAATGGCCAAAATCCAGAACACTGACATCACCAAATGCTGTTAGGCATTTGAAGCAACAAGAATTCTCATTTATTACTAGTAGGAATGCAAAATCATATAGCCACTTTGGAAGACAATTTGGTAGTTTCCCACAAAACACAAAACTAAACATACTCTCACCATACGATCCAGCAGTCACACTCTTTTAGTATTTACCCAAAGGAATAGAAAACTTCTGTCCACACAAAAATCTGCACATGGATGTTTATAACAGCTTTGTTCATAATTGCCAAATCTTGGAAGCAACCAAGATGTCTTTCAGTAAGTAAATGGATAAATAAATTCTGGTATATTTAGACAATGGAATATTATTCAGTGCTAAAAAGAAATGAGCTATCAAGCTATAAACAGACATGGAGGAAACACAAATGTACATTACTAAGTGAAAGAAGTCAATCTGAAAAGGCCACATCTTCTATGATTCCAAATATATGACAGTATGGAAAAAGCTGAACTATGGAGACAGTAAAAAAAAAAAAAAAAAAAAAAAATAGTGTTTGTCAGGGGTTAGGGAGAGGTAGGGATGAAAGGCAGAGCACAGAGGATTTTTAAGGCAGTGAAACCTCTCTGTATGGTACCATAATGGTTGCTATATGTCATTATAGATTTGTCAAAATCCATAAAATAACAATACCAAGAGTAAACCCTCATGTAAACTATGATCTTTGGGTGATAATGATGTGTCAGTATAGATTTATAAGTTGTAACAGCCGTACCACTCTGGTGAGGAATATTGATAATGGAACAGGCTCTGCATATATGAGAGCATGGTGTATATGGGAAATCTTGTACCTTCCTCTCAATTTTGCGGTGAGCCTAAAAGTGCTATTAAAAAAAAATCTTAGGAAAAAACAAAAAAACTCCACCCTTACTTCGCAACTCCAACAAAGTCAACTTGAAATTGATCCTAGTCCTAAACATACAAGCTTGAACTATTAATATTCTAAGATATAATACAGACAAAATATGTGGTTTTAAGCATTATAGAAATATAGAATGATACTGATCTCTGTAGAGACACATGTAGAGAAAGACAAATAAATTTGGCAAATTGTTAACAACTGAATAATCAAAGTGAAGGGTACGTGAGTGTTCTTTTCACTATTCTTGAAACTTTCCTGTAGGCTTGAAAGTTGGGGGAGAAGATAATAACAGAGTCAACTGAAACTGAAAAATGGAAAACACTACATTATACTCTTGGACTGCTCCACATGCCGTGAAATAATTACATTTGACTCTATTAAACATCCCATCTTTAGCAACAAATGACTTTAAAATAAAACAAAAGAAAGCGGCAATCAGACAAATACACAAGAGACTAGAGTCAGATGAAGACTGAATAACAATTTGTTGAATTTAGCAACATGAAGGACATTGGTGGCTTTGCCAAAAGTAGTTTCAATTGGGTATTAGGAGTGAAAACCTAATTTAATTGGGGGGGGGTGTGTAAATATCTGTTAGAGAAATAAAAGCAGCCTTGTAATAAACCCTTTCGTAATAAACCAAAGATAGATGCAGGGAACTGCTTCTTTTTTTACAGGAGAAAAGTAGGAGGAAATGGGTTCAGAGGTAAACAGAGTTTTAGGTTGTGGTGGGAAAATGATGGATTTTACATCTATTAGTTTCTGTTTTTTCGATGAGAAATAAAGTAAGGTCTCCATCGGAAATTTAGGCTGGGGAAATTGGGAGGCTTAAAGAGTTGGAACATAAACTTCTAGAGCATCATAGTAGGGTTTTTGTGCTACAATGAATGTCCATTTAAGGATGAATTTGTGTTCACACAATATTCATAGCTACATATGAATCATTGTTAATTGGGTAGCAGCACTATTTTCTGTGCATTTATCAAAGAGAAATAAAAACTATGTTCACTCAAAAACAAACAAACAAACAAACAAAAAACGTACACAAATTGTTAGAGCAGCTTTATTCCTAATTACTAAAACTCAGAAACAACTCATATGTCCTTTAGCTGGCCACTGCATGAGATACATCCAAATAACAGAATACTCCGCCACCATAAGAGAGGAACAAAGTAATGATTGGTATATGTGGCAACGTGCATGAATCTCAAATGTATTATGCTAAGTGGAAGAAACCAGATTCAAAGGAATGTGCAATGCCTGATTCCATGTATATGATATTCTGGAAAGGCATAGTTACAGGGTACACAAAACAGACCAGTAGTTGCCTAGGGTCTGGAGTAAAGGAGGAGCAGATGACAAAGGGTATACGGGAATTTCTTGGAGTGATGAAATTGTTCTATATCGTGATTGCATTGGTAGCTACATGACTGTAGGTGGTTGTCAAATCTCATTAAACTGTACACTAAAAGGGAAGAACTTTACTGGATGTAAATTAAACCTCTTTTTTTTTTTTGGATTAGTTGATAGCAGGTGTGGAGGCTTGGACTTCTGACATTGTCTGAGGTAAACAATTAAAAAACAATGATGAAAGTGGTCTTAACAGTCTCCCAGAGTAGAAATTCCCAACTGACGTAGCAAGAATAGGTTTCAGGTATACCAGGGATGCTTGTCTCTTAGCGCTGAGGGCAGGTGAGCAGGTCCTGGGCCCCAAAGCGCCTAAACTAGACATTATAGCTAGAAGCAGCCTCAACTGTTTACCCCATTGGGCTGTATTATTATATTATTATTGTCTGTGCTTTCTATGTTGTGGAGAATTGTGGGAAGCACTGTCATGGAGGAAGATGGCCCTCCTTAGAGGGAGATGGTGTTGTAGTCTGACTACTTCACTCAGTGGTATGATAGCTTCTAAGAGAGTAGCGCCTCAGTGATTAGGGAGCGCTGCCCACTCCACACTCCTTACAGAAATCTGGTGGAGACAGAAGAAATCACCGCTACTGTTAGAGACTACACGCAAAATAACAACATGAGAAAAGCTCCATCACAAAACTTAAAGGATGCAGTCAAAGCTGTGGTTAGAATTAATGACCCTAAAATGTTCTCATTATTTAATAAGGAAGACAAAAACTCAATGAACTTAGCATTTAATTCAATGGCATGGGCTGGGAGGTTGAGGGACAAAATAAATGTAATTTCACAATAAACAAAAGAAGGTCATATAATAAAGCAGAAATGTATCCATTTGAAAAAAGAAAACTTGACATTGAAGATCTCCCACACACAAATGAGCAGGCAAATGAAAGAAAAAATACTCCCCCAAATCAGAAAATAAATTAACTACAGTTAGAGCAATAAATAAAAATATGAAATTTTCTATAAAAACAATTAAGTTCCTAAGAAAATTTTTAAAAACTACTAAAATCTAAGGACACAAACCTAAATAAACCAATAACCTCTAAAGAAATGAGATAAGGTGCCAAAAATTAAACTCAACTTTCTCAAGCTACATGAGCTTTTCAAGAACATAGAAAAATTTTATCAGGACTATCTAGTAATAAGGGGAAATTCACCTCTTCTTTTCCATATTTCCCAAATATGGTCAACATGCATTACTACTGTATTCAAAAACTAAACTCCAAATTTTATTTTTTTAAAGAAATAGTCCAGACTAACTTTCTGTTACTATTACTAATTAATTCCTTTTGGATTTGAATCTGGTAATCCTGACACTTCAATAAATTAAAATGAAAGCCCACATTTTAAAAGTTCATCCTCATTTTTCCAATTTTTTAAAATATCTTTTCAGTGGATACATGCACAATTTGTTAAGGACTATACTTGGTTGGGAGTAGAGAATGAGTTTAAGTACATTTTCAACTAATGGAACTTCCGAAAACTTGAGTGACCACATGTGGAGTTAAAGTGCAGGAATTCTCAAACAGATCCATTCAAAGACCTGCCTCCAAATTCTCCTGCCATCACTTAACCGTTGCATTAAAAAAACGTTGAGATGACTAGAAGTGTTGACTTATAAATTCTTTTGCAATCTAAGTTGTATTTTTGTAGGACTAAAAGAGTTCCCAAGTTTCTGACAACTAGTGGGAAATTTATTTTTTCTTTAAACAAAATAAAAGTATTAGGAAAAGATCCTGCTACATTTGCCCCATATATGCTGACAGACAAGCCTCTCGTTGTCATCAGTGGGGAACACAGAGACATTATATAACAGAGCAAATAATTTTGAGTCTGCATGGTGATTGTGAAGGAAGAATGAGGATGGTAAGAAGCCATTCTTTTAACAGAAGAAAAAGGAAGAAAAACACAATAGCATGAGGAAAGAGAAAAAGTTGGAATCACCTAAAAGCATCCTCGGTTTTATTTCTTTTCTTCTCTATGAGAGACTTCAAAGTTATCTAAGACAACAAATACATTCAAGGAAAAACGGACTCCAAAGATGTCTGCAGGTATTGAAGGGGAGAGATACAAACCACAGTAAAGGGAGTAAGGAAGTTACACACAGAGAATCCTCACATCTTTAGCAAATATGAATGAAGTGAGGGACACACAGGAGGGAATGAAGTTTCAGGAACATGAGAAATTTCAATGTCCAGAAACCGTTTACTGAATAAGTATACATCATATGTTCTTTACATCAATTAAATTCTTTCCTGTGATGGCAAAGTAGTGCCAGAAGAATGTCGGTTCATAGCTGTCCATTTTTCAGATAGGCCTAGAGTTTCTGACTGGAGTCAGAATTAGGGAAATCAGAAAAAAAAAAAAAAAAGTACCTATAACTTTGTTTCTGGAAGTCACAATAAGCAAACCGACATAGACTTATGGATATGGAACTTGATTTTTAGCACACACTATGTTAAAATATTTCATATATATGCTATATATATTGCTTTAAAAATATTAAAAGGAAAATATGTTAGAATCATATGGGGAAAAACAACACAAGCGTGGCCAGATATCACATATAAGAGGAGACCATTTAGAAACTTTTCAAAGTAAGTGCTATATAAGTTGAGATTTAACCATAATCTCTTTCAGGGAGATGGCAAGCAAATGTGATTCTGTAACTACTGTGAGAAATATATACGAAACCGTAAAACACAAAGATGGGTCAAAATATTGGAAACAAGGAGGTTCCTAATTTTTTTTTTTTAATTAATGTTTATTTATTTTTGAGACAGAGAGAGACAGAGCATGAACGGGGGAGGGTCAGAGAGAGAGAGGGAGACACAGAATCTGAAACAGGCTCCAGGTTCTGAGCTGTCAGCACAGAGCCCGATGCGGGGCTTGAACTCACGAACCACGAGATCATGACCTGAGCCAAAGTCGAACGCCTAACCGACTGAGCCACCCAGGTGCCCCGAGGTTCCTAATTTTTTAAGCAGGGGAGTTTATGGGTTTATTCATTCATGAAATATATATTGAGCACATAATACATATTAGTTTTTTGTTTAATTTTTTTACATTTATTTATTTTTTGAGAGACAGAGAGAGACAGAGCACAAGTTGGGGAGGGGCAGAGAGAGGAGGAGACACAGGATTGGAAGTAGGCTCCAGGCTCTGAGCTGTCAGCACAGAGCCGGATGCAGGGCTTGAACTCACACACCATGAGATCATGACCTGAGCCGAAGTCGGACACTTAACCGACTGAGCCACCCAGGCGCCCCACATATTAGTTTTTCTGATAGTGGTGGCAAATAGACAAAGACAGTAGTCTCTTTAGTAGGGGAAAATTAAGACAATCCACTAAGGTTGAAAATAAAATCCTAGACTTTTTCTTCCATATTTTTTTAGCTAGAAATGAGAAAGACACGAAGCTGTACTATGATTTAACATACAGATTGGCAAGGCCATCCTCACTAAGCTCAGTTGTGAGAACATCATATATACTGTATGGTTTATCAAGATATCCTTATGGCAAGTGGAAGTTCAATAAGACAAGTGGCCTTTGCTCATATTTGAACTATTGCAGTTTAATTGCACCAGTTAAGCAGATTTACAGATTACATTGATCAGTTTTAATGAAATTCACCCTCACAAAATGAAGTGAAACTTCACCCTCACAAAATGAACAAGAAATTCAGAAAGACTCTTACAAAGGAGCCATGGATCAAAGGCAATTCTATTAACACAAGTACACCTAAACATTTAGAAAATGGCAGTGCTAAGATCTCTCTTCCCCCTTGGGCAAATTTCTTATCAGCTATTTATGAGTTAAAAGTCAATGACCATCTCATCAGATCTAATACAATCATGCTGCCTGCTATCACTAAACTATTATAATTGACAGTATTAATATTGACTATAATTACTAAAATTAAATGAGAAAAAATTTTCACACCAAAAGAAAAAGGAAATAAATAAAGTAAGCTGCATCCAAATTCATTCTTTTTCAATTCCTATAATTGGTTAAGTTTTGTAATATAGTTATCATATTTGTATATGATTATATTTATATTTTAATATAAGAACATAATTTATGCATAATTAAGCATATATATGGGTACAGATTCATAAAAATATTTTGCTGCAAGGGGTGCACTATCAAAAACATTTGAAAGCCGTCGATCTGGAAGATACAAATTCTACAAATAATAGATCTGTGAGGCTAATATCAATGATCAGGAACATTCTAAAAGAGGTATTCTGAGCGAACATTTGAAAAGAAATGTAAATATAATGAAAAGTGTGTAGTGATCATCAGGAACCACGAATGACTTTTGTAAAAATAACTTGCACCACGGACTTGATTTGTGTTTTTAATAACGTCACTCTGACATTATGGAGTACATACTACCATCTTGATTTGAGCAAAGTACTTAGAAAAAAATCAAGATGTGAAAAAATAATATAATTTAGATGACACATGCTAGGAGGAATAGCTAATATGATAGATAACCAGAATAATCTTTTCAGCTCACTTCTGCTAGTACCACAAGTCCAAAGTCTTTTAGATTGCTCTGAGAATGAGATCTGCAATCCATCAATCCTACCACCTTCCACTGCCCCCACTCTGCCCTGATGCCCTCACTACTCTCCTTAGCCAGTTTAAATTCCATGATTCATTCATTACAACCATTCTCTTGCCTAGACTCTTAGCTCTCTTGCCTCTCCCTGGCTTCCTTGACTGAACTTCTACCCTCTACAGCAAACCCTATGCCTGAATTGAAACATGACTGCAGCTAAAGTAGTTACAGCCAGGCTATCTAATCTCACTTCAAGTTCATGAGCAAGTAGCCCTAATACCAGCCAGAATTATATTTCCCTTGTCCATTCCTACTCTGTCCCTAACAAGTGTTTTACAAAGATTTTTGTTTTCCAACATCAGTGCTGTCTCTTCCATCCTCACTATGACTTTGCTTTTAATTTCATTGAGAAAAGTGAAGCCGTTGCAGTCACCCACCTGTATCTGAGCCCATAACTTCTACCCACCCTTCTGCCAACATGGAGAATGGCCTAGGTTCCTAGCTGTAGCCTATCAAGATTTATGAAGGATGTGAGCTTTTACTCTACCTGCAAGCTTAAAAGTTAGCTTGCCACAGTTTCATGGGTGATACCAAAAGTCATGAGAGTCCTGGGTTGGATACAAAGGATGGTTCATTACTCATAGAAATCACAGTAGTAAAAGTATGGTTATTTGTCTGTAATGGTTCCTGTGATGTGATTTTCTGTGTTAACTTGGCTGGCCCATGGGTGTCCAGATGCTATGGATGAACGTTTGTGATCCCCTAAAATGCGTATGTTGAAACCCTAATTTCCAATATAATGGTATTTAGAGGTGGGGCCTTTGGGAGGTAATCAGGGTTAGATTATATTATTGGGATGGGGTCCTCACAATATAATTAATGCACTTATAAAAAGATGAGGAGACGGGCACCTGGGTGGCTCAGTCAGTTAAGTGATCCGGACTTAAGCCAGGATCATGATCTCCCAGTTTGTGAATTCAAGCCCTACATCAGGCACTCTGCTGTCAGCACAGAGCCCTCTTTGATTCTCTGTCACCCTTTCTCCCTGCCCCTTCCCTACTTGCATGCTCTTTCTCTCTCACACAAATAAATATTTGGGAAAAAAAAAAAAAAAAAAAGAGGAGATACAGGCCTCCAACCTCCACCCCTATCTCTCCAAGTACCCAGCAAGGAAGACCAGGAAGAGAGCCCTCCAAGAATTTGACTATGCTCACACCCTATGTTCACTCCAGAACTGGGTAAGAAATAAATATGTGCTGTTTAAGCCAGAAAATCTACAGCATTCTTTTATAGGAGCCTGAGCTATAACAGATATTTTGTTATGCATGATTTCTGGGTGTGTCTGTGAGGGTGTTACTGAATGAGATTAACACTTAAATCTATAGATTGACTAAAGCAAAATGACCTCTCCAAAATGGGTAGGCTTCATCCAATCACTGAGGACCTGAACAGAATAAAAAGGCTGAGTAAGAAAGAAGTTTCTTTCTCTGCCTAATTTTGAGTGTGGACATTGGGCTTCTCCTACCTGTACACTCAGACTTGGACTGGAACTTATATCATCAGCTCTTCTGGTCCTCAGGCTTTCAGACTCAGACTATAACTATACCTAGTTCTCCTGTGTCTCTAGTTCGCTAGCTGCAGATCTTGAACTTCTCAACCTCCATCAACCACGTGAGCCAATTTCTTAGAGTAAATCTTTATATATGTATATAGAAAATCTCTTCGGTTCTTTTTCTCTGGAAAACCCAAATCAATAATGTTCCCTAAGTCTTAATTCCCACAGGCAATGTTATGATGATCAAGGAACATCTGCCCCTGTAGTCAGTTGCATTACAGAAGAAGAACTCTGAGCTTAGGAAACCCAGATATTTTATAATGGGATGAGACATTATCTTCATTGTACTGGACAGAAGCAAACCCATCTTCTCTCTAAAGGAGATAGATTCTATCTCCAATTACCAAGGCTATTTGCCAAACAAACAGCCTTGAAAAGATAGTGTAGAACAAAAAGGCAATAAGTGCCTTTGCTAACAAGACACAGAAATGCAAGAGACACATGAAGGATTGTCTTTTAACACGGCCACCCCCTCTACTTCCTTGTCTATTGAAGTCTGTCCCTTCTTGCCTACTTAAAAATGTTGCTCTAGCAATTTCCCCATCTCTCTCCTGGGGATCTATTTTTCCTTTTTCTATTAGCTTTTTCCCATCTACATAAGTTTTTTCCAGCCTCAAAAAAAAAAAAAAAAAAACCCACAAAAAACTCATTTTCATTTCATTTACCATCCCCATTTTTCTCCTTTCTCTGTAGCAGATCTCAGGGGGGGAAATAACTGTTTATTTTCACTTCCCCCATGTGATCTTCTTCTATTGTCTCCAAATCTCATTCTAATTAAACTTCCCCTTCACATCACTCCCACCACCACCACCACCCCCGCTTTGTCAAGATCACTAATGACTTTTATGTTGCTCAATCTGTTTGTTGGTTATCAATTCTCATCTTGACCCATGAGAGCATTTGAAAGAATTGTGTTCTCTCTCTTTTTGAACACAGTCCTCACTAGATTTTCGGGAAACTACCCACACCACATCAGCTTTTCCACCGTTCACTGACCACTCCGTATTTTCCTTTACTGGTTTCACATCACCTCTCCAAAGTCTAAATGCTGAAATTCCCTGGCTCAGTCCTTGGATCACTTCTCTATTCTCTCTACACTCATTCTCTTGATAATTACATAGTTCATTGGTTTTACTATAGGCTATTGACTCTCAAAGTTGTATTTCTGGTCCATATCTTTTCCCAGAACTCCAGAGTTATATGTCAAACTGCCTAGTTAGCATTTTTTCTTGAATATTCACTTGGTCTCTAAGATTTTAAAGCTCCTGATATTTTCTCCTTAACTCACTCTTCTTCCCCATTTAAGTAAATGGCAACCATTCTTTTAGTTGTTCAGGCCCAAAATCCTAAAGTCACCCAAGACTTTCTTTCATATTCTGCATCCAATCCTTCAGCTAATCCTGCCTGTTCTACTTTCTTCTTCTTTTTTTAATGTTTATCTATTTATTTTTGAGATTGAGAGAGAGACAAAGAGAGAGGGAGACACTGTCAACGCAGAGCCCAACATGGGGGTTGAACCCAGGAACTGTGAGATCATGACCTGAGTCAAAATCAAGAGTCAGATGCTTAACCGACTGAGCCACCCAGGTGCCCTAGCCTGTTCTACTTTCAAAATTATCTAGAAGGAAGTGATTTTCACCGTTTCCTTTGCTACCATCCTGGTCTAAACCACCAATATCTGCAATAGCAACTTCCCTTCCCTCAAAAGAAAACAAAACAAAATAAAAACAACAACAAAACAAAAACAAAAACAAAAAACTCACCCTGTCTTTTTCCTTTTGCTTATGAGCAGCTTTGGTCTATTCTCCATGAAGCAGCCAAAATTACCCCGTTATAAGTCACTCATGTCATTCCTCTACTCAAAATCCTCCAGGGGCCTTCCAAAGTAAGATGCCAAATTTATTGCAGTGACATATAAAACTACCATTTTTTCTCTGATCTCATCCTAATGTCCCCCTTGCTAATTCCACTTGTCTTCCTCCTGTTCCTTGAACACACCAGGCATACTTTTCCCTTCAGACATCTCCTATCCCTTCTACCTGATATAATCAATCCCAAAAGGCCAAATGTTTCATTGTTTCCTTTACTTGGTGAGACTTATTTGACCACCCATCCTAAATTTGTAACACCTTTCTTCTTCCCTCAGATTTCCGATCTTCCTTTCCTTTACATGCTTTCCTTAGCATTTAAAATCATTAACAGGGCGCCTGGGTGGCGCAGTCGGTTAAGCATCCGACTTCAGCCAGGTCACGATCTCGCGGTCCGTGAGTTCGAGCCCCGCGTCGGGCTCTGGGCTGATGGCTCAGAGCCTGGAGCCTGTTTCCGATTCTGTGTCTCCCTCTCTCTCTGCCCCTCCCCCGTTCATGCTCTGTCTCTCTCTGTCCCAAAAATAAATAAACGTTGAAAAAAAAAATAAATAAATAAAATCATTAACATTCTATATATCTCATGCATTTGTCCTATTCGTTGCCTAGCCCCCCCCCCCACCTGAATGTCAGTTTCAGTAGAGCTGAGATTTGTGCCAATTTTGTTCATTCCTCTATGCTTAGCACTTACAATAGGGCTTGTAACATGGATGACACCCAATATTTATTTGAAAAATGGATTAATAAGTCATCCAAGGAGACAGAATTCAACAACCAGAGATGAGTTAGATTTACATGCAAGAAGCATAAATGAACCTAGAGCTACGGGAAAGAAGCCAATCACAAATGGACAAATACTGCATGTTTCCACTGATATGAAGTATCTAAAATAGTCAAACTCATAGAAGCAGACAGTAGAATGGTGGAAAGTCTCAGTTATACAGATGAAAAACTTCTAGAAATCAGCCAAACAACAAAGAGCCTATATTAACAATACTGTGAAATGTGCTTAAAAATTTTAGAGAGTAGATCTCATGTTTGGTGTTCTTACTACAAAAACAAAAGCAAAACAAAACCAAAAAAAAAAAAAGGGACATAAGGGCATTTTGCAGGTGATGCTGTTTATTAACTTGATTGTGGTGATGTTTTAATAGGTCTGTGCGTATATCTGGACTCATTAAATTGTAAACAGTAAATATATGCAGTTTTGGGGCACTTGGGGGGGCAGTCGTGGGATCAAGCCCCCTTGTCAGGTTCCAAGCTGTGCTGAGCGTGAAGCCTGCTTAAGATTCTCTCCCTCTCTTTCTATGCCTCCCCCGCTCGCTCATGTGTGCGCATGAACTCTCTCTCTCTTCTAAAAAAATAAATATATGCAGTGTTTTTGTATATCAAATATATCTCAATAAAGTTGTTAATAAAACCAATAATAAAAATAAATGAAGGAGGACTTTAATTTGGCCCCTCTTGCAATTTCCCACACATATTATGTTGTTTGGAGCTCAGTACCTATGCATGTCATTTTTCTTCTACCTTACATTTCTTTCCTCCTCACCGTGCATTTCAGTTATCAGTTGCTCAGTGAAGCCTCTCCTGTTACAAGACCCCTCCTTTAAACCTATTAAACCTATTTCTGTGCTGCTTCTGTAATATGTTCATACTTCTGTTGCTGCCCCGATTACATTGTGTTGTAACTCTTTGAGTCTTTCTCCTTATAGCTTATGAGCTACTAGGTGTTTGGATCCATGGGCATGATTTGCTGTATTTGACACCCCCACATCCATGTTATACGACTGATTTTCAAATGTAATTGAATGTGTTTCCAAAAAAGTCTACAATGATCTAATTTTCCAAAAGCATTAGTATGAGGCAAACTTGTCATCAGTACATATCCATTATCCCAATCACGAAAAGTGGATCTCAAATATTGTGACAAAAACACGACCACATGAGAACGTGAGCCTCCCTCACTGGGTGTGTGTCTGGGCAGAGCCTGGATCATCAGTGCTCAAGAGCCCTTGTGAAAGAGATTCTCTAATCACACTGGAAGTTAGACTAGAAGAGCCCTCAGAACCTGAGAAAATCATTCTCTGATCAAAGGAAACCATTCTCTGATTTTTCTGCATTTTTGTGTAATTTGTAGCAGTCTTCGAGGTTTTTAGCATACTGTAGGGTCCTATCTCATGCAGTACAATTTGGATATATTTTAAAGGTGAAATGCAAAATCAAATATAAATCTGTAGTGAACACATTTGTTCAAGTAATCTGAATCATTTTATAGTGAAAACATATTTTCAATTAAAGGCCTCCATCTATTTTCATATACTTTTTATATTTGTAAGCTTAGGTTTTAAGCAACACAAAAATATTTTGCAGTTCTAAAATGTTATTAGCAGTGATATTTTTACTTCGATGTTTACTCCTTATTTCCTTTTCTCTCCCCCTCCCTTTTTTAAAATCTTAATTTTAAATAGTTGTACTTCTGTGCAACTTTTTTTATGATTTTAAGGTGTTTAGAATTTAGAGCTGTTTATATTTAATACTGAATTTTATTTTTTAAAAGGTATATTTAATCATTACAGTGTTAATGTTTCAAGAGCAACAACTTAATTTCAAAATATCTTCGTGACTACCAAAAGCATAAAAAATGTGCTTCTACTGATACTTTTACTATACATACATTTCACAAAGTAGTTATTACCTTTTTTTATACTTTATCCTAAAAACAAAACCAAACCTAGAAATGGCAGATGTTATCTTCATTCTATAATGAGCATTCTAGCACAAAAAGGTTTAAATGACTTGTCCAAGATCATATAGCAAGTCATGGCAGATTTAGAAGTAGAATTTTCTCCTGATTTTAGCCTTGATCTCAAACCGACGTGTCTAACTTCCATAGATGGATACTTCTTAATTATCTTTTAAATTCTTCAAGACAGAAAGGACAACTTGCTTTTGTTTCCTAAATTAAGCAAAGAAAATATATTTCATATTTCTTGAATTTATTATTTATCCATAATTTACTATTTATCTAAAAGGGCAGAATCAATTCTTAGAATACAGTATTTAGTGGGGCGCTTGGGTGGCTCAGTTGGTTAAGCATCTGACTTCGGCTCAGGTCATGATCTCACGGTTCATGTGTTCAAGCCTCGCATCAGGCTTTCTGCTGACAGCTCAGAGCCTGGAGCCTGCTTCGGTTTCTGTGTGTGTGTGTGTGTGTGTGTGTGTGTGTGCGCGCGCGCGCGCTTGTGTCTGCCCCTCCCCCGTTGGTGCTCTTTCTCTCAAAAATAAATAAATGTTAAAAAAAAATTTTGAGAATACAGTATTTGGTACCTGAATTGCAGGTTACCCCACTAATATTTTTTTCCTGTAAGTCTCTCTTACCCTGGCCCTCATCTCCAGAATAGTGCTGTCACATATGAGTTCCCATCTGGCAGGAGACCTCTTCTGCTCTTGATTTTAAAGTATTCTGACATAATTTAAAATCATTCAAATTCCAAAAAGCACATTTGGTTTTTGGCTAAATTTTTTTTGTTCCTTGTAATGCAGAAGTTTGATGTCTTATTTCTTTTACTATAAAACGAGTTACTCTCTGTACATCCATCAGTCACTATTAGCAAGAAAGTCACAAAAATGTGCCATGACTCTAAGTTGCTAGTACAATAAGTCTTCTCTGAGGGATGACATTTGAAGTCCAGGAACCTGCAGAAACCAAGAAAATATTCCTTCAAAGTACACCTTGTGATTTCAAATTCCTTTTGCTATGCTTATGATAAATCCATAATTTTTCTACTTGTATTTGCATCACGCTAATAATAGCTTTTCTTCGTTAATCACATAGTAGAAATAAAGATAGTGACAGCAAAAAAAAAAAATGAGAATTTGAAACCTGAAATCTGTATATACTGTCATTCATTAAATTGAAATCTCATAGGGTATATACATAGTTATTTGAGGAAAATAGTATGGAAAATGTGAATTAGCCTCAGTAATTTTCAAGGACATATTGTGTGTATATATGTAATATTCTCCTTATCAATAAAAATTGTGCACTGTCTAGGACATACATATGATCTCTTTCAGGTTTTTCTTCTTTATTTTAGGTCTATATAATATCTGATAAAGGGAAACTCTCCAGAAGGCAGGGAATAGTTTACAAGAAAACAAAAATGGTAGATGATAATCCCCAACCATTTGGTAGGAATTTTAATTGTTGCCATGTTAGCCTTCAGTCTCTGAGAGATAAATGAAGACAGAGATGGAGATACATCAAAAAGTGGCCTCATTTCTGTTGGGTAAATTTCTACTAAGATTTTCAATAATTGTAATAAGCCCTCAGTCAGCTTCTTAAATGGAAATAACCATTCATGAGACAAGTCAAGTTGGAGCATATTACAGAAACTGTCAAGACGTTATCCAAATGAATCAAGCAAAGACTTCTGGTCCTGAACCTGAAGGGGACACATATCTACACCTATGTGGCTAGATCTGCTTTAATGATACAAATTACTAAACATTCTAGAGAACCATTAAAGATTACTTGAGGAAATCACGTCCTTATCCATCTAGCCCATGAAGTTATAATTTATATTCATATTAGAATTCATATTCAGAATAACGTTCAATCCATCCAATGGGCAATCCATCCAAATAGGCCCTGTACATGCAGAGAAAAGGGAAGGAAAAAGGGAGTGAGGAAGAGAGAGAAGGAAGCATGGAAAGAAGGAAATGACTGGCAAAATCTCATACTTCTGTAAGCCTGTCTAGAAAGATTATACAACTGAGCTCTAGTATATCTTTTGGTTGTTGTTGTTAAGATTATTTATTTATTTTGAAAGAGAGAGAGAGAGCATGATCATGAGCATGAGCAGGGGAGGGGCAGAGAGAGAGGGAGAGAGAGAGAGAATCCCAGGTAGGCTCCACATTGTCAGTGCAGAGCCGGTCTAAGGGTTCAAATTCACAAACCATGAGGTCATGACCCGACGGGAAATCCAGAGTCTGAGACTTAACTGACTGTGCCACCCAGGCACCCCCATAGTATTCCTAAACTGAAATGTGATTATCAACAAAATAGAAAGCACAGTCATGTAAGATCTTTGCATGGGAAACGCAACTCAATAGAGTTTTCTTCTTGTAAGCTTATGTATATGAATTCGTTATAATATCAAGTTTAGAAAAAATATACAGTTCTCTCAAAATCTTTTGAAAATTTCAGCTTGCTTCCCCATTTATAAAATAATTAACTTCAGGGTGACTGGGTGGCTCAGTCGGTTAAGTGTCCGACTTCGGCTCAGGTCATGATCTAGCAGTTGGTGAGTTCAAGCACCGCATAGGGCTCTGTGCTGATGGCTCAGAGCCTGGAGCCTGCTTTGGATTCTGTGTCTCCCTCTCTCTCTGTTCCTCCCTTGCTTGCACTCTGTCTCTCTGTCTCTCTTTCTCTCTCAAAAATAAAGATTTTTAAAAAGTTAAAAAAAAACAACAATTGAGTTCAAAATTCTTGGAGCTTAAAAGAATTCTCAAAATGTTCACTGAACATGAAATATGCATAACGTACATATGCACATATATGACGCATCCCAGATTTATAAATTATATAGAAGTAGATGTATGGCAATATCATATAATTGACAATGCAGAATATGTAGATAGTACACAGTTTTCAATTCCTCATGTAACTATATAAAAGAAATCTAGATTACCAAAGTGACATTTATATGTTGTTTGTGTTTCAAGAGTGATGGAAACTGGAAAAGAAATGATGCATTTCTTGGATGTCTAAATCACCCAAAACATACCTTTCTTGTGGTGCATTGTGGCCTGAGTGAGGATGGATATATCCTTAGCTTCGTAGATGTTTGCTAATTTCCCTAGGTTCATTCCTTTCTGTTTTTTTCTGACACTTGCTTTGCACTCTTGTTCCCTCTCCTTCTCCCTCTCCCTCGCTCTCCTTCTCCCTCTCCTCTAATTAGGCCACCTCTTTCTTCCTCTCATTCTTGCTCTAAATATACTTGCTAAGTCCATCGCTGCAATCGCCTCTTTTCCACGTTATCTTTTTTTAGGCACAATGCCAGTGCCATTTTTCTTGTGATTTGTGAAAGTCTTTCTTTCCTCTGTCCCTGCCCAGGCCTCCTACCCCCTGCCTAAGCTTTTCCTTTTTCCTTTATTATCTACTATACTCTCTGTTATATTTCTAGCCCTTAAAGTTCACAGGGCTCATGAGAAAAGAAAACTACAGCTGTGGTGAAACAACAGAGGTTTGTCCAAAACTACCCTTGGTTATTTAGATCTAGTTTACAGTGTTGCCTCCAAACAACAGCTTAATTGCAGGAATTTTGGAGGGAAAAAAAAAATCCTGCAAAAATCAAGCCAAAGCCTTGGAAAAAGCATTTGTCATCTGTTTGCTCTCAGGTCTTAGGGCCCTCTACTTCTCCCTGCCCCTGCATCTGTATGATGAAACAAGACATATCTGCATTTTCCCCTTGTTTACTCAGAACTGGACCAAACAGGTTCTTCTGTTCACCCAGCTACAATGACCTCTCAATAATAATATGGCACAGAATACACTCCATCTTAAACTGTAAGTGGTGAGTGTAAGAATATACATTAGATTTGAGTAGGAGGTTTGCAGTCTTATCCAAAACACTGAGGAAGGCAATCTAGTTCCTGATGCCCAGCTCTTAGCAACATGCTGAGAATATCCCAAGCTAAAGAAATTCCCGAAGGAAAATTGTAGACTATAATCGCCAGTTTGGCCTTCTACATTTGAATCACTCCTTTGCTTAGTTATGCAGTGATTTTAAAGTCCTTCATTTCACCAGTGTTTTTTATGCATTTTTTTCCTCTAACATCCTTTCACGTTTATTTTTATGACTAGTTTAGTTGCCAAAAATCATTGCCCTTACTCTGTAGGCACAAGATGCTAGGTGAATTTGCCCCAGTACGGATCAGCATTTTTATTTGCAATTCATGAGTAAATACTTTTTTACATGCACTGAGAAAAGAATAAATATAGGTAAAGTCTTACAGAGAAATTGATCATTACAAATGTAATTGGATCGCTTGCCTTTCTGTTTTACTTCACATGCATCTGCAATAGGTCTCCTGAGCTGCTGACCTATAGAGAAAAAAATTCTGATTGTAACTGGAAACATTAAGAAAATCCTATATTTGCAAAATTAAAATTATCAAAATGATAGTACTAGGAATACCAAATTAAGTTCCCTGTAAGCGACAGCCAGAAGTTGACAGTACAGAGGCATGTAATGGAACTGAACTTCTATACAAAATCCTTTCGCAAAACCATGCCTGAATTAGTCTTGGGGGGAAAGCAGGAGTGTAAAAAATATACAGATTCTAAATAAATGATTAGGAAATTAAAAATGAACAGGATAGAGGGAAAATGAAGAGAAGAAAAGCAAAAAGCAGGGATGCTGCTATTTAATTAACACTGATGTATAGCCATGAATACAGTGTAGATAGAAATTCATACTCTAAGAATCTTTTCAAGAGAAATACTGCTGTGATAAGAGAAAAGGAAGCATTAACACTGACCAGCTTTTGAGCAGTGATATTTTTCCCTATGAAAGTCTGTGAAAATTGCACTGTACTAGTAATATTTAATTGTAGCATAAAAATTAAACACCATTTACTTGATATAAAATAGGGATAGTATGTAAATTAAGTAAGTTTCAATTCATGTCTTCTTACTCACATCTGTTGGCAGTTTAAATAGTTTTAGTGTCATTAATTGTTATAAAAGTGCAAGATTTGCTGTATGCTTGCCACTTAGGACCAAAGGCACAAAAGTCTAATTGAACTAAGTAATTAGTAATTTGTCATTTCCTATTGTCAGCAATTACTTTCCATTAGAAATCCTCACTGAAAATTCTAATTTGAAGTGAGGTTTGCATTTTATTGCTGTCCATCCAAATTAGTTTAAAATTGACAGCTACATTTTCATTTAAAATTTTAAAGATATTAAATATGCTTGAAGAAACTGAAGCATACTCAGCTCCACACAAGCCTCTGTGCACAGGTGTGTATGTGTGCGGGTGCACACGCACACACGCACACACGCGCGTAAACACCACACACACACACACACACACACACACAAAAGGACACAGCCGACACCAAAGGAGGTGCATTTTATTTTCCCCAGAAAGGACTTGCTGTGCAAATAGCACATCATTGTTGTTTCTGTGAAATTCCGGGTTTCTGATTCTGGCCTTTGCCCGCAGACCCCTGCAGTGGGGCTCTCACCTGCCCACAGATGGACCGGGAAACGACACACTATTAGACTTCTTTCTGGGGTTCTGAGCTCCTTCTAGGATATGGCTGTTGGATGGTTTTCCATTTGTTCTGTCTTCGTGCTCCACTAGCCAATCAGCACCTTCCCTTCCTTATGTTCTGAGCACCTTATAAAGCGAAGGGGGAATCTAACCCTCAAAAATACTACTAAGGAGGTAATTTATAATTAGCATGGGTCCGCTGATGTACTTTAAACTGAGGGCAACTGGGGAGTCAAAGCTCGCCCTCGGTTTCCTTTGTAAAAGTTTGAGCACTGCATGTTATCCCAACTAGATAGTCCTCCTGTATTAAAACTTAACGAGTCTGTTTCCCTTAGAGTACAGCTGGATGTCTTTAACGAAGACACTGGTTTCCAATTGTTAAAATTAAAACTATAGAAATAAATTTCACATATTTTTCTCTCTGCCCCAGTATTAAAATCCTGAAACTGTGCAACAAATCTTTAACTAAAAGCCTCGAGTTGAAAGACCTATACGCAAGGGCCCAGGGTTTTAGGTGAGGCTACCAAAAGTTGCTTGGGGAAAAGCATGTTCACATATTCATCGTGATAAAGATGGCAATGTCCATGAAGAAGAGATTTGATTTTTGAACCTGAAGTTACAGTCGCATTAAAGGGCAAAAGACAATGAAGTTTCACAATTACATGTCCAATAATTTAATAACTAATAAGGGGGGGTATTGAATGCATCTCAGTATTAATTAACTGAAGTGTATGGTTTACTAATTTCTTTTTCCTAGGTTACATACAGGCTAAAATTGACTTGTAATACTGAAATTGGTAATGAATTTCTCTCATTTTTAAAAATGACATTCTAATCATTACTCTAAATTCATATACTTTCACAGAACAAATTTTCCACTGTTACTCCTTTGGTGACTAACTAGATATATCACACATCTGTAACACTTAAGTGAACATTAATTAGTGCTAATTTACAATCAAATTCCAATGGAGTAGCAAATTATGCTTTCTTGAACATCAAAAGTCTTTATCATGACCATTATGATGAAGAATGCCGGAACATCTTAATTATTCCTGCTTATAAATAATGTTTTCCACAAATCTTCAAAATGCACAGGAATGCTCTAGAAAGCAAAAACAAAAACAAAAAAACAAAAACAAAAACAAAAAACCCCACCACCAGTCTCATTATAATTTGTTTTAACTTTGTGCTAATTCAATTCATTTCAACATATATTTGCTCTCTTTTCTTCATCATAATAGAAGAGATTGTGTGCAAGTTCAAGAGCAGATTTTTTCCATTGGGCGTGTTGTTTGAGACCTACTGAAATAGATCTAAGACATTTTACTGTACTGCCACAAGATTTTGCTACATAAATCCAAGATTGTCTATAATATCCCAGTGTTATGTGAACCAAGAATTATTTAAACTGTGAAATATTTGCCTTCCTACATGTGTTACGTATCATATCTCAATAGATTCCCATAGTTGTAAAGCAATAGGCTTCACAGAAGAAAAATAAGCAACAGACACTAACACACTCTTAGTCGGCTCATTCTAGAATTGTGTATAATTGCCAATAAGGCACTGAAGAAAAGAGAGAATTAAATTAAAAGTTCAATAAACACTGATCAATATGCTTGTAAATACCAAGTCTATAAAATGATCTTCCTTTTAAATGTAGTTATACCACAGCTACATGTTCTGTATTTTGGAATTCAGCTGACCATTTTTAAATCTAGTTAAATTTGTTTCTAATAGAAACGTGCCATAAATCTAAGACTGCCCAGCAAGGATTTTTGTTTTTTTAAATAAAGAAAGAAAACAGTAGCCTGGTTTCTTAAACTATTGCTGTCTCTGGGTTTAACATTAGCCCACAATCAGCTGAATAAAGAAGTCATCTCTGTCTAAGATGTAAATAAATCACAAGCCTCAGTTACTTTACCACTAGCTGTTTGTCATTCAGGAAAATAATGGTTAATCAATGTCTAATCAATGAAGATGTGTAACATATTAGTTTGCAGTCCTTCATCATCCTATTTTCTTCAATTGCCTGGGGGTTTGTGTTCAGTACTTACAGAATCGATTACAATTGAGAGTGATCATTCAGCTCATGTTGAGAGCTGTCAGCTGCGCTTTCCACGAGGCAGTTTTACTCTTGTGTTTAATATGAGATGCTAATATTTAGCTGCGTCTGACAAACTAGGTTCCATGGTGGAACATTTTATGAGAAGTGCTTAAGTAACTAATTGTATCACTACATGTCACTTGATGAAACTAAACTTTTCCTGACTTCACAATAATCATAAGCATTACTGGCTTGCTGTGGAAAATTAAAGGGAAATAGCTGCCTGCTTGAGTCTGATCATGCCTGCAGGGAAGGTCTAAGGAAGGCAACTACCAATGACGCCTTTATAAATAACCACCAGGAGGGTGGGGGCAGGGGGAGGAGATGATCCTTCAATTTTCATATAAAGCAACGTTTTCTGACATAAAGATGGTGTATCCTCATGTGCAGACATCCTTGAATGGCTACAATTTTCCTCAAACACCAGGAGAAAAGTTGGACGGGCAGCCTCTTGATGCGCTTGTTTTAAGAAACAACCTTTTGTGGCTATGTACGTTTAAAGTCCAAAGAATATGTAATTGCCTGACAAGCCCGTTTTCCTTGCCATTTATACAAATGTATCACCAACCTATGCATCCTGAAGAAAGACTGGGAGAGTATTAAAAAGGGTGGGAGAGCAGAATCTTGATTTCATTTCAACAACAACAAATAATTATCAAGTTAGGGAGCTTTTCGCTTTAATTACGCTTTTGTGATTTGCCTTGCGAGTTGTACTGATGATAGTCACAGAGCCCAGTGTTAAAAACGAATAACAATATAGTAGCTCATTAGAAACATTTTGGGATCCTGATAGTATTGATTCAAGGAACAAGTTCAGGTGTCTTATTGCTACAATCAGTTACAACAGCTCCCTCTAGTGCCCAGCGTTTGGAAGAACCTTGTGGAAAGAGGAAAAACCATTCTCCTGCAGTTCAAGCTCATTGACACTTGCTTTATAGCCAATATTAAGAAACTTTAAAAAGTATATCCATCATCGCAAGTGACCTAGATGTGCTCTTAAACTTAAAAATGTTTTAATATAATTCTGTGATCAAGCATACCAGAGAAATTTAAAATGATCTAAGATTTTTTTAAGTTATAATAGTGCATTAACTTTATTAGAGTATTGCTTCTATGATACATTGTCAGGTTTTATGGATATTTCGGGATATGTTTTAATTGTTTAAATTGCTGGGATAACTGACTTAACTAATGACAACACCTTAAAGAGAAAGGTTGTTTCACACTCGATGCCATAAATGTTCAATGAAATATTGAACTTCCATTGTTTCCAGTAACAGTGGGGAGAAAAAAACTTTATATTGCTCTGAATCCAAATGTTTAATGAATCTGACTTGTTTTTAAAAATAGCTAATTTTGAGGCCGAGCAATAAAGATCCCATCAAAGATTAAATAATCATTTTGTTTTGTCTTAGTTTTAAGCCCCTTCATTTCACAAATAAATCCCATTATAGTTGTAAGTACACCGGACTGCTGGAAAAATGAAAGAATATCTGCAAAATGGAGGTTTCTATTCTGAAATAGAATTTCATGGTCATGAAGAACAGATACAGGGAAGATATGTGTATTCCATTTGAAAGAATGGATATAGCTTTCTGAGTTGATAAGCTAAATGTATAGAGAAGGAATTAGAACTCATGAATTTACACTAATATTTTATGCAGGCATAAACCTTATTCTTATAAACAAATCACTTAGCTAACCTGACCTAAACACACACACACACACACACACCACTTTTTAAGTGAGTTAAAACTGTGTGTGTGTGTGTGTGCGCGTGTGTGTGCGCGTGCACGCTTGGAAATATGATAAGGAGAGACTGAGGACACAATTGCTAGAAGCACTCAATCCCAGAAAGATTCCCAACCACAAAAATGCTAGAATTTTATCAAAATATGAATGATGGTGTTTTTCCTCTATGTCCAAATTCCTTATTAAGAAACTGTTCATACATTTACGTCCTGAGGTACTTCAGCAAACTTTACAGTATTATTTCTTACACATATTTCTAGTGATAATTAGAATATTTTAAAAGAAAAAAACTAACATTTATGCAGTGCCTAATATATATCAGTCTTCAGGCTGAGCATAAACATATGTGTTACCACATAGAATCAATCAAATTCTGTAGTAAACTTGGTCAATATTTTCCAGAATTTACTCTTTTTCCTATCATTCACATTCACTCAGAATATGAGAAACCTTGTTAGCTGGATGTCTTCTAAACTGGGCTCACATAGCTGTGCAAATATTTGTAATCTTCTTAAATTACACTTTACCATCAGCAGTTCCTAAATCGAGCACACACACCATAAAAGGCCAACCAACAAAGTATGTAAAAGATCTTCATCTATCTCTTTGCACAGCTACCAGGGGAGGTGAGCTAGCCCCACGAATGTCTGCACTTTGATACGAGAGCTGTGATAATGATGAAAAGTTAATAGATTTTTATCTATATCAACCTGATGATCATAGACCTTGTTATTTTTATTATTTTTTTTAAGAAGGGGATTGGTGCTGCATGAATATGAAGGCATATATTCACAGCATTTCTTAGATTTATAGGTACAGGGGCTACAAAGCCTTCTCTCCTTTCTGAGGTAGATAAATTGAGTTCCATGCAGTTTACTATGTAGGGGTCTTTCAAATGAGACCACAAAATCTTAAATCCTTACTCTCCTGTGTGGACATTAAAGATCCCATAATACTTTTCATAAGAGTAGGGGCTTGTCACCATGCCAGTGGGCAAATTCCTGGGACCTACCTTAAAGTCCAACAGCCAGGTTCTCTCCACAGGATATTAGAGTATTAGGTACCCTGCAAAAGTTCAGTATATTTATTCAATTTATTAGAAATGTTATCCTAATGGTTCTGAAAATCTCTCTCTCTCTCTCTCTCTCTTTTTTTTTTTTTTGTAAAAAGGAATCAAAGGTCTCCTTAGGCAGAGTTACAGTAATGTTTGTTACATGAAATCAAACTTCCTTCCAAAATATTTGATTAGTCCCTTTCGAACACAAATGCCTACAGTATTAATTTTATTTAAAAAACAAAAACAACCAATATATAATAAAAAAAATCTTATAATCCATGATCCATGCTTTCTGATACAGGTAATGTAAAATAAATGATATAATCTACAAAACAATGACAAATGAAAAACTTAGAAAAGGTTACGGTTTGACAAGGTAACATTTTTGAAATCTGGACACCAATCAAATTGATGTAACTCTCCGTGATGCAACAGTCTGTGACACTAAAGTCTTTACCACTGTCTAAAACATATAGAAGAGCCTATTGTGATTGCTTAATGTCAGCTTTTGTTCATAAGCTCTTTCATAAAACTGAAACCAGGAAAATGATTTAAAGCAGTTCAATTTGTCTATTTACCTTAATCTTTAACTATTCCCATATGTCTGGCTACATGATGTATGACTCTTCATAAACCAATTTTTCAAAGATATACACGACAGAAAAAAGTCAGGCTCCTAACCTTTTATGTGCTGAACTTTTATAGAGCTCTAGAAAACAAAATGCTTTTAGGTTTCAGAAGGGGGGGTGGGGGGAGTGTGAAAGATTATTTTCTTTCTCTCTCTTCTCAGTAAATATTTGCATTGGTGAAAGCAGAGCATGAACTAATTTCTACGTATGAGAAAAGGTTTTTTGATGGTCCCACCCAGAAGCATAATGGTAAAGGTCTGAGTTTAAGAAAAGAGCTACTTAAAAAATGATGACCCATAAACTAAGATCATTAAGCTCTTATAAATCCTGCAATTGAGGTAGGATTATTGTGCTAGGTATAATACCATTTAGCAGGGGAAGTAGAAAATAAATGAAGATCAGAGATCTCTCAGCATAAGGAGGCTGGATTAGGATCCGAATGGAACTGCTTTCGCTTCAATCTTAGGAAAAATTGTAATTGGAAAAATTAGTCAGTGTTGAAATAGAATGTTCTAGTTTTTAAAAAAATCACAAGAACATCAAATCAATTTTACTTAACTTACATGACTTTATAAAGATGGAAATGAGGAAAAATTGTACCCTTTTGCTCTGTCATGTAAACACTATTTACCGAGCACCTCCTGTATGCCTGGACCTAAACAAACAGCTATGAAAAGGCAAACTCACAGCCCTGTACTCTGGCAGCCTGTAATTTAGTTTTAAACTAGAAAACCAGGTTCTGGATTATTACTATTAGGTTGTGATTATGAGTCAGAGTAAAAGCGAAGTTTCTCTGGTACTTTTAGTTCTTAACCCTCTTGAGCTCTGTCCTTATGCAAATTTTGTTCTATAGCCTGTGTTATTTTCAAGGTACACTTTAACTTCCGAGCTGATCTGCCCAAATTAGAAAATATAGTCTTCTCTCACAAAAAGGCACAAAACATTAGAATTCTTGTGATGATTACAGAATACAGGGCAGAATTCAGAGAGTTAGCAATTGTTACACAACAACGGTGAGCCCAGCCCAATTCCAGGAACTTTGCAGATTTTTACCACAAAGATGTATTCACATCTTTCATCAACAGAAGATCAGGTAAATCCTTTTATAGAAGAGTATAGTTGTTACCTTAAAACAGAAGAAAGTGAAATAGAAAAACCCACCAATCATTACAACGAACTCCTATTTCATTGTGTGCAATAGTCAACTTATAATATTACTTCTCCATCTGTAATTAGAGAAATAGCACTTGTCTTACACAGAAGTTGTACTAATTGATAAGCCATAAGATGTAACGCAAGTTCCTAAAAAAGTAACTTTTAGACTGAAAAAAGGTAAACCTGTCAATGTGGGGGGAAAAATAACATTCGAATTATCGTCACCATCATCAAAGCACCATTGAAGTTTAACATAAAATCTGCATGACAAAAATCAATAGGATGCAACTATACAGTTTATTAAAGAATTTTATTCTCAGAAACATCACAGGATGATTCTATGATTGTCCATGCCATTTGGCCAAATAACGATAAAAGTCAAACTAAGTTTTTAGTACCAGCTTCTAGAGCACATGGAATTTATGTCTTAATTTATACATTTAATAACCCTATGTGAAATACTAAAAGCATATGTTTACGCATGTGTTATGTGCATGCAGACATTATTTATATATATGCAGTATTTACTATTATACATATATTTGCAGTTCTTAACGTGCAATTGTAGCTCTCCTTCTAACTGGAAAATGAGAAGTCTAAAACTTACAAAATACGTGCTAGGGTGTATGTGATGTGAGAATGTGTGTTCTCAATTTACTAACACTGTGAAAAGGAACTCAGAGCGTGTGTGAAAAAGACAAGAAATTTCTGCGTTCCCAAAGTAAGTGTATTCCAAAATAAGTTATTATCTTTTTTCTGCTGGTGGAGTCCTAATTCCTAATCTTCTCCTGATTTCAGAATAACAAAGGTACCATCTTGAAGCAGTTTGGAATAACTACACAAAGGAAGGCACCTAATAATTAGAGAATCAAAGTTAACATGCATTTTAATGAACATATACTGGCAATTGTCACAATGTAGGAAAAAGCAAACATATCAGTATATTTGGTGGAAGGCTCTGGTCTGTTTGCCTAGAAATCCTGTCACTGATTCTTAATCTACTGATAAACTAAGGAAAAAATGATTTAATAAAGAAATCAGACAGACATCACAAGGTGTGTGTTTACATGTGGCTGTTTGTTGTTTAACATCAGGAGATTTTAGAAGGATGGAATAGGAGAGCATTTAATACTCATGCAAATAGAAATACTAGTACATAACTTTAAAACGTTAGGTTATTTTTAAAGCCTTAAAATATTATGTTGTTATTTTAAAAATAATTTTAGACACATGTAACCTACAGTGAAAATGGTTAGATTTTCTACTTACCTCATTTAAACTAATACATTTAAAATCAACCATTCCACAAAAAAAAAAAACCCTCATTTAAAACAGTTTTTTTTTTCAATTCCAGCTTTTTTTCTAATGGTTCTTTTTAAAACTTCAAGTATGCTTGAGAAACTGACTGTGGATCATGTATACAATGTAGGGTCAATGCTGTATTGAATTTCCAGACCATTTTCAGACTACCTTCTGGCAATGGAAGCATTTTGACCACTGACACTCCCTATGGGTATATCTGACTATCCTGGTACAATGCACCATTCCCCATTATTGAATCTACAACAAACTGCTGTAGGTTATTCATTGATTGAGTGTTTAAGTATATTCTTTAGGAGCAAATAGAGAACTAATCTGTAAGCAATCACATAAAATAAAAAATCAGCAGAATTCCTGCTTCAAAGATGCTCTGAGCTTGAGTACTTAATTATGTGCATTCTTTGATTATATCGTGTCACATTCAATAAAGATGTATAGGAATTCTATTTCTTTATATCACTGTAGATTCTTCTCAGTGCTTTGTTGTACCATGCAAGGAAATTAAGAAAGCCCCTTTCGAACCAACCATACCAAGTTAAAGTGTATCCAGTCTCTTTTTACACTATTTTTTTCCCCCTGGATCAATCATAATATTCACCAGGAGGTTTAGTCAACCAATAAAGATGCTAACAGTGATGCCATAATTTTCTAATACACATTCACCTGAATATAGGGTGGACTGTTTTTGGCCTCAAGACACACATGTGTACGGGTGCACGAGTCTGTATTCATCTTAGCTGGACTGTATTTTTAAAATGAGTTTAAGGAGTCTGCAGTCTTCTTAAACAAGTCAGAACTTGAGAGTGTGCTTGGTGGCCTGTGTGAGGGAGCAGACAGCTCTGCGTCCATTCACACGGTCCCTCTGTCAGTGTGTATTTGGGACAGCTTTCTAACGTGAAATCAGCTCAGCTTCAGAGTCGATTTCAGGGGTTTTGAAAGAGACCGAGAGCAAGAATACCTCAACTCCTTGAAATTCATGTGCTATTCCTCTTCTCTGAAAACCTGAATATGTTTTCTTAGTTCTCAGAGAAGTGACGTTTTGAGGACGTTATCTGCCATATCAAACTGATTGCTTTTTGTTGGAGTTGGGCTTGGTAAGCTTGTGATATTTTAACAAACATTTAGAAAGGGTTAAGAATAAGCAAGATATTCAAAAGATACATGCTTTCAAAAAACAACATAGGAGGGGCGCCTGGGTGGCGCAGTCGGTTAAGCGTCCGACTTCAGCCAGGTCACGATCTCGCGGTCCGTGAGTTCGAGCCCCGCGTCGGGCTCTGGGCTGATGGCTCGGAGCCTGGAGCCTGTTTCCGATTCTGTGTCTCCCTCTCTCTCTGCCCCTCCCCCGTTCATACTCTGTCTCTCTCTGTCCCAAAAATAAATAAACGTTGAAAAAGAAAAAAAATTTAAAACAAAAAACCACATAGGAATAGGCATATTTTAACACCTGGCCTTAAAAAAAAAAGTGGTGAGAAAATGCATTGGGAATATTTTTTTACAGTCATATATCATGTGAAGTTTTATTTTATTCTTTTGTAAAACACACTTTGGGTTGGTTCGGTTTTATTTGCTTTGTTCTGTTCTGTTGCAAGCAAAGCTCTCATTGACGCCATCATCTGCACAACAGAGGAAAGAGAAGCTCCAGGTATTAATATCAATAAGCAAAATCACAGTCTCATCTCCATTCTTTTTCTGAAACGCAATAGCCGCACCACCTCGATGTTGATGCTTTTTTACTTAACTATTTCCACTTGAACAGCGGCATAGAACTTACCTAGGAGAAGCTATCAGGTTGCTGCCTTACTAATGAAAGAGTGCAGTGAAATCTAGAGTTTATTCCAACCAAGGAAATGCTTGGGAATTCTGAGACATTACTAAATGTGGAAACCATTTATTTTAATAAAACATTTCAATAATATTGCTTTCAAATGGGAAATAACCAGGGGATAAAAACAATTTTAAAATACAGGCAAACAACAAAAAAAGAAAATGCAATCTCTATGGTCAGTGTCACATTACTACTCACTGCTCTTCTCAAGTTTATAGAGTTCTTCAAGTGTAACAATTAATGACCCAGGTCAATCTATGCGATTGTGCTGCAGGGACCTGTATGTGTAAGGGAAGGTGGCCCATTCACAAAGGACTTTGCACTGTGGAATGAGGACATACAAATGGAAGTTGGTTGCTTATAAAGAAAATATTTTGATGATGAGGGAGGTCGAAACAGACAGATATCTCTTCCCTAGAGTTATTTCCCCTAAATAATGAACAATTTTAAAAGGCTTATTTTTTAAAAAGAGGGGAAGAAATTCAATGCAAAGATTTTTTACCATATTTTTACCGTATCATGTAAAGTTTTATTTTATTCTTTTGTAAATTATACTTTGGATTAGTGAGGTATTATAATGATAACACTTCCCAACTGGAAGTCAAGTTATTACTTTTACATATAATAGTTTTATTGTATGGAATATATCAACTACATATTTTATATTCTTAAAAATGCATATAGTTAACCAAGATATGCAAAAGGGCATTGGGGAATATTTTTGTAATTTTTAATAGAATGATTTTGATTCTTGCAGGGAAATGATTTTCTTTCTTTTTTTTTTAAGTTTGTTTGTTTATTTTTTATTTATTTTGAGAGAGAAAGAGATTGCCTGCAGGAGGAGCAGAGAGAGAGAATCCCAAGCTGGCTCCACACTGTCAGCATGGAGCCCTACATAGGGCTCAATCCCACCAACAGAACTGGGAGATCATGACTTGAGCGAGATGAAAAGTCAGATGCTTAACCAACTGAGCTATCCAGACACCCTAGAAATGCCTTGCTTCACTTTGAGAAAGACTTATGGTTCACCAATATAGAAATGAACGTATCAAACAAATAAAAAAAAAATTCACCAGTGAATCCCAATGAACAGCATCCTACTGGTATTTTTGCTAACACTCTCCTTATATACTTATATTAAATTATTACGTTTTTTGCATGTATATAGTCCTTGTAAACTCTAACGGTCTTAAAGACTTGAGCCCTAAAAAAAAAAAAAAAAAGACTCGAACCTTATTTCATTCAAAGCCAAATTCAAGTAGCAAATTTGTAATGAGTATTTGTGGGGGAAAAAAGAATAAGAAAAAAAAAGAAAGGGAAAAATATGGAAGGATGGACAGACTTGAATAAGAAAGCTAAATAGTAGGAAAACCCAAAAGAAAATGAATGGTATAAAATATGTAATAATATTTAGTTAAGCAGCCTCTGTTATCTGACATGGAACAACATTAATCTGTAATTAAGTAACACAGACATAAATATGGTTGCCAGGCTGACAATCCATTATGGAGAATTTCAACGTGGATTTTTTTTTTAGTATGTAAAGTCACCTTACTTCTATGATTCTCCAAGGACAGCTTTTGTGAAGGTGAGTTTGTTTTTGTCTCAAATAAAGAGACAACATTCCACCCATTGCTGCCTTGTTTCTGCACCACATTGTCATAACTAAGCTGCCCTCTGTGACAGCCACACAAGAACACCCAAGGGTATTCTAATGAACCATCAACAATGACCCTGTTAAAAACCACTGGACAACAGCAGCAGCCAGCCACACACCTGTGCTCAGAATCCTGCTACCTGGGAAGACTCTACTCTACAACAAGTCTCAGACCAATCTCTAGTCCGAGGGAGAGTTGCAAACATGGCCAGTTTCTGCAAACAGAGGCCATAGCACGCTCTCCAGGAACAACTTTCACACGTATGCACTACAGAGAGGATTACTCTTTGTTACTTCAGTGAATGCGGTCGTGCTCATGCATTCGTTTTTGAACTACAAAGAATGGCAGGCTCTTCCTAAAGTACTTTTGAAATTTTAAAACTGTGATTTCATTGTCCGAAATTGGAGTCCTATGCGTTGTACTTCTGTAGTGGTAAGCAATCCATTTTCTTCCCAAAGCTGACATGGATTTCAATCCTACCAACCATACTACATGCTTTATTTTATGGTCTAGAACAGCCATCTTTCATTTGGCATAGGTTCTGAATGCATTGCCTAAAACCGTATGTTGTATCTGTTTTAAGTTTTACAAGCTAATAAAAATCAATTCCAGTGTCCTATTATACAGCCAATTTATTATTATGGTAAAAAGTAAAGATACTACAAAAATAAAAAGTACGTTAAAGGCTTGAGAAAGAATTTTGGAATAATCTTAGCAACGCAGGGAAGGGAGAAAAGACATGAAACTTGCTTAATGCTATGAAACAACAGCAGAGTCGTGTTTAATTGTATGTCTGAAAAGAGAACAAGGAATATATTTAATTTCTTTTCAGTTTGCTAGTTACAGTAATTTTTAGACAGATCGGATAATTTGTAAAATGAAATAATTTATTAAATACTACGATTTATGTAGGTCAGTTATATGTGACTTAAGAACTGAGCGTATCTTGTCTTTTTCAGTATCAAGTCCTCATGTCATGCAGATGCTCTGTATCTCGTTGACTTTATTTGAGTTGAATGGGGCTTTGTGTAGCTCTCATCCAGCTCACAGATGATGGTGATGCAAGCTAAAAATAGTGAACAATATGTTGAGAATTTGTTTGTGAAGGGAGACAGAAGCTGAGAGTAAACGATTAGCCAAATAAGCTTTAAGCTTAACTGAGGGAACAGTACTAAAAGATTTCATGAAGGTTTATTCGGTATTGACATATACATGTATTTCCCCTCTCAGCTGGAATGACTCCAAAAGGGCTGTCATGGTTGGTCGAGTAAATAATACATGCTTTAAAAACAATTATAAATCTGTATTCACCTGATGGACTTTGTATTCATTCCAGTCAATTGGGCATATAATACTCATTTAAAAAATAAGTACATATAATGCATTAAAAACTGCTTAAACGCCCATTTAACCGGAGGGGCCAAAACAGCTCTAAAATGGAGCATGTGATTAACACTAATGGAAGCTATGCATATGTAATGAGAGGAGAACCCCAAACCCTTTTAAAGAGGGTATGACAAGAGAATGACAGCTGGGAAATACTAAGATCTAAGGCCGCTATTGCTTCTGAAAGCAACTCTGTCCTCAAAGCAACCAATAACTCTCAGGGTGGTGAATCTTGGGGTCCAAGGCAATAAATGCACCTGTGTTTTGGGCCAAACAATGCTAAAGGGGACAGCAGTAAAGGCCTGATGGTTAATAATGTAGTGCTATAATTGGGTTGCATCTCTGTACGCAGCTATTCACTGATGACAGCTCCTCCCACTTCAAGATCTTACCTGAGATTCCTTCTTTATAATGTCAAAGACAAGGAAAACCTAGCTAAGTTTTTAATGAGCATAATGTGGAAATCATTTCCTCATACTTTAGATTCACAATGTTTTCTTTTTTAAAAAAGAATGAAGGACATATGCAACAGTTGGCGTAAAAGCAAATGATTCTGACTTACTTCTCTTTTGGTTGGGGTTTTAAGAGAGTATTTACCAATTGGCCACATAGATGGTGAGATTTAGGAAGCAATCAAAAATCGCCTGTCAGCCAATTGCTTCCCCATTAGCCTGAAAAAAAAATAATAAAAAGGTTTGAAATTATCTTTAGAGGTGGTTTGTAGGGTGGTTAAGATGATGGAAAATCCTTCCTAAATTACAAACACAGTATCTGGAGATAATGTGCATTAATCCAGGAGTGCTCTCCAGCCCCTGAGTTAACTTCATAGGTAAACCACCCCTGGCCTAGGGAAACAGAGGGTTCTAGATGACACAGGAGGGAGCAGTCTGTTCTATGGGACACAGGAGGGAGCAGTCTGATGGGAGGAAAGGTACAAAACATTTATAGTGTACTTAGAGGTAAAAGGGAGGGCTGTGTGCAATCAATGGAGAGAATGAAAGTGTGGAGCTGCCTCAAGGAGCCCTGGAAGCAAGACCTCAGTGTCTTCATCTGTTACTTTGCTGATCATTTGCAATATAGTATCTCACTGGTAACTGCTAGAAATCTGCCCCAGTCTCAGTCTCTTTTCCATTTCCAATATTAAATTGCAATAGTTTAAATGTTGCTGGAATGTGATTGCTTTGAGGGTAGGGGCGTCTAATGTGTATAGTACCTAGGTATTATTACACATACCAAGAAAAATGCCTAAAATACAAGAGATGCTCACTATCTGTGGAACAAATTAACTGAATGAATAAACGAGTAAACACAGTGATGCTTGCAGAGGCACGGGATCAGAAATGAAGTTCGAAGTCAAATGAGCTGGTTTCCTATTTAGTCTTATCTTCCAAGATATAATGAAGATAATTTCAGCTATGAACAGGTGTTCTGAATAGATAAAAGCTTTGACAAAAGGGCATACAGAGTAGAGGATAAGTAAAACAGCTAGCAGCAAGGGGAGAAGGAAGAAGACAAGACAAAAACAAAAACAGCCCTGGGAATGTCTTGGGAGTACCATTAATAGAGGAACACAAAAGTGAAGATCCATAAAAGAAAGGTTCCTTAGAGATTCTTGAATCTAGTTCTAATCTCTGCAAAGGCTGCCATGTTATGTTTACTGTTCTTTATTCCCATGAGGTACACGCTACCTTCCTTACTGCCAGGTGTAGTCTCACAATAAATCCCCATAACCTGAGCTTGGCAGACTCAAGGTCCCAATCCTCTGAGAGTCACAAAATATTGGATCCCATGCAAGAGGGCAAGGGTCTCCTTCCAAACTCTGTGCCCACTTTATTACCTAAAGACAACACAGTCCTGAAGAATCCTGCCACTTCTGCTTCTCTCTATACAGTTCCCTAAACCCAGTCCAAGGGATGTGAGTTGGCAGGTGGATTAGAAATGTGACTCCATTTCATTTTCCATCCTCCTCCATCCTCCCTATGTCACATACGAAATCTCCCCTTTACCAGTAAGAAAATAAAGCTCCCAAATGAAAGGAAACAAATAAATACTAAGGAAGTAAACGGGAAAGGGAACTACAATAAAATAAAAATAGCCTGCCAAAAAGTGCTATTACACAAGTATTGTCAGGAAGTCCTCACCACCACCCCACGTATCTAAGATGAAGTTACCCTCACGTTTGATACATGGAAACAGAGGCTAACTTGAGAGAGTAAGTAATTTGCCCAAGAATGTATTGAATACCTGCAGTGCATTACCACTAGAAACCCAGGTATCAACCAGAAGATATGGCCCCTCTCCTTCTGGAGCTATTGTGTAGAGGGGATGAAAAAACAAATATGAAATTAAATACCATGTGGGGTGTGCAACAGAACACCTAACAAAGATCTGGGGGTTAGAGAAACTGGCGGATACATTGAAATGTAAAAGATGAATTGGACTCAGCCAAGTAAGACGACAGTGAAGACAGACCATGTAAAAAAATGATATCTACACAAGACCGGAGATAAGATGAACAAAATTGTAAGGGGTGGAAAGTTGCAAAAAAAATGATACTAAAGAAATCAATGGAGACTGGCCCATGTAGGACATTGGAAGCCATGGAAAGGAATTTGGACATTATTGTGGGGACAATGGAAAAACATTAAAGAGGGCTAACAAGTGTGATATATGATCAGATTTGTGTTTCTGAAAGATTTCTCGTACTGCAGTGGAAACCAATGAATTAGGAAAAAATAAAGGGAAATTATTTAGGTTGAAATGCATGAATTATGAATATATGAAGGTGTTGTGTTTTTTTTTTTTTTGTCTAACAAAAATGCCAATTTCCTATGGTTCAGCCTAATGGTTACGCAGATGTTATTTGCACCAAAGCAATGAGAGAGCATAGAAAAATGTAGATGCTTTCCTTACCTTCTGTAGCTATTTTTGAGAAGACGAATATAACATCTGCAGATTGATCAGATATGGCAAAAAGGGAGAAAGAGAGGCATCAAGAGTGACCCTCCCCCAAAGTTTCTAAATATAGCGACTGAATAGATAATGATGGTGCATCTGTCTATCTAGGAAAAGGGGTGAACAGAACTGGAAGAGAGAGACAAAGAAATGGATCCGTTGGAAGAAGTTACTTATTCCCAGAACGCACCGTGCAGAGAGTAGAAGGCATGGCTTAAAATAAAAATTCTAATTTTAACAAAATGAAAATGAGGAGTTAAAAAAGGATGATCTTGCGAACAGATCTACCAATACTTATATTTAAGAAATAAAACCTTAATCTAACTTCGCAATCCCTATCTTTCTGTAAAATAGATACTGCTCTCAACCCATTAAAAAAATAGGCTCTTATTTTTGCATAGATTCATAATCTGACCTTCTCCAGGTTGCCAAAGCCTAAGAAATAGCTCCAAGACTGTAGATTAACCTTTATAGGGTGTACTTGACATGAATTTTTAAGAGATATAGTGTCTTCAAATAAATGATCCCAACACAAATTCAAGATTCAATCAGCATTAATGGTGGTATTAGAAATGATAACTTCAATTATAAGCATAATGCATTTTCCTTTGGGAGATCAATTTATGTAGAGTAGGTACTTGGAGTTTGCCCTGGTACAGCCATACTTCAAACCTGCTTGTGACCAAGAAAAGACATTTGTGCTAGTTTGATTTTAGATAATAGCAAATGCTTTAAAAAATTAATGGTATGTAACACATTTTCCAGAAAGTTATTTTTTCCAATCATCTGAGAAAAGGGGTGTGGGCTGAAATTAAAACAGATAAAATATGAAATTAATAAAAGAAATCTACAGTTTTGTCCTCCTGTGAATTTTATATTCAACCTATGGTTTTAAAAGAAGTAGCTATAAAATATTGCACTACATAAAAATAAAATAAGCAATTTTATATCAGTATTATTTTTTATCATTTCACTCTTTGAATAAAAAAGGTAGCTCTTGAAGGAAATATATGACTAAACTATTAGGGAATTTAAGAATGTTGACAGCTATTTTTAAAATAAAGATTAGGAGAGTTCTCCTGAAAACGGAAACAAAAGTATGTATAACACCAAAATTACCTAAACTAGGGGTTCCTGGGTGGCTCAGTCGGTGGAGTGTCTGACTTCAGCTCAGATCGTGATCTCACAGCTTGTGGGTTCAAGCCCCACATCAGGCTCTGTGCTGACAGCTCAGAGCCTGGAATCTGCTTCAGATTCTGTGTCTCCCTCTCTCTCTGTCTCTCTGTCTCTCTGTCTCAAAAATAAACTTAAAAAAATAATAATAATAAAACAAAATTACCTAAACTGAAACTCAGAAAAATTTCTGAGGTAATTTAGAGAAAACTATGAGAAGATTTCCTGGAGATACTGACAAAGTAGAGTAGAAAGACATACATTTCTTAAAGTGGTATACCATTAAATATATGGATTGATATCCATTTGCAAATCTATAAAGTACATGAAATTCATGTAATTAGAAATTCTTTTTAAACTATACAGCCCCTTGTGGCACCTGGGTGGCTCAGTCTGTTAGCATCCGACTCTTGGTTTTGGCTCAGGTCATGACCTCACTGTTCATGAGACTGAGCCTCGGGTCAGGCTCTGCACTGACAGCGTGGAGCCTGCTTGGGATTCTCTCTCTCTCTCTCTCTCTCTCTCTCTTTCTGACCCTTGCCCCCAACTTGTCATGCTCTCTCTCTGTCTCTCTAAAAATAAATTTAAAAAACAATAAAAAATAAACCATATAGCACTAAAGTATGAATAATTATAGATAGCAATCACTGACAGCTTTTTATATGCCACATAAAATATATCAGATGTGTTAAGAACTATTAGGTAAATACAATTATTAGTCCAATTTTACAGATGAATAAACAAACTTGGAATTTAAATTACTCACCTGAGTTCTTTGGACTAAGGAATGGTGAAGCCAGACCTCGATCTACAACCTGTATGCTTCTCAAGCATGAGCTTAACTCCAGTATGCTCTATATTGCCTGATAGCAACGGGCAAGGTGACCTGACACCATTATATTTATTTTCGATCAGTGTATCTTTTCATTGGCAATATGTAACTAATGGAGGAGATGGCACTAAGAGGTGAAAACGGGGGACTGTGTGTGTGAATATCCAGTTACCCTTCTGCCTGCTCATTGAGTTTATAACAATTGAGCCATTTATCTACTCAGTTTTCCATCTGTAAAATGAGAATTAGACTAGATTAAACCAGTACATAATTCTGAACAAGTGGTATTTTTGATGTTGTTATTGGTTCATCATATAATGTTGTGATTCCTCATATACTGTTAAGTATTTAAACAAGAGACCCTCCATAAAAACTCACTTTTAAATAGTTCGGTACAGTGTTCATTAATTCATCGAACACATACTTGTTATACATTTAAAACACTTTGGTCGTTGGAGAAAAATAAAAGTCAAAGGCAGTCTGTTTTCCATGATATAACAATCTACTTGGAAAGTGTTCATTAATTCATCCAACCCATACTTGTTATACATTTAAAACACCTTGGTTGTTGGAGAAAAATAAAAGTCAAAGGCAGTCTATGCTTTCTATGATATAACAATCTACTTGAAAAGATATGAAACACATGTAACCAGCGCAAAATTGCTAAGCAATGTAAAACCAGTGCAAAATAATAGAGAAAAATCATTCACATAAGTAATGAGGAGATGTGGAATAAAGGCACGATCCGTGTGCACAGGTATAACTAGAAAGACAATTGAAAGGATGGGTTTTGACCCAGAACATCAAAGAAGTGATGAAGATGGATGTCCAGAGAGAAAATGTAGGAAAGCACGAGAATGTATATCTGAGGCTGATGAGGTTGTAGTAGAAACAAGAACCGGAAAGTTGAGGGAGGGTGTTTGACAGATGGCCTCAAAGATCATACAACACGGATTCAAATGAAAATAAAAACAACTTTGTTTTGATGTGGTTCTTCATATTGCTTTTGCAATTTGGAAAACAAAAATTCTAATGCTAATATACTCTTTGCCCAAAATGTTTGCCTAAAAGATCTGTCAAATCAGATCTTTTATTCCATAATTCCAAATTTTATTCCATAAATTACTCTATGAGTTTCACTCTAAACAAATTAAATGAGAAAACCGAACTCAAATATTTCCAATGCAAGTTGAAAGGTGGTTGTTCTTAGCCCCCAATTTTTTTTTTAATTTTTTAATGTTTATTTATTTTTGGGAGAAAGAGAGCATGAGCGGGGGAGGGGCAGAGAGAGAAGGAGACACAGAATCCAAAGCAGGTCCAGGCTCTGAGCTGTCAGCACAGAGCCTGACGTGGGGCTTGAACTCATGAACCGCAGGATCATGACCTGAGCTGAAGTTGGACGCTTAACCGACTGAGCCACCCAGGTGCCCCCCAAATTTTCTTTTAAAAAATATACATCTATATTCTTTAGATTTTCTTCCACCTCTTTTTAATGTCTTAGTGGCAGTTGTGTCTAATGCCCCTTGTGTAACTTGTAATGCTTTCTGCAAAATTCAGCAATTCAGTCTGGAGCCAAAGAAATAAAATCTTGATGACTTTTGAAGAGTTTAAGTTTAATGCATGAAAAATTACCTTGATGAGCCATGCCTATTCTTATTGGCTGACTGTTTGCTTTTGCTTGAAGAAAGTAGAGGGAGTTTGATGTGAAACCAAGACTCAATGGATCATGTTGTATGGTTTGTTTTTTAATCACTGAATTCAAGGAGAAGCTAGAATTTCATTTTGACTGATTACATTGTTGTACATGCTATCAAATAATAGCCAAACAAGAGAGGACATTAATGTGCATGATAAACAGAAATGAACATCATCCTTCTTCTTTGGATTATGTCAACAAAACAAGTGACTATTCCATGGTTCAGAAACAATATAAACACATTTTTAATAGAAACCTACATATAACTGTCATGAGTGTCTTTCCAAATAAGAATACTGTGGGCAGCTACTCAACATCAAGATGTGTATTACATTGGGAAACTTGTAATTGTTCTCTCAGAATATGCTACGAACACTGCAATGTTTAATCAATTAATCATGCAGCTACTGTTTTGCAAAGCTTCTGCCAGGTGAGCTGTGAGTGTATCTGCACAGTGTACATGAACTAAGAATGTGAACACGGGAAAAAAAATGCCTTAAAAAAAAAAAACAACAAACAAAACCCGCTTTCCCTTGTTCAAAGTAACAACAGCAAAGCCAGTTGAAACTCTGGACTAAGAATATTCACACATAGCCCGAGAGAGTAAATGGTATGCCCTAACAATGATATTATTTAATATCTAATAAAAATACTGCCCACATTTTTTTCAATGGGTAAAAATAATATCTAATATCCATTGAGCAACTGTTACATTCCAGACACCAATGCCAAGTACTTCACATAGAACTTCTTTGTTCCCACTATTACACGTTGCAGTGGTTTTCCACTGGAAATATTTTGATCCCATGGGACATTTTGCAATGTCTGGAGTCATTTTTGGTTGTCAGCACTTGAAGGGGAGGGGTTGTGATATTAGTATCTAGTGATCTAAATAGCCTTCCATGCACGGCAGCACCCACAACAAAGAATTATGCAGTCCAACGTGTCAATAGTGCCAAAGTTGAGAAACCCTGCCTACTTTCATCTCCTCTTGACAGATGAGAAAAAGGAGGCTTAAAGAGGTTAAATAAATTGCCAAATAAGCCAATAAGTGGCTGAGGTGGGACTCAAAGCCAGCACTGTTTGACACCAAAACCCACACCCTCACCACCACATCACACTCTTGCTGCACTGTAGCTCGTTGGAAAATCATTTGCCTCATTGTACACAATGTCGCAGTGCTTTGAATCAGAGGTCTGGAGGTCCTCGGTTTGGGTGTAGATAAGGCTGCTCTCTATCTCCTTGATCTTCACCAGTCATTCCAATTCTTATCCATAATCGGAGAGCCCACACCTAGAGTTTTTCTAAATGCTTCCCCTAACTTTATATGATTCTAGCCCGGAGCCTTCTAGCAAGGTGGCCTGACTGACTCTCTATCTCTCCACTGGGTGTTAGTTTAGCCTCCCTTAGGCTTTGCCTTTATCCTGTTCTCTGCTTCTCAGTAAATAGAATTCCCTGGAGTGACCCCTGCTGACATCGCCATCTTCTTTGCGGATAGAGTCCTGCCTCCACTGATGCCATGGATGACATTTTCCACCTCTACACAAGAACCCAAACACCACTGGGGAAGTAAACAGGATTTGGTATTGCCCTTTCCCTCCAACTGTCTGTGGAGCATCAGACATTCCTTAGGGAAGCCACTGAGAGTTGACTCTCTCCCACTCTGAAGCAATAAAGATTCCTAGGGGAGGGAATCTGCAGTCTGACCTCCAAACCAAATTGCTGAAGACCCAATGTATGTTGCTCACTTACCTTCATGCACCCCAGAGACCAATCTGAAACAGCCCAAACAAAGCTAGCAAGCAGCAAGAAGCTAGATTCTCCATGCCCTGGGTCACTGTATTTTCACACCCATTACAGAAGTAACACACATGCCCCCAAAATAGCAGCTTCACTAAACCACAGTATCAGGAGCTGTAATTTGTCTCTAAAAATAGATTTGAAATAAAAGAAACAATGCTTCCTATTATATGCCCTTTTGAAGGACCAGATTTGTTTCTGCAGAAAATGAGATACAGAAGAACGTGTAAGAATGGACGAAGATATCAAACAGAACTGCCCACTAAAGTGGATTTCATTCCACAGAATATACAAATGTGACTGCCAATAGGATTTCTGATTCTCAAATTCTGCCTATGTCATGCAAAGGTGAGGGGTCTTTCTGCCCCAGTTTATATACAGATCATTTCAAACAGGGCTTTTGGAACTGTGAAACCAAGAACTCTTAACTCTATGACTAAAGGTTGAAGGTCTCCATAGGATGCCATAGTCATTAAATAGTGCTGTTTTTCTGAGGAAATATAAGATGTAGCCACTCCTATAATCATAAAAGTTCATGGTAGTTCATTCATAATAACCTATGTTTGGTGATCCGGGAGAGTAAGCATGTTCCAAAGTTAAATAATATATCATCACTTTCATGCCCCATTACACATACCAATAGTGGATAGGCAGAACATGGCTGTATCACCATAGCTAGATAATTGGGGTTCACATCAGAACCTAAACATTAACAGTTTCTTATCTGTTTCTCTAAGTCACTTCTCAGATGTGCTAACAAAGACCAAAATTGTCCAATGTGGATCACATTTTCCTGTTGGAGGAGGTCATTGAGAAGACATGACCCCTGGCTGACATTTGACCTGGATCCAGGCAATAAGAGCAGAGGCTCCACCCCCTCCCCTTTCTTTGGAAGGTATGTTCCACCCACTGTTCCCACACTAGGAGCCACTACAAGGATGCAGCCTTGAGAGTAATGTGTTATTGAGACCATCTGGACTGTGTACATGACTGAATCCCATTAAGGCCTCTATAAAAATAAATTATGATTCTGCAAGGTGGGTACAAAGATCTCATTTTGCACAGCCCAAGGCAAGCATCAAATGGAAGTTCCCTTACTTCTTAAAACTGCCACCTATCAATCCAGAGAGGCCTGCCTCTGTCTTCGTCCTTGCCTTGCTCTCCACGTTCCGAATTTCAGGGGCCAGCTCTGAATTTCACCTGGGGAACTCCTGAGGTTGAGAACCAACATTCCATTATATCCACCAAGTCAGCTTCTCCCTGCTCATGGCTCTAAGGATGATTAAAGTCCAAGTAGCAGAATGAGACAGAAACAGAAACCCCACAATATCCAGAAACTTGACATTTTCAGTGAAGAAGTACAAAAGAACTGCATCTTAATTATCCATGGCATGAAATCCCCCTTATCCACCCCCCAACCTGCTTGGCTTGGCAGAATTTCTGCTTTATCCCTTCCTGGGGGAGCCTGGGACTGCTCCCTGGAAAGGCCAGCACAGTTCAGAAACACAGGGACAGTTCCCAACAGAAACACAAGCAGGACGATGAGAAGCCCACCTCCGGCCATGTGGCTCCTGGTGTTCAGGTCAGCAGGCTTCCCTGCCTTCCACACACCACATAGTGTTTGGGGGACCAGCACTATAATGCTGAGTGCACTATTTACTGGTTAGATTCTAAGTGGTCTTCCCACTAACTGAAGGATAATCAAATGCCTTAGAAATAAAGCACTGTGTCCTTCTGCTCTTTAAGCTTCAGATACTGCAGATATGGAGTCAGCTGCTTTGATGGAGACTTGGGCTGATTTGATTCTATCACTATTTTCTGGCCATCTCGTTATTGTGCTCCCACCCCTATCTAGTATCTTACCTGAGCACACGTGCGCACGCACACACTCGCGCACACACACACTCACCCCTTTTCTTTTACTCCATCTATCTCCAAGTGTTTAAGTGGGATGAAAGTGTGCTGGCTAAACCAGGCTGGGGCTGGGACAGCTCAGGCTGTCACAGAGCTATCTCCCCCTGACATATAAGTCGGCCAAATTGCCACAGCCAAGTAGCAATCATCTGTCTGTTCCCTTGTCTCCTCGAAGCAGAGGCTGATGTTCAGGGTGGTTTTAGAATATGGACAGGGGTCTCCACAGCCAGGGAAAGACATCTGACACCTTCCCCTCCCATCCCCCAACCCGTGTTCTGCAGCTGTGACTCCTCTAAGGCTTGAACGCAGGTCTCCAGAGGTGGAGGCAGCATGGATTAGCCATGCCTTGCCCACAGCGCAGTATAATATTAATTAGTCACCTTCCTTATTATTCAGTCAAAATATCCCAGACTGAAATAAATTACATTCTTAGCACATCTTTCACACCCCTGGATCAAGTCTTGCAAGGGTTTTCTTTTATTATTTATAAGATCATGTGCTGTCTTCCTGCGGAAAATGAGATGGTCTGCATGAGGAAAAAGGTAAAAGAAATGCAGAGAAATGAAACAATCAGATATTCCCTAATGATATTTAAAAATAGAAAATTTGCTACTGTTACATACAGCATGTTCCATCTTTTGAGATTTAATGGCTCTCTTGTGGTTTAATGGAGAATTACTTTCAGTAATTGATTATTAAAATTTAAAATTGCTAACCATCTTCATTATTAGATGAGCGAACATGTTATCCTTGTAATTAAAAAAGCCCGAGACTCACTTTCATCCTGTTGACAGAGCGGGCAGACCGTCTCCGCACTCAGACTTGATGGTTTCAGGCTTCTTGTTTGACAAAAATAGCCAGCCAGTCATTTGATGATGAAAATGCAGAACATCCACAGAGACTGAGCAGAAAATATAATGAACAAAAAATAAAATAATAAAAAGCCCTACAAGCTAATTAAAGTTTTCAGTCCCGACTCATTAAATGCTCTGCATCACTTATGTGAGATTTCAGTGTGCTGTGCTCAGGTAGCACGGGGCACTGTCACGTTACTGCAGCCTCCCTCGACATGCCTTCAGAAAGCCTAACAACCTTTCCTTCTCCACCTGCGACAGCGCCTGCCCTCTCGCCTCTCACCTCAACACGTTACCATTACAAGTTGTGGGTTTCGGCGACATGCCACACAGATGGGGTACTGGGAAAATGCACTGAGATTTCCTGCTCTCTCTCCAATGTGTTTGGGGTATTTCTGGACTGGCACGGAGTGCTCCGAGGATGATGCACCCTGCTGAGTCCAAACAGTGGTACCCCACCAGGTGGGACTTGACCAAGTCCTACATCCTAAGAGAGAAGGCTTTATCAGTCAGTTATCCGCACACCGGAGGATGTGTGAGGTGAGAGATTTGCCTTTTTTATGGGACTTGCATCTCTTTCCACGTTTTCATCATAGTAGAGTGCTCATTTTGAGAAGGCAGCCCTCAGTGATCACCACAAGGAAATCTTATAACTGTCAACAGAAGAGCCCATCAGAGGGGACGTTGTTCACAACTCAAGCATTAGACAGGTGTCAGTCTTCAGGAGAGGAGAATCCATCAGGCTTGAGAAGCACAAATGTGAGTGCAGCAAAGATTTTTGTACATGAAGATTTATTCTTAAAATGAAGGAAAGCCATCTGAATATCAGCATTCCTATACAGTGTCCATTGCTTAGCTCATAAAATCCACGACCAAATGTCAGGTTTTGTGGGTTTTTTTTTTTAATTGACTGATCGATGACTTGCCAATATTTTCTTAAGATTCAGACCCTCAAGGATGTCCTCTCTGCTTCAACCCAGCCAACCTTGATTATTCCTTAACACAAATTACCACCCTACCCTTTGTCCACACTCATGACTATGATGTCACTGGTCAATATTTAGACTCTGCTGTAAAACTGTTCTCATGTACTTGTCCTTGTGTTTGTCTTCCCAATTAGATTACATGAGCCTCAAGGGTAAGAGCAATTTCTTTTATTTCTTTTGCTATTTTCACTTACCTGCATAGCCTTTTACGTGACGTCCAGCTCAGCAGACATCAGGTATACCACTCATCTTATTTGCTTTCTGGGTTAGATATGAGAATTTGACCAGAAGCTGAGTTATCTAACACTAATTAACTGTAATCCTGAATTTACAATTCAGTCTTTTTCAACCACGGAACAATTTTCTCAATTCTCCCACCAACGTTACATGGCTAGGTGCATCCTAGATGCATGTGAGATAAGCAAATTAATTACATACAATGAGCATTAGAGCTTAATTCTCAAAACTTCTTGAGAAAGACTAGTCAAGATTGGTTTTCCAGATTACCCACAGTAAGCTCACAAGGTCTAATAAGACAATTCCTTTCCTCTTCCATAGTCTTTCTGGCTTTGGTGGTGTAATGACTTTCCTTTTGGAATGTAAAGAGCCAACCAATTTTTAAGGCTGTCTCATGGGAGAACACCTCATAATCGCTTTGGTATACCCAAGCACCGTGGTACCTTATTCGTGTTAATGACACATACTTTCACCCTCTATTAGGTTATATGCATTCTGGTAATATAATTCACATGTAAACATTTTTCTATCCTTCACAGCATTTTGTACCTTTTAATGTGTGAGAGATTACAGTACATATTAATTAATTAACCAAATGAATGAGTAGATGAAACCAAGAGAATGCACTACTCCTGGATTTTTTTCCATTTCCTAAAGTTCTTTCTTAAATTTATATATTTATTTATTTATTTATTTACTTATTTATTTAATGTTTATTAATTTTTGAGAGAGGGGAGGAGCAGAGACAGAGGTACAGAGTTTCCAATGTGGGCTCTGCACCGACAGCAGAGAGAGCCCGACACAGGGCTTGAACTCACAAACCGTGAGATCATAACCTGGCCAAAGTCAGACGCTTAACTGACTGAGCCACCCTGGCTCTTAAATTTAAATATGAATGAAAGTAGCTACCCAATACTAGTGTACTGATTAAAGGTCTACAGAAATTTCTTCCTCATATGGGCATCAGAGACTTAAGTCCACAAACTTCATCTCAGTTGCCAGTGATTCCTTAGTGTCAGTTTCTCAGGCATCACCTCGGAGTCATCCTGGGCTTCTCTCTTTCTCTCACACTCCTTATTTGATCCATCAACAGAATGTGTCAGCTCTTCTGTTGGAACAGATCCAGACCATCGCTCACCGTCTCCACCACTACCACCTGTTCCAAGACGCCATCACCTATGCCCTAGATTATTCTATTTGCCTCCGGCAGCTCTGTTTACCACCAGAGATATTCTGTTCAACGTCATTTGGTTCATGTTGTTTGTCTGCCCACACCCTCCAATGATTCCTGATTTCATTACAATGGTCTACCAAATCCTACAGCGTCTGCCTGCCCCTCCTCAACTTTCATCTCATCTTCCACAACCCTCCGCTCCCTGGCTGTCACCAGGCATTTTGGCATTCTTGCTCTTTCTCCAACCAGGCACTCTCCAGCCTCAAGGAATGCCCTGAAGTTACTCCTCCTTCAGCCTGAATTACTTTGCGCCAACAGAGATGGGAACGGGACCTTGCTCACTTTCTTCAGATTGCAGTCCATATGACACTGCCCTATTAAGACCTTCAGAGAGGTTTAAATCTACAACTAGTTTAACCCAGTTAATTTATCAAGGCAGTTTTAAAGTGGAGAAATTACAAAGATTGTAAACTGTTGATGGAATATCATCGTCGCAGGGGAAAATCAAACACTGGTACAGTTTGGGTGCATGCTGTGGGCACGTAATGGAGGAATGCCATGGCTTTCTGCCAGGGGACCACTGAAAATGCATTTCCCGCTGTAGTTTCTTTCTATCTCATCCCTTTATCTTCTACGGAAGGTAAGGATGCCTAAGAAGGGGTCCCACAAGGTTATTGACTACCAATTGAAATGGCTTAGACCATCCAAATTAGCTTTGAACATTGATTCTATTGAGCCTGTTTTTCTATATGGAACAGGGCTCTTGAAGGAAGAAGGAAAGGAATGCAAAAAGTAAAAGAAAGAAAGATATTCTCATTGACTACTTTGTAATCAGACAAATCAGACTGATGCCAAAAATTCAAAGATTTCACCCACACTTTTGTTTTTGTTTGTGCTCTTATCTTTTTTTTTCAATGGTTCATCTCACACATTATAATGTCCTGGCAGCAATATAGCTGATAACAGCCTGTTGGCATTAAAACAATTTCTGGAATATATTTCAGTTTTTGCCAAATTCTTACGACCTAACACGTTATGGAACCTAGACCAAAGCTAATTTTTGTGGTGGAAGGAAAGACGTTGTAACTTTCCCTGATGAGAGGTTTCATATGTTTTTGTTTTTTTTTTAAAGGGTTACCCAAGGATCCCTGAAAATTGGATCTGGATGGAATATTGGCTGAGCCACCCCTTTATTTTAAAGATAAGGGTGGAAAGACTTGGTGAGATTAAATGATTTGCCCAAGGCATAAGATTTGTTACCAGCAAGCTGGGAATAAAACTCCATCTTCTTGGCATTCGTTGTTCCTTCTGCCTTGCTGTGTTTGTACTTTTTGATGATTGTGCCATTCTGGCACTCACAAAGAAAATCAACTAACGTCAGCTGTGCCACAAAGGAAGTTGTAATCCAAAACTTGAAACCAAATAGATAACATGAAAATAAACATAGTCATAATTATGATGAAATATATTTTTTTAGTTTACAATTTATAATCTTCAAAGTATTTTCGTATCTACTGTCTCCTTTTATCCTCAAAGGAACATTGTACAAATTATATAATAGGAAACATTGCATGAATATTAATAGATAACATTTGAATACTCCCATGAGCTCCTTGCAGAATGGTCAGGAGAGAGAAGTCACTGTGGTTTCTTACATGTATGAATGAGATGGTTCTTTTGCCATACATGCTGGAAGCCACTAAATTAGTTTTGTGGATCAACTTTTATATCTTTTGTGGCTATAGATACATCTATATCTATCTATAGACATATACACACATGCATATAAGTATGTGTATATATACATATACATGTATGTATAATATATATATTTATATACGGATACATATAGATGCATATAATTTCTCTTTGCTGTTCTTACAGTCATATTTGGACTCCACTAATGCTCCTTGCTATATTCCGTGTGTCAGCACTGACGAAAGCCGTCTCGGGTCTGTGGAAATGGCAGAGAGTGAATAATTAAGATCAGGCATCAAGACATTGACATGTCATTCACTGGTAACACAGAGGGACGGGATGCCAATAGTACTTTCTAAATATGCCACCAAGGGAGGGATTTCCTAGATCCTTAATAGAATTGGCCCCCATGCATAATGGATACTACCAGCCAGTACCTGCTTTCCACTGCATAGCTTATGTCAAAATTATGAAGGGAAAAGGGAAGAAAAGGATATTGTTCATTTGCTTATGGAGAGACAACTGTCTATTTTGTGAAATTTGAATGGAGTCAGGCAGGGCCTCTGGCCAAAAGTATATTCCTCAATGCTTGTCATACTGCCTGAAATCCCACCATTATCGACTCAGTCCTTTGTGTCTTGAATCTTTTTCAGGCCTTAAGCAAACCCATTAAAATGCATATACTCTTAAAAGGGCCACAATATTCGCACAGATTAGGCCCTTAATTAATGGAGCTCAGGGTAAGCCAGGGATAAGGAGAGTGACAGTAGAGGAGTGTTTTTAAAATAATACAACACAAATGTATTTCCAGATATGGAAAACTTGCCCGGGGCCATTATACATATCAGAATGTTGAGTGGGACTTTTCTGTTTGCCTCCAAATGGGCACTCGGGTCCACAGTTCAAAATAACAGACAAAAAATGCTCAAATTGTAAAGGGAATCACCAACAATCGGGGCCAGGGAGTCTGATCCCAGCACTGCAGGAGTTTGGCACGCTTAACAAATAACTGGAACCTGGCTTTTAGAAGGGGACCCAGAGCAGATCCCTTATAAAATTTTAAGCCTGTTTACCTTACTGGTGGGGGGAAGGTCCTGGGTTTTTGAAAACTTACCTTAGGTCTGAGATATTGCATACCTACCAACAAGTTACAAAAGCTGCTTACACAATGGTGTAACCCCCCTCCCTTTTTTCCTTTTTTTTTTCTCCTCATAAAAGTCAATGTCATGATAGATTCACCACCAGGGAAGACCTAATTCTAACTGACTCAGTATCATTGATGCTCAGTTTCCTAAAGTCTACTCGGTGTAACTAACATGTAAGAGCTTAGATGATAGTTAAATAATTTTCTGTGAGATTAAGAAGGGAAGGTGGAAAAACACTATAACCCCACGAGGGGGGACCGGCAGCAACGTGCTCATGAGAGCGGCTGTGACCACCAGCCATCCCATACTGCCCCACGCACGCCAGTCCACTGTGCTTTCCAGGACAAGCCGAAAATCAGCGCCCTTTCGTTTTATGGCATCTGTTCATTTAATGACTGTTAAGTAGGGAGGAAAGGGTCACCCAGATCCTAGGAAACTGTACTTATGATTGGATAACACCTCAGCCAGGTTTGAAACACCTCATAATGTCACAGAGTAAAAGGGAGGGGGTAGAGAAAATCCAAACTACAATGGAACCTAACACATATTCTTTCTGGCAACCCCCCCCCCCCGTCAGACCGAGCTGCGATGCATCCTGAGAAGCAGCAGCTCGTTGGAAGAGATGTTCTACGACCCCGAAGGGGACAGTACTGCCACTAGGGACAGATTCTACAAACCTAGATAGACAGAGTGGGGAAAGGCTCTATTTGCTCAGTGGACTTTCCTGACACTTCCATAAATGTCAATAAACACCAGTCTGAGGAGTAGATGATGTTCCAATATATTCTGGTATAAAAGTTGTAACCAGAAGAGTCTTAAAATAAGAGTGCTGGAGGGAAGCGTGGAAGTCTGTTGAGGAAGACTAGGCCATTCTCGAAGGCAGCATGTAGCTGCAGAGGGGGCTTGAATCCCCCGGAGCCCATCAAATCATCTGTTTCATTGACACAATTATTAAATCATTGATTAGTGTGCTGAGTGGTCAGTATCGCTTGTCTTTATTACAGGTGAATTGTAGCCATTGCCAGCTGTTTCCACGGCAAGTTCTTCAGCTACAGAAAAGCTGGCATTGTGCCCAGACACAGCCTGGGAGCCCCACGGCTTCAAAGTGTTTTTTCTTTCCCCCAGCCAGTGCTTCCCCCTGTCATTACATGGCTTCCCTGTGCTCTCATCATGCCAACAATAGAATCCATAAAACCAAACACAGAAACAAAGAGGTAACTTATTGGCAACTAATGAAACACAGAGAGATTGTTCGAGCAGGGTAAATGCGAGAAGCCTTTGAACCAGTTTAAACGATCTGCTTGTGTTCCATCACCCCATGGTTAACGCAGGCGTGAAGGCAAGGGTCTCAGTCTCCTAAAAATTACCCCCATCGTTGCCTTAAAGGCCTGCTCTCTCATTGCTTCTCATCTCAAACTCTTTTTTGGAGTACTGATTTGCTTTCCGGCCACTTGTCCAAATTCTACCCATCTATCAGGGCTGGCTTGTCTCCCAGATTTCTAAGAAACTTTCCCTGAACACGCAGACTCAGCTGAGTTTTCCTTTCTTCCCACTCCTCCATTAACTTAGGTGTGTGCCAGCAGGTGCTGGGGCAAATATGGGAAATTTCGAGAACGTATGGTGCATCACAAAAAAACCAAGGCACTCCATTCCTCTGATCTGATATGTCCTGTCTCAGAAACTCTCTCCTTTTTTAAGTTTTTTTAAATGTGTATTTATTTTTGACAGAGAGACAGAGAGAGACACAGCGTGAGCGGGGGAGGGGCAGAGAGAGAGGGAGACAGAATCTGAAGAAGGCTGTAAGCTGTCAGCACAGAGCCCGACGCGGGGCTTGAACCCACAGACCGAAAGATCATGACCTGAGCTGAAGTCGGACGCTCAACCTACTGAGCCACCCAGGCGCCCCAGAAACTCTCTTAATCAACACTCCAATTAGCTCCGTCAATTCCTCAGCATCAGCAGGTGAGATGAAACCTATTTGCCATCCTTGGTGCTGAGAAAATAGGACAGACCTTGTGTCAGATGAACCAGGATGCAAACCTCTGATAGGAGCTTTACTAGATATGCAACAATGGTATCTTTTTTTTAATGCCTTGAGACATTAAGAGTTATGCCCAGTGCCTGGTACAGTATGCATCTGACATACAAATATTTCCTAATCCCATCTTCTCTGTCAAGTAGACTGTAAGTTCCTTGAGAACCAGGCTACAGAAGTTTCTCTATGCTAAGGCTAACGCAGTCTACATAAACTGTAATTTGGGGACCTTTTTCCTGAAACAGTAGGCATGTAGACTAGAAGACATTTAGGTAATTTTCTGAATGGAAAATGGGGATTAATGAGCTAACACATTCAGGTAGTTGGTTCCAGCATTCTCTGTAGATTCTATATTATGCAAAAGCTATAGAATTAAGTAAGGTCTTATCCATTTTGGGCCCAGATATATCACAACTTTATCATCCGCTTACAGATTCCTGTCTGAGAATTCTGATGCATTCTTTTAATGCCAGGAGATGAGCATCCCGGTTTGATCAGGCCCTGCTTTGACAAGTGGTAAGTGAGAACACATCTACCACAGTTAGCTGATGCCTTCTGCCAAACTGTGTTTGAGAACCATTTTGAAAGGGGATTGGAGTTAGCATAGATATCATGTTGTTCTCCTTCAGAGAAGAACGAACTTATCACGGATTTGAAATTGCACAGAGCAGCAGGATTTTTTTTTTTTTTTTTTTTTTTTACTGCTTTCCTGCCAACCCCCACATGGTGTGTCATTAAATGGGCAGGCTACTGTATATGGTCCAAAATATATTAGAGATCAATGCCTTTAGTTCAAACTCTGTCTTTTGAAATGAGACAAATAACATTTCAAAATTTCAAAGTTAAAAGTCCCCCTTGTTTCAACATATAGTAAATGCAAAACCGCCAGTCACTGAGAAACAAATAGATTAAATAATCCTAGAATCATAGAATTTTCAGGGCTGGCAGGGACCTCAGAGATCATCCAGTCCAACCCCCATCATTTTAACAGATGAGGAGACTGATGTTAGCGGAGGATTATAGCCTCAGGGTAAAACAGAGTTCATTAACTATCTTAGAAAGGACTTATTTTTGTTGTTAGGATAAATGATTCAGTGATTCCAGTTTAATATCTCCTTTATTCAGAAAGTTTACCATTCGCCTTCTCTTTTGTCCGTGTAACCATGACAATTGCTGGGAGTAATGTAGCTATCAGTGTAAAAATAGCTTCATTAGCATCAACAAGGAGCTTGCCAATCAGCTTGGACCTATGAAAAGGCTGATAACCACCTTTCCTGTCTCCCTGTTTCCAGCACACATGCTCTCCTCACTCCTTGCTTAGTCTTGGCTTTTCCCTCTTCTGAGGCTCTGTTCGTCACAGTTTGACAGCTGGGATTTACAAGTGGAATCCTACCTGAGAAAGCCCTGTTCTCAAGCTGGCTCAACTGGATCTTGCCCTGGGATTTCTGGCCTGCCTCTGCTTTCGAGAACCCCTAATGTCAGTCTAAAGTGAAAAAAAAAGAAAGCAAGAAAGAAAGAAAGAAAGAAAAAAAAAAGTGAACATTCTCCCTCTGTGTATACAACAGAGAGCAGAGAAAAGTTAGATATAATTTAGGAATGGACACAGCCGTTAACAGGAATTCTTTAGAGAGGGTTTGGTGTTTGTTTTGGGTTCTTCATTTCATTTTTCTGCTGCCACTCCTCACCCCACCATGAGCAATTTGATGATTTATACTAATTTCTATAGGTTTGTATGAAATAGAAAAGTTTGTCAACGTATTTTCATCACATACATCCCTCCCCCCCCCCAAAAAAAAATGTAAACTGGGACACAAAATTAGCAAAGGGTAGAGAGGGGCTTTAGACTCATTTTAGGTCATTGGCAAAATTCATTTTGGCTATATTTCACTAAAAGAAAACTAAACTGAGTTGTCCAGTTGAACCACATGGAAGGAGGCGACACTGATGGCATGGAGCTCAGCAAACAGCTTAGAGATTAAAAGGTTATGAAATACGCCATTGTCTTAAAAGTAGATAAGTGGATCAATGGAGCAGAATGGAGAGTCCAGAAATAAACCCGTACGTATATGATCAATTGATTTCTGGCAAAGGTGCAAAGGCAATTCAGTGCAGAAAAAAGGAGTGTTTTCAGCAGATGGTGCTGGGGCAACCAAACATTCACATCCCAAAAGACGAGCGTTGATCTCAATCTTTCACCACATAAAAATTTTGACGCAAAACAGATCGTAGACCAAAGGGTGGAACCTAAACCTATAAAATTTCTAGACAGAAACACAGGGAACAGTTTGAAAACTTGAGTTAGGCAAAGATCCACAAAAGATAAAATTGATAAACTGGACTTCATTAAAATTAAGAGCTTCCCTTTAAGACGCTATAAAGGGAATGAAAAGACAACCACAGACAGGGAAAAAATATTTACAAGTCACATTTCTGATACAGGATTTGTTTCAAAATATCTAAATCACTCTCAAGAGTCGATAACAAGAAAACAGTTCAATATAAAACGGGGAGCAAAATATTTACATCGCCACTTCATCAAAGAGATTATTAAGGATGTCAGAGAAGCACATGACAATCATTAGAGAAATTGAAATCAGAATGAGGTACCACTATATCACTCTTTAAATGGCTGAAATGAAAAAACATTGACCATACCCAGTGCTAGTAAAAATATAGAGCAACTAGAACTCTCATATACTGATAAAGATAATATGAAATGGCACAACCTCTAAGGAAACAATTTGGTAATTAGCTTAAAAGTTGAACATACCTTTACCATAAGATCTAGCCATTGTACTCCTCGATATTTCCCCCAAGAGAAATGAAAGCATATGTCCGTACAAAGACTTATATTTTTTAATGGTCATAACAAATGTCTTTGTAATAGCCCAAACTGGAAACAATCCAAGTGTTCATCGACAGGTGAATTGATTTAAAAAAACTGTGTTATATCTGTAAAAAAGAATATTACTCAGCAAGAAAAAAGAATAAATTACTGATGTATACAATAAGGTGGATGCTGTCCGGGGAGAAAAATATCTTCATTGGGGTCAAAATGCTTCTGTTGAAATAAGACTTAAAATACTCATGTTGAGTGAAAGAAACCAGATCAAAACAACACCGAAAAAGAAAGAGTACCTATTGTATGATTCCATTTATATAAGATCCTAGAAAATGCAAATTAATCTGTAGTGACAAACAGCAGATCAGTGGCTGTTGGGGATGGGGAGGAAGTTTGGTGGGGGTAGAGGGTGGGACGGTAATGGAAGGGAATACAAAAGGGCACAAGGAAACTTTTGGGGGTGATGGATATGCTTATTATTCTGATTGTGATGAAGGTTTTATGAGTGTAAACAAATCTCAAAATGAATCTAATTTTACAGTTGTTAAAAAGGAGGGGTAATAAAAATAAATCTACCATGGACAAATTTATTGATATGATTCCCTTTAATGATTATAGAATGCCACTTTTGAATACATGAGTCAAGAAGAAATGTATGAAGGAAACATGGCTAAAGAATCTTGAGTGTAAGGGTCATGTAATATCACCAGTTTAGGTATCTGAGGTCCCTTATTTCAGCCTAATTTGGGAAATGCAGCTTCTGAAGGCAGCAATCTTTCCAACTGTTCATTTCTTTTTTATTTTTAATTTTCTTTCCTTTTTTGTGTTTTATTTATTTTTGAGATACTGTAAGCAGGGGACGGGCAGAGAGAGGGGCAGAGGATCTGAAGCAGGCTCTGTGCTGACAGCAGCAAGCCTAATGTGGGTCTCGAACTCATGAACCACAAGAACATGACCTGGGCCAAAGTTGGAAGCTCAACCTACTGAGCCAGCCAGATGCCCCTCCAATTGTTTCTTTAATTTATCCTCACCACTTAAGCATTACCCTCCACTTGCATTTTACCAAGCACTTTACATGAATTTTCTCATTTAACCCTCCCAGCAAGTGTTATTGTACCCATTCCACAGATGAGGAAACTGGGGCTTGAGTAGTTAAATAACAGGCTCAGTTATACAACCAGTAAATGTTTGGCGGAACCAAGATTCAGAAGCAAGTCGATTATAAAACCCCATGGCCTAAAAAGTTGTTACTTATACAAAAGATAGGAGGGGTATGTTGGGTGTGAAAATAACATCGAGTTATTTTAACTTAATTAACCTATACCCTTGAAGGGCTACCTCGCTCAAGTTTACGATCTCTTCTTCACACAGTTCAACAAAATATATCCTACTCTAAAATCCTTAGCAGAGTTGACACTTCAGGGCATGGGTAGACTGGGGAAAAGCTTGCTTCTCCCTGATAACAGAATTTAATGATCTATGAAATAGTGAATGAAGAGAAGTAGAGATAAGTAAATACAGATCAGTAAGATAGAGAGGAGACCTAGAACCACTGAAGGATTTCATGTACAGCTGCGCAGTTTGTTCACTGTACAAAGGCATGTGGCTGAAGAGGTAAATGGGAATTTGCACCCCGACTTCATTCACCAAGCCTGGGCTTGTGTCCTCACCAGGGCTTCACTGACAGAGGAAAGGAACTTTAATAAACATTTACACAAAGCTGCAACATGAGTTAAGAGTGGCCTTGATAAACAGATTTCCTTTGTTTGTCTTTTGTTCTTTTACTCTCTTCTAAACTCATGGCATTATATTACCGCTCTGGATTTTGCATTATTCATGTCAAATAATCTGCTAAATAATATGTCCTAGAAGGCACGATCCGAGTCAAGGTAGCCCACATAAAAAAGAAAAAATAATGGCATAAATGATAAATGAAATAAAGATTTTTGAAGAAATTTTATGGTATTTAATTAATCTACCAGTTTTACTAAGTTGCTTTCAAGTGAAATGGCTCTTTACCAGCGCCTTTTGAAAAGGTTAGAAGTGAATTCCCTGAGCTACAATCATTAGCATATAGATGTCTCTAAGTGTTAATTTCTGTTTTCACTGAATGAATGTAATTTAAAATGAGGCCCTTTCAAATCAGTTAACTTCGGCCATTTGAGAAAGATAAGAAAAATGGACTCAAGCATGAACCCCCAGCAGAACCTGCTTCTTTGGGATAAGTACTACATGCCACAGCCACGCGCTACTTTGGGAAATTACAGACCTGTTCAAAAAGAGAAAGAGGGTTTGAGGTGAGCAGGTTAAAAGGACCCCAAACATTTGCTTTCGATTTAGCTAATCAAGAAGAGGAAATTGAAAATGAATGAGGAAATCAATTTTGAAAAATATGGAGTTGTGTCTCTCTGGAAAAACCCAGGAACGTTGCTGAAGGAATCCTTCAACATCACCTTTTTATTTGTGCCCAGCACCTGGCACACGGAAGCTACGCAGCACATTTTTGGTGAGTTGGGTTGTGTTATCTTACGCGGAAATGTACGTCTAATAATGATCTCGAAGATCATTTCGTCCTTTATTTTACTCATAGTCCTCTTACAACCCCTTCTTTTTCTAGCGATAACCCTTTAAAGGTATAAATCAGATCCCGTCATTCCTGCACTTAACAACACTTCAGCGATTCCCTTGCTTTTTCTTAGAATAAAATTCAAACTCTTTTGCACGGCCCATCAGACCCTCTATGATCTGTCTTTGTGGCCTGCCCTCACTCTCATCCTCACCGGGCCGGCCACACTGGTTTCCCTCAGTCTCTCACACACAGCTCTGTGCTACCTGGAGTCCTACTCTAACCCCTCTCTGAATGGAACGCTCTTCTTCCAACTCTGTGGCGGGCAACTCATCACCATTCCTCTAGACCTCAGGTCAAATGTCACATGCTTCAGGAAGCCAGCCCCAACCCCCAGTGGGTCTACATCTCATCACTCTCCTTCTATTATTATGCTTTTCCAAATCTGACATTGCAGTTCTTAGTGGCTGTCTTTCTTGCATGTATATAAGGGCTTTGTGAGAGTCGGGAGTTTGTCTCTTTTATTCAAAGCAATATCCCTAGTGCCAGCACACTAGGCACAGTGCCCAATTCTTTCTGGAGATCAAAGAACACTTCCTGACTTAATGAGTGAACAGCAGACAGGTAGATTTACCAGCCCTACTCTAGATTTTTGCAATGGCATGCAGACCTAAATATACACAAAGCCCATTGTTTATACAGAACAGGTTAAATTAGAAAGCCTAGAATCACTGCCTTCAAAGTGCTATTTTAAAAAGCCAACTAGGGGCGCTGGGTAGCTCAGTTAAGGGTGGCTCAGGTCATGATCTCGCGGTTTCTGAGTTTGAGCCCCGTGTCGGGCTCTGTGCTAACAGCTCAGAGCCTGGAGCCTGCTGCAGGTTCTGTGTCTTCTCCTGTCTCTGCCGCTCCCATGCTCATGCTCTGTCTCTCAATAATAAATAAACGTTAAAAAGTTATTTTAAGAAAAAGCCAAATACTACTCATACTCCTCTTAGCACTTAGCACACAGTAGTACAATAGCACTTAATACACAGTGCTGATCTCTCTACCACGCTTCCAACACTCAGTATTCTGACATAGCAAGGAGAAAAAAGTGAGTCTCAAATTGAGAGATGCTCATAAACATATGAAGTTATTGGTTTGGGGCTCCAATTTGTGTGACTGGGTGGTCTAATCGATCTCTAGGAGACTAGAGGAGAGCTGTTGACTCCTCCATTCACTCATTCTTCATTCAACAAGTGCTCTGGGAGACCTACCCACACACTCTCTTCTAGACAGTCAGCTGAGTGCTGCCTGTGCAGATACACAAAGTAAATTAAGGTCCCTCTTGGAATTTGATTTTAGGGAAGATGGTGGGGAAGCCCTCTCTGAGACGCTACTTAAAAGGACAACTTGAAGATGACAAGAAAGCGTTCATGCACACATCTGGAGGAAAAGTGTTCTGGGTATAGAGAACAGCATGTGCTGCAATGCTGATGGGAAACCAGGAGCACTGAAGAACTTAAAGAGGCCCCTGGGCCTGGGAACATACTAAGAAGAGGAGTGGATGACATTTTGAAGGGAAGCAGTGTCTGCATCATGGAGGACCTTGTAGGTCATAGCAATAACTCTCATAGTGCATTGGACAATGGAAAGCTATTGAAGGGGTTCAAATAGAAGCATGATGGGCTGTACTCTCATTTTAAAATATTATCCTGACCGATATGTGGGAAAAGATCGGTTGGACACCTATAAGTGTCTCTCCCTCACGTGGTAAAATTGTCTGACGAAATCTTGCCTTAACTAACAGGACCTCACTCAGTACTCTCAGAAAATTCCACTGGCTGTGTCTCACTTATCTGGGTATCGGATCTCACCATCATACTCAACATAACATGTAAGTACCCCGGGACACTGATGCTGGGAATATTGGGGAATCCTTGTGCTTTGACCCTGGAGCTGTAATGGGTTTCCTTGGGAACAACTTCATTCTGTTGAGAAGAGGTCATTCCTTTTTGGCTTGCTTGCTCGCATGTTTGTTTGTTTACATAGGTTCTAGGTATATAACTAAAGGTCATATTTTTTTAAAAATGTTTTTAACGTTTATTTATGTTTGAGACAGGGAGAGACACAGCATGAACAGGGGAGGGTCAGAGTGAGAGGGAGACACAGAATCCGAAGCAGGCTCCAGGCCCTGAGCTGTCAGCACAGAGCCCGACGCGGGGCTCGAACTCATGGACCGTGAGATCATGACCTGAGCCGAAGTCGGCCGCTTAACCGACTGAGCCACCCGGGCGACCCTCTAAAGGTCATATTTTTAAAGGCAGAAACTTCAGAACTATGACTCCTACCTCCCACTGTAGTGCTAAGCCAGCTCTCCCAAACCTTATTGACAAAGATGCTGCGTGGGCCATATCTCTGCACACGCAGACACACACACAGACCCACTAGGGGTGATGGATGAAGGGAACCAAGAGTTTTGTAGTTTTGTTTTCCTTTTTTCTAGGGCAAAAGTAGAATAATACCTTGAAGGTCATGTAGCAACTCAGTGGCTCAGATCACCACTCTACAATAGCTCCTTCCCTCTGCTTCAGGAAGCTATTTAAAGGACTCAATTCTCTCGAACTTCCTTCAGTTCAGAAAACACTGGTGCATTAAAAAACATATCTATTCTCTGTGCCCTAAATAATATCCTAGGTAGCCTGACTTGATATGTGAACGGAGATATGATGACAAATGCATTACCAAGAAGGACCCTAAACTGAAGGTATCAAAGCCCATATCCTTCAAGAAGGGTTACTTCTCTGTATTGAAGGTTAAGCTCTGGAGTTCACAAAATAAATGCGTCACTAGTTGGTAAATTCAGAATACCGTCTGGCTCATTTGTGCCCTCAAAGCCCTATTTATGCAACAAATATGCATCTACCACTATGATGGTGATAAATTTAGAAGACACAGCTAATAATTATCGTAACAGCTCATCTATTTTGAGCAACTATGTGTTTAACATATTTAATCCTCCTAATGTATCATTATGACAAAGCAACTGTTATTATACCCATTTTACAGATTAGAAAAACTGAGTTCCAGTAGGTAAATAATTTGCCAAGGTCACATTTCGAGTAAGTGACAGACCTACGATTCAAATCCTGGTCTGTCCAATTCCAGGTCTAAACTCTCAATTCTATGTAATGCTGTTTAGTGCCACTAAGAATCTCACAGTAGGAGACCCAAAACAAAATCTATTAATATTCACCTTGGAAAGTGTTGTTTGTAGTGGTGCTGTGGGTACTCAGAAAAAAAGTAGAAATAGAGTTTTAAGAGTAAATGAAGTGTACCCTGAATCTGTGTTGCCAGTATAATACAGAGATTATAATATCATTCCCTGGAGATACATTGCCTGACTTTTAATCTGCTTCTTGTGTTCTTGTTTCAGTTATTTAAGATTTCAGTGCCTCGGTTTCCCCATCTGTTACATGGGGATGATAATACCACATACTTTATCAGGTCAATAGGAGGGTTTAATGAGCAAAGTGGTTCCATGTGTTTAGAACAGCGTTGGACAAACAGTAAGCGTGCACCAAATGTTGCTAATCCTTATTTTTCTCAAAGAAAACGTAGGAGGTTATCCGTGTGGTTCAGGTGGTGGAAGAGAGAGCATTTTAAGCTGAAGGAACATGTGCAAAGACCTATAAGCAACAAAGACCTATAAGCAAAACAGTGTGACAGAGTCAAAGCATTTTGAGGCCTCTGTCGCTTAGAACTTCCATGTGTGCGGGAAGGAGGCATCATTACATGATAGGAGAGGGAGGCATGCGCCATGACATTAAAATGATCTTGCATGTAATACTTGAATGAGAGAAGAACTTGTATTCGGTTCTCTTCGGTAAAATGGAAGAATTTGACGAAATGTAACCCTTTGCAGCCATAATAATTACCAAATCTTACAATACCATTTTGAAGTTCTTGTGGAATTCATTCTTGCTTTTTTTTTTTTAAATCTAGCTAGCCACCTGACATTCTTAAAACAGAGTCCTTATCTGCTGATGTAAATTCCTGACTTACGTTTAATGCCATCAGGTTGAGTGGTGCCCATATCCCTGTAAATAGACAATCTTGAAATTTTGGTAATTTGTGTATTTTGGTCAAATTTTGGATTAATTTAAACTTCTTACCTAGATAGTATCAATCCTTTCATGGAATCTTTTTTCCTTTTTTTTTTTTTTTTTTTTTTTAATAAACAAGTCTATGAAAAAATATATAAATCTTCAGAAAGAATAACATAGAGAAACACTAGGGACACAAAATAGTAACATTCGTTAATGCCACACAGTAATATTTATCTAACAAATGTATGCAGCGTGCTTGACATTTCCTATGGTATCAGTGTTTCTTACTTAGTTATTTTTTTTTCACTTATGGTAGCATAAGTGCATTTGAGTAGTAAATATGTTTTGTGCCTAAAACGTCCACATTTCTAAAAACATATACATCTTGCTTTTTAATACCTTCTCGATACATTTTTTGGAGATGGCTCCAGAGCCTAATATCCATCCAAAGGTCTGCTATTAGGGAAATCATTTGTTTCCAGTCAGTCCAATAGCTGCATAAATAGGAATTGCCATTGTTCTGTAGATCACAGCATTATGTTATTTATAAAGTGCCGCTGTGGAATAGAGTGTTACCATCCATCAGGATCCAATCAGCAAGGAAGCTGGCAGGGGGAAGTGGGGTGCGTAAGAATGCATTGGCACAGACTATTTAAACTGGCAGATTCTGGAGGTTCAACCTGGCAGTGGTTTTTGAAACTAATTTATTTGTTATTTGCGGGAAAGGGTTACCACTTTGAAACATACTCGGAAAGTTTCCAATTTCAGGACATGGAAGAGCCAAACACTGCAACTAGCATTCTCATGTGATTTCCTCCCAATACCCCCTTCCCCCCATCCACATAACTGATAAGATGTCATTTCATTCCTTGCCATGGTTACATTTTTTTTTGCTCATTCCCTATTTCTGTTTTTAAAATTGAATCCTCTCCGAATTCTTTTCCATTTTTAAACACCACCTGCTCTTCTTTCTAAAGTACCTCCAAAACAGGTTCACATCTCTTGAGAGTCCCATTAGATTTGGAAGTGATATATACGTGCTGTTAGTGGCTCAGCATTAAAGGCTAGGGTAGGTACTAGTTCGTTATTCTCCTATATTAGTATTATGTAGACGTAGTCAAAATGCCATGGGCATCTATATTTTCAATGCAATTCCGATCAAAAGCACAATAGGATTTTTCATACACTTTGGCAAAATGATTTTTAAATTCATTTATGGGAATCAAGCTCTAAACCTAGCTAAGCATGTTTGGGGGAAAAAAGCAAAGAACAAAGAGGTCTTGTTCAACTAAAAATAAATATTTTTATATAAAGTCATGGTAATTAATATAATGAGGTCACAGGGTAGAAAAGGGCAAATTGATCAATGGAACTGAATAAGAATCCCAGAATCAGAAGTGTGCATACAGGTGAATTTGCTAAATGGTAAAATATGCATTGAAAACAATCATCAAAAACAAACTATTCCAAAAAATGATATCTGGACATTAGCTTCACTTATTAAACAATAATAAAAAAAATAAAATCAGACTCTTAACAAAAAAACATACTCAGACATAAATTCCAAGAGAATTAAAACTTACATAGAAAAAAATAGGATATAAAAAATAACATCTTGTGTCCTTAAGATGTTAAACAATCAGGAGTTATAAAAGAATAGATGAATTAGTTTTGCCAGATCAAAATTAATACCTTTGTGTACTAAAGACATCATAAACAAAGGATAAAAAGAAACCACACGCTGGGGGAAGACATTTGAAATACATATCAAAAGGCATGAGAATCCAGAAAATTAACAAAAAGAAAGAAGAAAAAAGAAAAAAAAAAAAACACCTCTCACATGTGATAAAAACACAACCAAATAGTAAAATGAGCTAAAGATGTGAACAAATAGCAAAAAAAGAAAACCTGAATTGCCAATTAACACAACCATTTGGAAAAATGTTGACACATACCAGTATTATTAAAATACTATTTCATACCAATCAGTGTGGCAAAAACAAAAATTAAGTCTGTAACACTAAGTGTTGGTGAGGATTTAGGTAACCCACTAATTGCTGCTGGGGGTATAAATCATCAGGATCAATTATGAAAGCATTGTGGCTTACAGTACCTTGTAATAAAGAAAACGTACAGCATTTAAAATCCTGCAGTTCAATTCCTGGGTATATATCTAACAACAACATAAACCACACAAACAAAACTCTCATAAGGGGACACAAATTAAAATATTTTTGCAGCATTATTTGTAATAGTGAAAACTTTGAAACAACCAAAAAAAATAGCGTGTAGAGAAATGGATACATTTTGGTATAAACTTTAAAAGCTGTAAAAGTGAAATACACATACACATAGCTCGATAAAATGATATATACCATGATGATAGATCAATAGATAGATTGACATGGATCGATCTCAAAATATAACGTGTAGGTTTTTTTTTTAAAGAAAGCTATAGAACAATATGTATAGGCTGATAGCATCATGTAATTTTTTTCAAACACACAAGCTGAAAATAGCATATCTTGTTTATGATTATATATGCAGTAAAAGTATAAAAAATACATGTACAATTTGTGAATGTAATTACCTTTGGGGACAAAAGGGAGGGACTATAATGTTTTATTTATTTAAAAAGTATGAAGCAAATATGACAAAATATTATTCATTAATTCGGGATGGGAGTGTTGTCTGCCATGGAAAAAGAAAGCTATAAGGAGGGGCTATGTAATATTTCTGCTTCCTACACACTCAAAGAGTTAATGTCATATCTCATTTCACACAAGTTTACCTTCCTGAACTTGAGTTATGGTTATTTTTCACATTAATATTGGAATAAATTTTACTTTAAACAACTTAAAATATCTACATTTAAGAAGCAACTGACTCCTGAGCTTACACAGACATAAACTGGTAGGGAAGATTTAGGTATTTGGAATCACTAACAGTTTTATTAGAACTGCAGGCAGAAATCAGGAGGGGCTCTCACTTGGAATCCTCCTTCCCCTCCCAGTCAGCCACGGAGCTCTGATATTCCACCACCCGTTATTTCCTCCTGACCACCCTCATTCTTGTCCTCTCATTGCCTTCTTTTCTACTATCAAGGGGTAGCTATACCTATTAATATTTTAATATACATGCAATTTTTAACACCTTTCTAATCTAACAGGACATCCAGCTAAGATGCAGAAAGTTTTGATAAGAAGAATGGGAATAAGAAATACCCTATGTCAGAGCATTTACTAATTAATTTGGACTAATTTTGGATTAGTGGAGAACAACTCCAAAACAACTTCAAAAGTCTCGATAGTTCTTCGCTGAACTATCTGGAAGATGTTACCTTCTCGGTACCATTTTTGGGTCAACAGCAAATAAAGGCACACAAGCTTTTCACCATCATACCATCTATTGTCCAGGAAAAGTTACAGGGTCCAGGAACCCCAGGGATTTGTTTTTCATTTGCCTGGACGGGGAGAAAATGGAATGTTGGTGACCACTTAGTAAAACCTACCAAGGCATAGGCCACCATTAAGGCTGGGGCCTAAAGAGGACAGTCAAAAAGGACAGTCAATGCAAGGTTGGAAGGAGAGGTGAGAGGTACAGAGAACTAGACTTCCCAATCCCTACCTAAAAGTATCTCTTAATAGATCCAAATAGTTGTTTGACATATAGAAATGGGGGGGGGGTAGTTTTAGCCTAATGCTTTTAATGTAGACATGAGTGTAATATGTGCAAGATGCCCTGAATCAGAAACACAAGACGGGCTCATTCAGGACTTTTCCGTGTTTAGAGACAATTCAAGCAAGGTCTCTTCTATTTTGCTGATGCCTGCAATTGACAAATAGGTGCTAGGTCTTTAATGATTTAATATGCTTGTGAGAAAACACAATAAGCAAAGAGGAGTAGTTCATTCTCATTCTTTTACTTCTGTAGATTGGATCCAACATAAGAAAATGAAAATTTGTTGATGTTCCAGAAATACTTTGAGCTGATCTTTAAAAATATTTTAAGGGCATTTTATTTTCTTCAATGAAGCTAGAGCTTTGTGCAATTACACCTAAAATTAATCTCATTAGGATGAGTGTCTTCACCAAATTTATTTATTATACTATGGCCTCTCTAATATATTTGATTCTCTTCTGGCCATTATTTAATTGTAATTATCTGTGCTGGCAGTTCTCTAAGTGAAGTTGTATACTAGATATTTTTTTATGTCCAAGGCAGTTTAATGCCAAAATGTATCCATGTTCTGTTACAAGAAATTCTAAACAAATCTTACAGAGCTTGTCTGCTTCTTTTATCTTTTGTAAAAACTATCGGTAGTTGCAAAAAATAACATAATCTTCCTCAAGCATAGTATTTAATTATTGGCTCATAATATTATTAAGTTCAATGCAGCAACTATAATGAGTTTGTGTTCAATTCTGCATTCAGAATCAAGATCTAGGGATTAAGTAATCTTCTTACATTCGTATTCATAACCAAAATCCAAAAGCACTATCTCCATTTGATAAGATGTAAAACCTCAAGGAAATTGCTATGGTCAGCCAGATCTGTAGTTCTAATTTTGATGGTAGAGATAATATGATAAACTTCTGTATGATTTTTTTTTCTTACAGTTCATTTAGACCTGCTGCATTTCTTTGCAGGCATGTCTCTGATAGCAAAGCCAGAAGTTGTTCCCCACCCCCCATCTTTCCCTTTTTTTTTGACAAAGAAAGAAAACAGAGTCAGCGAGTAATCCTTCTCTTAGAATAAGAGCAGCAGAGCCTTTTCAAGAACCTTCATTATTTTATGTAGTAAATGTTCACAGCTCTCAAATTTATTGGCATAGCTGTCAACATGTATATTCAGTTTGATAATAATGTTCCAGCTTAACGAGGACTCTTGGAATTATTATTAAATTTCATTACTTTCTGCAAATGTTCATGCTGATTAAGCCCACCCTTTCAGGCTCTACCACACTTAGACCAATCATAGTGTGACGAGAGCTAACGTGCTTTCCACAGGACCTGTCTTGTCGAATCTTTAAATATAATTTAATGAAATGTCTGTTGACGTAACTTTGGAAAGTGGAAAACTCATTTATAAAATCAACCAACCATACCCGAAGAACATTTGCACTCTCTGACATGACAAGAATTCCTTCAACATTTTGGACTGTTTTTGAATGGAAAGAATTGCCACGTGTGGCATTTGCCAAATATTCTGTCCATTGTACTCTGCTACAAATGCAGCTCATCTTTCCTGGAGAACATCACTCCCAAGGCTCAGCTCCCCATAAAAAAAATGCTTTGAAAAGTGTACAATGACATAGAAATATATTATGATATTATCTTTACAGATGTTGACAGTCAGAATAGATCTTGCCAAACTCTTGATGATTTTGAAAGGTAATAGGTAAATGCCATAGGAATATATCATATATTATCAATACTGCCATAGGAGGAAGTCTAGAGAGTAATTTTATGCACAGAATGGAGGAGGCCTGCACATGAAATATACATGTGTCCACATACACACCCCCACAAACTTATGTGATATATGTAATTTCCAACATGGAATATGAAAATGTTCAATGCAATAAGAATGAGAGGTGTGGCAACAACAGAAAGAGTGTGGACCCATTAAAATCTTCATGGGCAAGCTGTGGGCTAAGAATATTCTATTTGGAAAAGAATGACAGTCCAAATCAGGTTGAATTTGGGGTGCTCCCATAGTGCCTTTGACTTCTGTTTCTGCAGGAACCACATCTTTATACTTATTCATTACTGATTTGTCCTTCTCACTTTTCATGAGTTCTTTGGGGTCAATGACCTTGCCTTTTTTCAGGTTTCATTTCCTTAGAACCTAGAAGAGTATCTAAAACATCAGAGGTGATCAGTAAATGTTAAGGAGATGAATTAAAAATATAGAAAACAATTATGGCCAAAAAACAACTTTGGAAATTTCCTTACGTACAAATTTGTTTAAAATTATTTTCGTATTCCTAGAAATAAAGGCGGTACTGATGAAGATGGAGACAGAAATGTGTTTTCTAAAATCCTGAAAGATTATTTTATCATCTTTCTTTCTGATATGGTTTGGTTGGAAATGTATCCCTTATTCAAATCAGCAAATATTTGAATGTCTACCTTACTAGGTAGCATCAAGATGATAGAAAGTAATATATGAAATACATTCCCTACTCATGAGGACACATCGTTTGTTTCAAATGCATGCTAATTTTACAAAGCCCATTTCAACATATCCTCAGAAGTGTAAAATTTTGAGAGAACTGCGTGCTGTGAGAATCGAATGTTTTTCTCTTGGAAGAGTTCGTGGAAAAGGCGTATTTCAAGTTGCTCTTTGAAGTGCAGCAAGATGGTGAATAAGTGAAGGAGGCCTTGGGCGAAAATAAAAGTCGGCTTCTAGGGGAGTAGATATGAAAAGGAGGCCATGAGAGCCTGCCCCAAACAAACAATGATCAGCAAAAGTAGAACCCAGAAAGGTTTTGGAGACAACAGTTTCCCATTTAAGACAATTTGGAACGCAGGACATTAGGAGATTATGATAAAGAATGAAATAATCAGGAAATGGGCTTCCAGGTGATTCAAACAATAACAGTCATTTATCCTTTCAACCAGACTTTACTGAATGATTTTTATGTTCACATAGAGAAGGGGAAAGAAAAGGATTTTAGAAATAGTATTTTTTTAAATGGCACTTGTTGAGCTATTTTGTGCCAGGCCCAGTGATTTGCATATATTATCTCAAGCTTTATGGTAATTCCTTTCGCAAAAGGAAAGTGAAGTACAGAGAAGTTATCTGTCCCAAAGTCACAGAGCTATTAAGTGTACTTGAATCTTTCTGTGCCAAATACCTATGGTCTTTTCATTCCCGATCCCCTGCCCCTTACAGTCTGACATAAAAGACAGAGAGAGAGAGAGAGAGAGAGAGAGAGAGAGAGAAAGGGAAATAGGGCCATTAAATAGTAGGTGAAAAAGCAAGACACAGAGGCAATTGCAAAATGGAAGAGTTTAATCAAACTCCTGGACAAAACAAACACGCAAAAGAATGCTGGAGAAACAGGAAACAAACTATTTCACCGACAAACTTACACATCCATACCTATGTCTACAAATCCGGAATCTCAGTTTCTTAATCATTTAATCTATTTTGAATCATCTGACAACTGCTATTTTATTCACCTACAATGTTTACCCACAGATATCATTGTGTCATGCTGAGTTTGGGATGATATTAGAGCACATAACTCAGCAACAATTGGAGTTATGCGAGTAATCTTCAGAAAAATCTCTCCAACAGACGCAGGACTGATAATCACCCTCAAACAGGTGGTGTCCAGGACCTACCATAAGAAGAACTGATCAATCCCAGAGTTAAATCCAGACTCTTGACATGGTCTTCAGCCTAATGTTTGCATTCACCATGATTTTTCCATCTCTAATTTAAGGTCCAAAATCTCTTCTTCAGTTTCCTTTTATGATAATGCACCAAAATTAAACAATAAACATGAATGTTCTATGGGAATCTGACTCCATAGTCTCCAAAAAGTAAGTAACTAGATTCAATCCTATGGGGCACTGGAAGAGGCTCGGCAGGTACTTTCTGCCGAGGAACATAGTACTTTCGCATCAGTGGTGTGTGTTCACACTGCCAGTCCTTTAATCAACCCGTGGAACATATTCGATGCAATGCCTGGGCAACGCCTGGCCTTAGAAAGCATGGCGGCAGGACCATCTGCTGAAAGAGCCATGTTGAAAAAGATCTTAGGCCTCTGAATCAGATGCTCTATGATTTGAAAGCAAGTTCCAGTACTTTATTTCTCCTCCTTCTCTTCTGTGACATCAGACTAGCAGAAGTTCCCATCCGGGTTTTTTTCAATGCTTTCAACGAGGTAAACCATGAAAGAGCTTATGATTGTACCTGATACTTAGCAGAGCCCCTGCAAATAATAGTTATTCCTGATATTGTTTGATTTGCCTTGTAACATAGCTAAGAAAGCAGAAGCATGAAGAGTTTAAATGTCTTTTCTGCTATCATACAGTGAAAAGATCTGGACTGACTCCAAATTTGTGTTCATAGCTGAGAAGAATCTCTGATCTGGAGAAAAATGCATTTTAAAAACATGAATTTAGGGGTCAGAGTTGCTAGGGCAATTTCATAATTTTATAATTAACTAAAAATAGCTTTATTATATGCCAGGGGATCTCAACAGCAGTCCCAATTTGATCCAGACATCTACGCTTCACTGCTTATACTTCACAACAAACCTTCAAATTGGAAAATTCACTGAAGTAATTAAGATTTTTAATTGGAAGAAAAAGTATACAATTTGCAAAATGTATATAATTAGCCCTCAGACCACTTACTGATCCAACACATAATTTCCCAAACAATTGCACAATTCTATACATAGTCTTTGCTAAAAATGGAACCATACTATTAAAACAAAACAGCCAGAATTAACTTATAGGGTAAATGTGTCCTGATCGAATTATATTCCTACTTCTTGGCATTTAACCCAATTCCCTTTAATGTTTCACTTCTTTCTTTAATGCTTTCAAGCTTGTTTTTTTATTAATTATACAAATCATTAGTATTAAAAGACAATATAATGGTTTCAAGAAGTAGCTTCACAGACTATCTGCATATTTAATCAACTGCCTCTAAATTTTTAATCACTTGAGTCCAGGTTCTTGTCTTGAAGCTTAACTTGGTAACAAACCTACCAACTGGTAGAACTAATTGGTACAGAATCAGTCAATAATTTATAAGGAAAGGAAAAAAAAATATTGGATGTTACGAAGGTGTAAGACCACCAGCAGCAGTTATTTCTAAGAGGGGACAGCAAAAGAGCTCTTGGTTCCACAAATTCATGGCGCACTGGTGACATCCACTGGCTGTCCTTTGACATTGTCCAGATTCTTTGGATTTTTAGTCTAAGACTGGGGGTGAAAATCTGTGGGTTTTACATACTTATGCCTTTCTTTAGTGTTCACATTATTTGGATTACTATGTCCGTTACATTTAGGACATCATGGGTTCTAATTTTTAAAAGCTTGAAATTCAATAATCCATGAGAATCACTCTGTATATTTTGAGTTAGAGGACACTGATGAAGCTCCTTACCTCTGTGAGTTTGAAAGAAGACAAACTAAAACATAGTGACAGGAGAAAATATCTTCACCTGTTATATAATCAGTAAATATCAATATTGTCATTTTATACTGAAAAGAATTTGGTAAATTGCTTTGCTGTAATTTTGAAAGCAGTGAAATATTTGACAAAAATGAGCACTAGGGAGGAATGGTCAAGTGCATTAACATAGAGGCTCTGAACGGGTAATAAGCATCAGAATCTGGATTGCTTATTACAGATGTAGATTTCTGGACTCTACTGCAGAACTGCATCAGAATCTTTGAGAAGTTTCTAATGCAGTTTGTTCAAAAATGCACTTTGAAGAACACTGCACTAAGAGAGAGACTGTCTTATTCCTAATGCTCCAATTCCATACAGCACGCAGATCATGTACTATTTTGGTCATCCTATGGGGGGCAACACGGAAAAGAGGTTCAACTTTGTCAGTGGAACAAATTCTTTTTTTTTTTAATTATTTTTATTTTATAGAGAAAGAGAGAGCACGAGCAGAGTAGAGGGACAGAGGAAAAGAGAGAGAATCTTAAGCAGGCTCCACAAACAGTAGGGAGCCCAGCGCCGGGGCTTGACCCCACAACCCTGGGATCATGAACTGAGCCCAAAGCAAGAGTCAGACACTCAACCAATCACCGAGGCACCCCTGGAACAAATTCTGTAAATATTTTTTTTTTGTATTATGTTACTTTCTAAAATGTGATCATCAAACCATTAAAAAATTAGTATTTTTTAATTTCTTCAAGTTGTCAGGCAGGGCATATAAGACAGAAATCACTTATGATTATATACAAATAAAAGTCAGATGCCCAGAAAAAATGAGGTTAAATGGGTGGAGGATAACTAGTGTGAAACACTCAAAGGCAATGCATAATTTATATTCACTATACATATCAATGTGTTAGCAGTACTATATTAGTGGTGGTAAAATTATAGGTGATTTTTCTCTTTTTTTCCCCTACTGTCATCTGATTTTCCTTTAATGAAGATGTGTTATTTATGATATTTCTTTTAAGTTTAGGTAAACATCCCTTACATGTTCTGGGGAAATTATGGTTGTGCAGGAAGGAGTCAGGGGCAAATTCAGCAGTCCTATGATATTTAATCAATCGTCCTCATCACCATTATTTTCATCATCGTCCCCCTAAATCCCATGACTAAACCTTCAATCAATCAGAAGCTTTGAGGATGATTTTAAGAATTGAATTAGTGCACAAAGAGTTTGGCTATTTACTTGGAAGCTATGATTTAATAACTTTAAGTTAATAATTGTGACTTGGGGTAAAGAACAGTTTTGAGAAAGACCGAGAAGTTAAGAGATGTAAGGGCAAGAAAGGCGAAGGCTAAGCTGTTTTCTATGAAAACCCAGGAAAAGGTATTAGAGACATGGGGTTATAAAATGGTACGAGCAGGAGAGACAGCATCTCGTACTTAGTATCTAGTACTAGCAGGAGAGACAGCATCTAGTACTTAGTTAAAAGGAAGAAAACTATTATTTTCCATTTGGGGAAGAGACTGATTATTAACCAGGGAGCTTGCAATTCTGGGTAAGTTATTTCTTTTTACTGTAGTAAAATGTAACAATGTTACAATGCATAGCAACACCGAAAACAGGAATGTCCTTTCAGAAAACATGCTCAACAACCTGCAGGCTCCCAAGGCCCTGGGTAGGATTCCTGTGTGTTTGGGATAATGTTGCTGTAAGAGGACTGAGAAGTTTGATGCTAAAGCTGCTTTGGAATCTTTACTAGTCCTTCAGGATAAAAGCTGAAAGTTAGCCTAGACTTGGAAGATACAAATAGGTCTCTTTTTAAAAAAAAATTTTTTTAACGTTTATTTATTTTTGAGTGACAGAGAGAGAGAGAGGATGAGCAGAGGAAGGGCAGGGAATGGGAGACACAGAATCGGAAGCAGGCTCCAGGCTCTGAGCTGTCAGCACAGAGCCCGATGCAGGCTTTGAACCCACGAAATGTAAGATGATGACCTGAGCTGAAGTCAGACACTTAACCGACTGAGCCATCCAGGCACCCCCAAACAGGTCTCTTTTAATGAAAGTTCTCTAGTTCTTTGAGTTACAAAGACCAGAGCCTACGGAGAGAGCCCAAATACAGATTTCTCTTCTTTCCTTCAGAAATTGGCAGGCAGGCATCCCACATGTTTTGACAGAAGAGTAACATGCTCAGATTGAAACACTGGATGGACATGACACCCAATTATCCACACGTGTACCTTACTCTATAGACAAAAATGCCAGTTCACATTTAAGCAAACTGAAAAAAATAGTATAAAATGACATGCCTTTTTGACTCTAAAATTAAAAGAGATTTATCTTTCTTATTATAAAAATATACCCATGCATAAAACAATTATAAAGAAAAAAAAATAAAGCCAAATGTACAGTCACCCCAAAATCTCACCAATGTTATATTATAGGCAGAGCAGGGTCAACTACTTGCACTATCATTTTGTGAACTTCCTTCCAGCATGTGCACGTGCACGCACACACACACACACACACACACACACTTTTTTTTCTCAAAAATTGTGGAGGTTTTTTTTCCATATCAGTGAATATAGATAAATGATCACTCATTGTGATCATTATGACCAATCCCTTAGGTATTTCTTGTTTCCAGATTTTCACAATTATAAATGATGCTGCAATAAACAATTACTCTTGCCCACCTTCCAAACCATTGTCTACATACCCTTAGAATAAAACCCAAATCCTTCTCCTTGGCTTCAAAGGGCCTGGATGGTCTAAACGGTACCTGTCTCTCTATCTCCCCCGTTACACACCACATTCAATCATTGTGCTCCTCAGAATGTTGTATTATATTTTGCTTTGGGCTTTCACACATATTCTTTTCACTGCTTGGAAAGCTCTTCTCCACAGGATTTTTACATGGTTACTTTTTAAACTGTTTGTCTCTCCTTAAGTGATACTTCCCTACAGAGATCTTCTCTACCTATCTTATTAAACGTACAGTACCCATCTTCTTGTTCTTGTTAGTAGCTCCTTCCAAGTATCTTGAAAACATTTTTAAAATTTGCTTTCCTGTTTTTGTCTGTATTCTCAAAGAGAACAGAAACTCGACAAGATCAGTGGTTGTGTCTTTCATGTACATCAATTCATAATCAAGCATATAGTAGACACTAACAAAGTGTATCACATGAATGAATAAGTGAACAAATGGATTGATGAGTACATGTTGATGCTCTACTTGACAAATTTTCTCCTTAGAGTAAGTTTCTAGAAATAGAATTTCCAGATAAAGGGGAATGAACATTTTCTATTTTTTTTTATAAATATTGCAAAATATTATTCATCTATAAAAAGAGAAGGATATTTGTGACAACATGCGTGAACCTTGAGGACATTATGCTAAACAAAATAAGTCAGACAGAGAAAGACAAATACTGTATGATCTCACTTCTATGTGAAATCTAAACCACACACACACACACACACACACACACACACACACAAACTGAACTCCTAGATACAGAGAACAGATTGATGATTGCCAGAGGTGGGGGGTGAGGGATGGGTGAAATGGGTAAAGGTGATCAAAAAGGTACAAACTTTCAGTTATAAAATATATGTAAGTCCTGAGAATGTAATGTACAGCATGGTGACTATAGTAATGAGTAGATCTTTTTTTTTTTTTTTTTCAACGTTTTTATTTATTTTTGGGACAGAGAGACAGAGCATGAACGGGGGAGGGGCAGAGAGAGAGGGAGACACAGAATCGGAAACAGGCTCCAGGCTCTGAGCCATCAGCCCGGAGCCTGACGCGGGGCTCGAACTCACGGACCGCGAGATCGTGACCTGGCTGAAGTCGGACGCTTAACCGACTGCGCCACCCAGGCGCCCCAGTAATGAGTAGATCTTAAAAGTTCACATTACAAGAAAAAAATTGTAACTATGTGTGATGATGAATGTTAACTAAGGTAATCGTGATTATCATTTCACAAAATATAAATACAGCAAACCATGATGTTGTACACACGTAAAACTAATAAAATGCTCTATGTCAATTATTTCTCAATTTTTTAATCACAAAAAAATATATATATCGCCTAACTCTTCTACCAAAGTATGGAGTCCTCGAAATTCCCACCAGTAACACGATAGGAATGTTTAACTTCCCCCACATCCTTGACAACACTCGATACCAATCTGTTAGGAAAAGAAATAACCAATTAAAATTTAAATTTTAGTTGCTGAATGCTAATGAGACTGGACATCTTTTTATATGTTTACTGGCTGTCTATTTTTCATAACGACCACTTGACCATTCAATAAGAGAAGCAAAATTATTATTTTTTGATTCCAATATCCACTTCCTTCACTTCTTAACTATATTAATCTCTAACACTGTGAAACTTATTTTTCTAAATGTTGTATTTTTCCTGTCTTTTTATATTTAATTTTTCATGACATTTTATATAATTTTCAAAATTTTATTTTTATTATTTTTTAAGTTTTTATTTAAATTCTAGTTAGTTAACATACAATGTAATATTTGTTGCAGGAGTAGAATTTAGTGATTCATCACTTACATATACCACCCAGAGCTCATCACAACAAGTGCCCTCCTTAATACACATCACCATTTAGCCCATCCCTTCCTTACCTCCCTAATAACATTCATATCATAGGAGTCCCAGAAGAAGAAGGGAGGGGAAAAGGGGCAAAAGTCTTATTTGAGCAAATTACAACTGAAAACTTCCCTAATCTGGGGAAGAAAACAGACATCCAAATCCCGGAGGCACACAGAACTCCCATCAAAATCAACAAAAGCAGACCAACACCAAGACATATCACAGTAAAAATTGCAAAATACAGAAATAAGGGAAGAATCCTGAAAGCAGCAAAGGAGAAGAAATCCCTAACCTACAAAGGAAAACAAGGTTAGCGGCAGCCCAGAAACTTGGCAGGCCAGAGGGAGAGGCAGGAAACATCGAATGTGCCCAATGGGAAAAATCTGCAGCCAAGAACCTTTAGCCAGCAAGTCTGTCGTTCAGAATAGAAGAGATAAAGACTTTCCCAGTAAACAAAAACTAAAGGAGTCCGTGACCACTAAACCAGCCCTGCAAGAAATATTAAAGGGGACTCTTTGAGTGGAAAAGAAAGAGCGACAGCAACAAAGCCTAAAAAAGGAACTAGAAAAAGTCTCCAGAAACACCAACTTTACAGGTAATACAATGGCACTAAATTCTTATCTATCAATAACAACTCTGAATGTAGATGGACTAAATGCTCCAGTCAAAAGACATAGGGTACCAGGATGCCTATCTATTTGTTAACTGCCATTTCATTTCTTTGTTTTTTGTCCCATTGGAATGTATGTCTTACTTACTGATATATGACAATGGTATCAATGTTTTATCCAAATTTTCTTTTGTTACCATGCCCTACATAGAGTGGTATCCTTTTATATAGGTTTTAATTTTGTATGTGTCAATGCCTTTTTTTATTTCTGGCTTTAATATCATGATTAAATACAACCATGACTTTACAAAAATATTCCCCCATAATTTTTCTGATTTTTTATGATTTCATATTTTATGTTTAAAGGTTTTTGAACTATCTGAAATTTATTATGGCATAAAGAGAGCAGTAAGGAGCCATGAGATGCTAGTTGTCCCATTAAACCTAAAAAAGCAACTGTTCCCTCATTGATATCTGCTTCCATGCATATTCTTGATTCTTTTTCTGGTTTCTTATCAAAGAGATACAATTTGCTCAATGATACTTGAGTGCAACAGACCTCATCTTCATAGAAATTCAAGGCATGGTTCTAGGCAATGAGGGTTGTGGCTTGATCTGGTGGTTAGTGCCATTTGATCCTCTAGCTAAAAATGTTGCTGTGAAATGGATCTTCTGACATCAGAAAAAAGGCCCCTTGGTGCTCTGAGAAGTCTATTCCCAACTACAGGTTCTGCCACAAAAGCCCTCATCTCTGCTGTCAGAGGTAAAATGCTTCAGTCTAGTGTCCTAGGCATCCTCCACTCACCCACCCGTCCATGGAGCTGTAAAAGGAACACACATTTCTGCTCCTCAAGGAAAACCCCAAACAATCATCTCCTTCCTAATTTAAGCTAACCTATATTTCTCTCTTCTTTGGTTAGGCCATTTCTACTTCTTGCAACATAGAAATTCCTTTTCTCCTCTTTGGATAATCTATTTTTACTACCCTTCAATAGTCAGGATGTTAGCACCTTTTTTTTTTTTTTTTCCAGATGTGTAGGATACAATGTATAAGAGTAGCTTAGATGTTTACACTTACAAGGTTGGTCTCTGCTTCCTGAACTAATAATGGGAAAATTAGTAGCTTTCTTCTTCTCTGGTGAGGCTTCAGCAAAGACAACAAAAATAAGTGGGATTAATTAAATTATACAATGATCACATCAGTCTATTTAAAAATTATTCAATCACTGTTACTTTATGGTTTAATATCTGTTGTAGTAACTAACACCTCACCATTTTCTAAGTGTTCCTGGCTATTTCTTGTATGCTTATTCTTCCAGAGTTAAAGTAGATAGATGATAGATAGATAGATAGATAGATAGATACAGATAGATACATACAGATATAGATAGATATAGATATGTAGATATATCTATATCTATCTATATCTGTATATTTTTTTCAAAGGTCTGGAATCATTTTCTCATGATGTGTTACAGGAACTCAGGATCTAAGAGTTCCGAAACTGATCTCATATTCAATTCCTCCTCATCATTGTACTGAGTTCATTCAACAAGTCTCTACTGAGCACTTAATATCAGCCTTAGACACTTTGCTAAATTCTGAGGCTACAACCAAGAGGAACATAGTCCTTCCTTGCCAGGAACTTACACTTAATAGGAAAAAAAAATCAATGAATAATTCAACAGAGAGTGATGAGTGTTAAGATGGAAAAGTTGAAGGACTATATTGTTGGATAATTTAATCTAATCCATAGTCAAGAAAATTGTCCTGAAGAAAGTAATATTGTCACAGGAGCTCTAAAAGGGCAAAACAGTTACTTGAATTGGAGAGAAGTGTAAAAGAATGTGTTTAACATAAAGGGAATGGTACGTGCAAAAACCTGAAGTTAAAGAGAACATTTCAGAATAGAGTCTATTTCAGGGAACAGACTGGAAGATAGAATGCAAGGAAGAGTGGCTAAAGATTATGCTAGAAATACAAAAGTGAAAATATGAGAGCCTCATAGTTATGTTAGGATTCTTTATCCAAGGGCAGTAAGAAGCGATTGAAGCTTTTAAGTAGAAGAGTGCCAAGACCAGTATTTTTGAGAGATGACTGACAGTAGAGTGCAGAATGAACTTGGGGAGGGAGAGTAGGTGTGGAGAAAAATCAGAGGAAGAAACACGATTCAAGAGTCTGCTCTGGTAGTCTAGGAAAGAAAGTGGTCTAGATTTGTGTAATGGCAATGGAAGTGGAGAGAAATACACTTGGTGTTCTTTGGATGTGGAAGGTGACAGTTTCTCAATATCTTCTAGGTTATTGTTTGGGAAACTGAATGATGGCACCATGTTTACTGAGCTGTGAGGCTCTGGTAGGGACCAGGTCTTGGGGGAAGATAAAGAGATCCATGGAAATGTGGAGTTTGATGTAACTATAAGACGTGTAAAGGGAGATGTTGAATGGGTAGCTGTGTAGCAGGATTCTTGCACAGAGAGTCATGACACTGAGGCTTTTCTTTCCAGGAAGCATCTTTATTCGTGCCAGCACTGCTCGGGGGGGTTCATACCCGAACAACTGGGTTTCCGAATGCCATGTGGTGTAGTTTTTAAATATGTTTCTACTTCCTTGTCTTCCATATATGGCGACACACAAATACGTGGTCTGATTAAGTGGTCTCATGTTACAAGGTCATGAGGGATGTTGTCACGTACACGTATAGCCAGGTTGCCTTGAGGTTGTTTTTTTTCCCTTTCCTTAAGGGAAGGGGCCCTACCACAGCTGAATACATGGATCTAAAGTTCAGAAAGAAGGCACAGGTTTTAAAGCCACTTAGTATGTGAAGTCATGACATTAAAGGAAAGAGTCTTCAGGGACAGGGTAAAATAAGAAGGGAGGGGGTTAAGCCTAGGATCTAGCTAAGCATAGCAAAATTTAAGGGATGAGCAAAAAGGAAAATGAGTTGTAAAGAAGACCAAAAAGAGGTACCCAGAAGGATAGGAAGAATATAAGAATTCTGTGGACATGGAAACCAAAAGAAGGGAGTGATTCAAGGAGAGAGTGATAGCACCAATGTTGGTGAAAGAACACGTAAGAACGGCCTGAAAAGTTCCCCTTTCAGTGGTCCTGCAGTTTCAGTGAGGTAGAGAGAGGTCAGTGATTTTGAATAATAGCAAGTGAAGAAATGGTGATGTGCAAGAAGGTATATTATAAAAGACAAGGCCAGGGAGTGAGTTAGGGTTCATACTAAAGCAACCAAGGGGTGACTTAAAAAAAGATTATAAAAAGTTCAAACTATCTGTTAGCTGAGGGTAGCCTGCCTTTTCATTTTTCTATAACAAACTACCTGCCCTCAAAAGGCCACCAATGCCCAACTCAAAGTTTCTGACATTCGGTCCTATAGTTTGACTTTCCTGTTTCTGCCCCAATTTTAGTGGTGGTCCACCTTTATAAGCCACCTAAAACTTGATGTGGAGTGTAGTCATTTCTCTGGACTTTCTACAACACTCTTCCAAGTCTATTGTACGTATGGAGACTTCCCACCAGGTTCGGGAAGACAGAAGTTGTTAAATTGTAGATCCACAGAGCAAGCATCCTGGAAAATATGTACTCCGTATCCATGTTCTTAAGTTCTTTTTGCCACCTGGCCTCTGGACTTCATCAGTGACCATTTTCCTCTTCAGCTTCCAGCCTCCCACTGTCCGTTAGGTCCCTGGATTCATTCTCTTACCACCTCCTGTCTTGGCTTTCATGCCCAAATTCTTAATTTCCTGAGCAAAATGAAGTTCTTGGTATTTAACTGTTTCCTTCAGCATCAAAGCTTCAGGCCTACCTTCCTATAAAAGAAGATGTTCTAAATAAAGACAAATCCTTCTCTAAGAATTTGGATGACATCTGTTAAAATTATAACTTTTTCACCATTGTAATTGTCACCGTCTTCCTACTCTCCTCGGCCCTGAACCTACTAAGCATGTTTTGACTCCTCTCTTTACTTCTTCCCCATCCTTTTCATCCCATCACTGACATCATTGATGATTCCTCCTCCATAAAATAATGTTTTTTCATGACCATGACTCTCGAGTAGGCTTTATGATTATTGCCAAGACCATTGCAAAGGGTCATCATTCTTTGGTACCCTGCCCCATCTTAGTCATCTTAAACACAACTGCTCCTGTAATCCAGACATCATCAGGGTACTTCTATCCTCTAATTATTCATTTATTTAACAAACGTTTCTGGGAATTTCCAATACACAAGGCAAAGTAAAAGGATGAATGGAGCCCATTCCTGATTTCAACCAGGTAAAAATTTAATAGGGTGATACGTTGAGGTACCTGACTATACCTTTCTATAACTAAAATGTAAACCACTTTGCTGGGCACCGAAGCTCTCCCTAATGCTGTAACAGTTTGCCTTTCTAGTCCTATTTGCCATGACTTCCCTCTCAGTCACAATACTGTGTAGACTTCAGTTACAACGAAGCTATCATTTGCTGAAAAACTTTTAAATTCAGGGGCCCCTGGCTGGCTCAGTTGGTAGAACATGTGACCTTTGATCTCGGGTTTGTAAGTTTGAGCCCCACTTTGGGTGTAGAGATTACAGAACAATAAAATCTTAACAAAAGACAAAAAGGAAAACTCTTAAATTCAATCTCATGCTGCCTGGCACGGCCATTCCCTCTTTGATGGCACCACACACTCCTTTCTCCAAGGTTTTGTAAATGTTAACTCCTGCAGCCTCAGGACCCATCTTACTCCTCCCATCTTCCGGCAAGTATAATCAATGTTTCTCTCCCACTGTATTAACTGTATAATACTTACCCAGCCTGGCTTCCAGGACAGATGTTTGTCTATCTATACCCTACTCAGTTTTGCATCTCAAAAGTGTCTTTCACATAATAGGCACTCTGTACATACTGAAGTGAACTTGACAAGCACACGAGGTAAGAACACCGTTTTCAGCCTTTAATCAGATTGCTAACATGACAAGAGCTTCTGAGGGTAGCAGAATCCATGCGTGTACAAATAGGGACACGTCCATTCGGTGAAACTTTATTAATCTCTCAAGGATGCACCAATGACCTAGGAGTCTTTTCATCTTCCTCCACTCAGCTGTGCATTAGCCCATTTCCTGTGCTGTCCAGGCAGGACCTCTAAAGCAAGTTTTCCATCTTCTATACTTCCCATCCTACCAATCACTTTCATTTGAGAGAAGAGAGATGGAATATCACTTTATATTGTTAATCAGCCAAGTGGAAGAAAGCATGGGAAATCTGTGAGTTCTGGTGCAGGCAGAGACAGCCCACAGAGTCCCTGTGGATGGACTGGTCACCCACACCCCCAATGTACTGTAACCATGGCTACTTCCATTAACAAAGTCTCACATGAAGGACTAAAACCAGCGCAGAGGCACAATGTATAATATATGCATAATGTGCCTTCTTGGCAGGAAGGACAATCAAGTGGTAGCATAGCAAAGGCACTCAGTGGTGGAAAGGACAATACTCCAGGGAGGTAGAATACCTAAAAGTACAATCACTAATGTAATAAAAAATATATATCAATATCTTAGATAGAATCAGATAGCTATGCACTTTACATGAATGATTTTATTTAACCGCCCCAACAATTTAAGAAGTGGTGACAATAAGGGGCGCCTGGGTGGCTCAGTCAGTTGAACGTCTGACTTCGGCTCAAGTCATGATCTCGCCAGTTGACGAGTTCGAGCCCGGCGTTGGGCTCTGTGCTGACGGCTCAGAGTCTGGAGCCTGCTTCAGATTCTATGTCTCCGTCTCTGCCCCTCCCCTGCTCATGCTCTCTGCCTCAAAAAATAAATAAACATTTAAAAATTTTTTAAAAAAAAGTGGTGATTGGGGCGCCTGAGTGGCTCAGTTGGTTGAGCATCTGACTTTGGCTCAGGTCATGATCTCACAGCTCGTGAGTTTGAGCCCCGCGCTGGGCTCTGTGCTGACAGCTCAGAGCCTGGAGCCTGCTTCCGATTCTGTGTCTCCCTCTCTCTCAGCCCCTAACCCACTCGCATTCTGTCTCTGTCTCTTTCAAAAATAAATAAACATTAAAAAAATGTCTTTAAAAAGTGGTGATAATGATGATGGTGATCCCTTCTCTAGAAATGAAACTGATTTGACCAAGGCTACATAGCTACTATGAAAGGGGCTGGAATTCAAATCCAAAAAGTATGACTTCATGGCTATAATCTTAACTCTAGTTTCTAATGCCTTGTGTATTATGGGGGATTGAATTAAGAAGTGGTGATTGTTTGGGAGGAACTGAGTGGTTCAGTCAGTTAAGCATCTGACTCCTGGTTTCAGCTCAGGTCATGATCCCATGGTTGGTGGGATCTAGTCCTGTGTTCAGCTCTGTGCTGACAGCACGGAGCCTGTTTGGGATTCTCTCTTTCTCTCTCCCTCTCTCCTTCTCTCTCTGCCCCTTCCTCGCTTGCTCTCTCAAAATAAACTTAAAAAAAAAGAAGTGGTGAATTTTTTATAATTATAAAGGAAATTGATTTGGAAAGGGCTAGTCACCTAATACTCCAACTGCAGAAGCAAATACTGACGCTGGTTAGAAATTCTCTTGGATGCCCTTTCTCAAGGTGGGGGATCTCTGCCATGAACTTTGGGGTGAGTATAGTTATGTGCTTAGCCAAGAGTCTTGCTTTTCTCTGGTTCACATCTACAATTTGTGGCCTGTGGTATATGTGATTAAAGACAACACAAACAGTGTCTGGGTTCCAAGCATGCCTAATGTCACAAACAGCAAAAATCTGGGAGCAGGTCAGGCAGGAGTTGATCCATCCCACAAGAGGCAGAGGCAGGTATGACAGTTTGGCTGAATGTTCAATAAATGTTACAACAACCCTGCATCTCAAGCAAATTATTCTATGCCTCCCCGGCGGGGGGGGGGGGGGGGGCGGGAGGGGCGGGTAACACTGACTGAGAATCACCCACTGTGTTCTCTAGAGAATACGAGACAGAAAACTGGAGACCTTCCATGAGCAGAAGTCAACAAAGCCAGAAGACACAGCAGGCCATACTACAGCACTGTTTCCAACTGGGGTACATATAAAACTATAGCTATGTTTCTATAATTAGTTTGCTTTGAAATTCTATTTTATTTTATGCATGAAAAGACATTCTGGGAAGGGGGTCCATACGTTTCATCAGGCTGCTAGACAGATCCAAGGCATAGGAAATCTTAATAATGCTGGGCAACAGAGAGGACAGCTTTGTAAATAGAGGAGCCAGCTTGAACCACCAAGTTGTAACCATTACCAAGGACAAACTTTCCTTTTCAGAGAAGCCATAATCCAGGGAATAGTCTAATGTCATTATCATAATACAACTACCATGTAGAGTTGGCATTGCTGGTGATCAAAAGCCAGTGACCCCACAGGGACACTGATTAACTGATGTTGACCACCGTAATAAAGTTAACACAAAAATCTCCATCTAATATACTCAATCAGTCAGGGATTACACCATTATACATGTGAAGCGAGTAGCTTTTCTGGAAAAGACTCCTAATAATTTTTATCTTGTTTCACTGGGTTTCCTGAATGCTTCACAATGATTACTTAATTCTTCCATAAAAGAAAATAAAAACAACACAGTCTGCAGAGTTTCTTTCTAGGAGAGTGAAGCATACTCATTCCAACATATGAAAAGAAAAAAGAAGAAAATAGAGCTGATTTGTCCCAATCCTTATCCGAAATGGTGTAAGATAATAAAACTTGGCTGAATCAAATGAAAAATAATCCAAAGATAATTCACATTTCTCGTGGAAATCCATTTTAATACTGTACTAACTCTGAATGTGTCTGATATTTTTGGATTTAATCTCATATTAGATTTACACACATGTACACACAAACATACACATTTAAAACCCTATTTATCAGAAGGAATCACGAAAGATAATGTCTACCTTTCCTCAGTAATTTTTCTGGACTCATGCTTTAAGATCAAAGTAAGCAATTACATACAACATCTGGGCTCCACAATAAACTTAGATTATGAATGAAGTCAGAGACACAAATAACAAAGACAAGCATAGATTGGTCAATTTCTGAGAGTCTAGTCTTTAAAATAGGACGTTCTCTGATACTGTAAATTTTAACTGGGTGCAAAATGAGAAAATGCATTTCAATTCAAAACACAAACTATTTTTATAAATTGGAAATAAGTCAGAAATACACAGGACTCTTCTGAAAGGTTGAAAGGGCCAGGGTGTTGACCTCTCACTCTTCCACGTAGAGATCCTGTGTGTCTTCTAAGCCCCGTGGACACCACCAGATGGCTATTTTATAACATCAGATTCATGTTCTAAGTTTCAGTGCTTTAAGAATTAGGTTTGCCTGGGCTGAAAGTAAACTGAGTATTTTCTATATTCCAGCATTTTTTTCAGTAATAATTGGCTTATTACCATTTCATAAATGTCTTCAGATGCTTTTTTTGCCAAAAATATATAGCCTATATTTAAAACCAAAGTATGCATTTTTGAAATGTTTTAAAACAATCATCCTAACTTTCTTACAGTGTTGTTATAGGATCAGAGGAGATGGCACATTTTGAATGATTTTAACTTGGTGTTTTTCTTTTCTTTTCTTTTCGTGAACAATGAATAGCCATCCACAAAAAGTGGGAAGAAAAGAATCACAGAATCCCAACAAAAACTTCCCAGATGGCCTCAGAGAGGCGATAAGGGAGGTAAGTGTTTCAAGTTTCCAAAGTCTTTGGTTTCCATAATGATGTTGCCAACTGAAAAGAGAGTAGACAGAGAATAGGACGAATTTGCCTATTAGGATCTTTATAGATTTTGAATCTTTGATCTCACCAGATTTGATGACACGCCACAAAAGCAAGTGCTAATTATATAAATCCCTTCCATATCCTGATCATTTTCTTTAAAAAGATAGCTCCAGTTAGTATTTAAGTGAATGAAATAAAACACAATCAATAATGTGCCACTAATAGGTACAATACCAGTGTTAAGTATTATAGGATAGTTAATGATTTAAAAACCTAATAAAAGTCATCCTGAAAAACCAACATACTTCAAAATAATTTTAAGCCGATACTTGAAAATATGATTTGATTTTAAGGTTACAATAAACTCAGAAAATATATAATTCAAAATACTTTTTAGTTTTATTAACAAGTTGTGGGTAGTTTCTTTCAATTGATAGCTCAAGATTTTATCATTCTTCTGAAGTTACAAAAAAAAGTAGTGTAATTGAAATTCAGTCTGCAAATAATTCATTCTGAACCCTCTCAGTTTTTTCATACTTTGTGTTTAAGAATTCAAATGCTACTCTAATAAATGAGGACAGAAAGATGTTTAAAATATGCATATTTGACGAAAATACTATAGTTATGTAAAATCACACAAGAACACACCAAATCATTTTTTTCTGAGGTTTAATTTTAACTAATGAATTTTAGATGATAAATGTAATGTCAATTCAAATCTTTGCTTATCTGCAATGCACAGCTATTTTTTGTAACTTGTAGGTGAAATAGATTCTTTTCACCATGGCAATGTTTTCTCCCTTATTTATGGTCTTTCCTTGCCTTTTCTTTCTTTTTCTTTTTTCTTTCTTTCTTTCTTTCTTTCTTTCTTTCTTTCTTTCTTTTCTTTCTTTCTTTCTCTTTTATTTTTATTTTTTTGTGTCGTGAGTCCTTTTTCTTCAACAGTTTAACAGGTCACTTCTGGTTTGGCTAAAGAGCAATCCTAGCACAATAATGTTTCAACTTGCAAGGAAGAACGCCCTTATTGAGTTGATAGAACTCCACCAGCTGGATTAGGTCTGTAAATCTCGTGTGGCCATCATCCAGAGTGTGGAACAATTCACCATCGTCTTCCACCTACAGGAGGGAAAACAGCAGACTGGTAAGATGGGCAAAATACCCTCAAGGGCAATCATATTCTATTGCACACTGTGTCTTTTTATAGTAAAATAGAAAAGTGGATGAAACTAAAGGTTAATGAAAAGAATGTTATGATGCGCTGACTTTCTGTTTGTAACTTCACTTGTATTTAAAAGAAATGCCGGGGCGCCTGGGTGGCTCAGTCGGTTAAGCATCCGACTTCAGCTCAGGTCACGATCTCACGGTCCGTGAGTTCGAGCCCCGCGTCGGGCTCTGAGCTGATGATGGCCCAGAGCCTGGAGCCCGCTTCCGATTCTGTGTCTCCCTCTCTCTCTGACCCTCCCCCGTTCATGCTTTGCCTCTCTCTGTCTCAAAAATAAATAAACGTTAAAAAAAAATTAAAAAAATAAATAAATAAATAAAAAATAAAAGAAATGTCATCTGATCCTAGGATCCAGAGCGTGGCTGCTCTGCTTTCTACGCCTCAAGTTCTCCTAATGTTCTATAGTTAGAATAGTACGACTATTGTGAATCAACGGTGAGAAGTCTGCACTATTCAGTGCAAAAGTAAACACAAGATTTTAATGCTCTCATCGACAGAAATTAATTTCCATACCTGAGTGTTGTCTACCTAACAGCTTCATCTATTATCTAGAAGCAAATATTCATATAATTTCTACCAGTAAATTGATTCTGAAGCAATCAAACATTATGTGAATGGAATGACAGCTGCTTCTTCTCTTCCTCTTCCTCTTCCTCCTCCTCTGGCAGTGACATTAAACATTAAATTAAAGAGGTCTTGTGACATTAAACAATTCATACTCACCCAAGGACAGTGAAGTTGGGAAGACACTTCATATGGAATTTGGATAATTCCAAAAAGGGGCCATTCAAAAGGAAATACTAGCAACTTAGCAATCTTAGGTAAAACGTTCCTGAAAGTAGACTGAATCTCTACTCCACACTACCTGTTTCCAACATATAGATCACATGCATATACACATGCACGCAAGCACACACACACACACACACACACACACACACACACACGGCATCAACAGAAGCAACAAAAATCCCAAAGTGAAGTGTGCTACTCAGAAGCAGAATTACAGAAAAATTTTAAATGTGCTCAGAATAGTTTAAATGTTCTCCAGTTCTGCAGCACCTGTGTACCTATCCATAATGATTAAAAGCAAAACTACAAAAACAAAACAACAACAATAACAAAAAAAGCCATGTTTGAGATAAGAAAGCAGAAAGGGTTTAAAAATAATGGTTTTTAAAGAACCACTCGTACAATTCAGAAAAAATCTCTAGTGGCCTTCTAACAATAGGTGGCATGGGGTCCATGCAATATTGGTAAATCATATTTCATGGAAAAAGGGAAATTTAATTTTTACAATTCCTGTATTTCTTATATTAATTCAGGCTCATAAAACCATTTCTGCCAAACTTAAGTCTAGTCAAAGCACAAGCTCCCTGGTTATATTTAATAAAAGATCCAAAGAAAACCAAAGTTTCCAAAAGCTTATGCATTAAGGTCATCTCTAATACACAAATGTGAAATCACAAATTACTTACTGGTATAATTTGAAAATGCTTTATTTTTTGTCCATGACTCATTGACAGTACGAAAGTTTTCGGGTTACTCTGACTATCCCGTACCAAGAAAACTCTAAGGAGAGAGAAGGAATTTCAATATGTTTCTACTTTACTCATGTATATCATAAAAATAGAGCATGCAACAAATCTAGAAAATATATTTATAAATGTAGCCAGAGTTTTCCTTTACTGTGTATTCAATGATGGGATTATCCAACATGGTAAACAATCTGGTATAACATAATCTTGTACTATAAAACTGTCATCAGTGCTAATGTAATTGTAATAGGATAAATACACAGTGCATTTGTCAGATTGTTTGCTCACAATAAGCAATATAATGCTACGTTGGCATCAAAAGTTAGTACTACGTTCTTTTTCCATTGGAGGAACTGGGTATTCACACATAACACCTTTGTGCAGAGAATGGGGCATTAGCATATTATTACTTTAACTTCTGGGTTATGTTAGTCCCTGAAAAGAGAAAATTATTTAGAAGGAAATCATTTTGAACCCCTCTTCAACACAGATCCCCCTTTTTCTTTTGATTCTGGTTCCTACTGTTACATACACAACAGAAAGTGAAAATGCATATATTCTAGAAAATCTATCCTGAAATCATTTATTAAATGTTGAGCAAAATGTGTTGAGTAAAAGAAACACCCAAACAACGTATACTTCAATCATCAAGAATGCAGCAGAAAAGCCTCTATAATGTCAAGCTAGAAAAAACAAGGCACGGCCTAATGGCCTAAGAGCAAATGCTGCTAGGCGTGGATTCTTATTTACTGGTGATACTGTGCAAAACCAGCTTTGTGTTAATTGTTGGCAAACAGATTGTGCAAACAATCCCCACTGGTGAATCCAATACTAATCTCACTGTGCCTGGGCAAAGAGGCAGCCAAATTTGAGCCATCACAGATGTCTGATGAGATTATCCATTCCATTTGTACTGTGTGAGATTCCGACATTACATCACTGGGAGATGGGACAAAAGGGAGTTTCACTGGTAAATCAAGCTGTAATTCTTTCTCCATTCCCGAGCGGATCACCGCTACCATCTAGTGGACTGCCTGGCATCATCACATCTTTCCAAAGGATGTACCCCACCCCCCATGTTTCATTAAAAATTTAAAAAATAAAATACAATAAAGATAGTATCACTCTTTATGCATTTATTTCATAAAATTTATAAAAAACTAGGCTCCGAAAGTAGGGAAATTGTAATCCTTCAAAACAGTTTAATGATTCTTTGTGAATTATTTCTTTTCTTGGTCTCATCGGATTGTAATTCTGCTGATTGCTCAAATTTATATCTAAAACGACTGTGCTCCACATAGAGAAGTATATTAAAATCTTCTCTTATTTAGAGTCTAGTGAAATGCTGACTTGCTATTAATAATCTTCCATGTGAAGATGCATTTTTATCCAAATGTCAGTATTAAATCACCTTGAAATCTTGTCATCATCTTAAGCCAACCCTTGAAGATAAAAGGCCCCATCAAGCACTTGTTTAAATTGATGCTGGTTTCATTTCTAGTCCAAACCTCAATACAACCCCCTTGATTTGTACTGCATTTGAAAAGAGAATTTTGCCAGCATTACAGGAAGTATTTGAAATACTCAGCGATCGAAGAAAAAGAAAATGCTTCAGAGTGTAAATATTTCATAATACAATTTACATTTCTCCTGTATCTTCCATGGTACCCCACCCAAAAATGACATGAGAAACACTTAAGGGAAACCCTCTTCTCATAGGTTTACACTACTTTAAGCTGTTAGAACTTGGAGAAAATAGGAATGTACACGGAGAGAAGAAAAATAAAACAAGCAGTCAAAATATACAAAAAAGAGTTCATATACTCTGCGTCAAACTTAAAAACATATATAACAAATCAAAACGTTGACCCCTAAGAACAAGTTCAGTTTTAACTGAGATACTGGCGTTGGCACAAAATGGGTAATATTAGTGATCATTAGTTAACCGGCAGAGCATCCTATTCACTTATCTGTTCGTTGATGCACAGATATAAGCACGCATGACATAATAGGTTTTGTATAGATAACTGCTCAGATACAACGGTAACCACCCCTACAGAACAGAATCACTTCTGTTTTATGATATGCTGAAGTCAAAACTATGTGTATTAACTAAGTAATTACCGATTATAAGAGGGATCACAGTCACTACCATTCTAAATCAAACCTACCCATCCACAAGTCCTTGCTGAATAATCAATCGCTGTGCTTCATCTCTAGAAATTTTGTGGTGAAACCACGGCTGCGACCGGTGGATGGCTGAAGAAATACAATGGGGGGGGGGAGGGGATACAGAGCTGTGTTTGAAATCCTCACAATTTAATTACATACACTTTCCACCACAGCCACTCGGTCCCCTCACCCATGTGCACGTCCACCCAGCCATTCATTCAGTCCCAGTGAACAGGCACAGACATACCCATGTTTGTGGCAGAGCTCTGGGAAGAGGCAGTAGGGCTACCATGAGTGGCCAGGCGTAAGCATCCTTTTTTCTGCACAAGGAAAGGGAAAACAGATTTCAACTTTTCGGGTAAGACAAACTCGAATCATAAATACTTTTGAAGAATGTGAAGTTATTTGTACCCTCCAAGCGAGTCCTTCTTCAACAGCGACTGAAAGGGCTTCCGTGGGATTTTCTATAACTCTGCTTTTCTGGCCTGAGAAGTCCATTGCTACTAGAGAATTCTCTGATATACTTCTCTGGGAAAAAACACATTTTTTTTTAACATTAAATTATCTTAGAAAGTTATCTTTCAGTGCTTTGCTGGTGATATGTTTCCACTCTAGAATGTGAATCCAAAGGTGGCTGGCAAGAAATTAAAAAGTTAAAAGTACATATTTAATATAAAATGGTGCTATGAAGTATTTTCGTTAAATAAAGTACATAGTTATTTGTTAAGATCACTGAATTAAATGTTGAGTAAAGAGATTAAAAGCTTTCAAAGTTAGCATGACCTTCTCTTAAAAGAATCTTCTCTCTTCCCATTCTCTGGCAAATTCTCTGGTAAAACCCTGTTTCTGGATATTCTCTTGAGAACACCAATTTAGAAAGGAGTAACTCTTCCTGTGGCTAAAAGACCCACCACTTCAGAAATAATCTCTGTTATGATTGGAGATTCGTCATTATCATTTAAATGTCAACCCTATCTGCTGATGAAGCAGCTGTTTTATAAGATTCACAGTGGACAAAGGTATCTGAGAAAGAAATAGTACTCATTTTATTTTTTTTTTTTTTAATTTTTTTTTTCAACGTTTATTTATTTTTGGGACAGAGAAAGAGCATGAACGGGGGAGGGGCGGAGAGAGAGGGAGACACAGAATCGGAAACAGGCTCCAGGCTCTGAGCCATCAGCCCAGAGCCTGACGCGGGGCTCGAACTCACGGACGGCGAGATCGTGACCTGGCTGAAGTCGGACGCTTAACCGACTGCGCCACCCAGGCGCCCCGAAATAGTACTCATTTTATAATGGAACAAAATACAATACGTATCTTAAAAGTGTATCACATCAAGGTTCATCTTACTTAGAAAATAAAATTTAGGGGAATAATGACTCTGGTAATTCCATATTAAAATTTTTATGATTTAATATATGAACATTTTCCATCTCGTGAGGATGAACACGGAAAAATGAGACCTGAACTGACGTACAAGGAAGACATCTCCAAACAAACATGATTTAAATGAACAATGAAGTCTTCCTCTGGCCATTGCTTTTTGTTTTCATATTCTCTGAAGGTGAAAATAAACTATCCCAAACCTGGACTTTAGTTTTACTCTTTGTTTGGTGAGGGCTCTACTCTGCAACCAGCTTTTAAACAAGTGTGCCATCCCAAGTCGGTCGTCCTAACACGAGACAATGATCAAGAGTCTCCGTCAGTTTGCTAAGAATTCAAACTCTCCCCAAGGGGAAAAAACATTCAAGAACAGCATGGACAATGTTTAACACTGACTCCTCCTCGTTAACAGAGGAGAGAGATAAAAAATGGAGTTCTAATAGTAAAGGAAGAGCCGGTGCCTCTGGAGACTCGTGGCGTAAGGCCTTTTTCTAACTCCGCACATGGATCTGGCCCTTCCTAGCTTCATCTAAAAGACGGTAGTCAAATGTATGCTTGCAAGAAAACCTGGTCCACACAAAACAATGGGGGGCTCACTTATCACCGCATCATACATCTCACTTCATTAGCATTTGCTATTTCCTCTTCCAACCCTGCTGTAGTGGTCCACAATCTTATTACGGTTCATCTTTATTTCTAGAGATCCGGCATGCAATCTTTCATTTGTTCCAGGAGCCTTTGTAACTGACAGCTGCTCTTTCCAGACAGATGCCGTCTCTGTAATCTCTATCTGCTGTCACACCTTACTTTGCCCTTCTCACCCCGTGATCTTCTGTGCCGGGCTGTAGACCAGTCGGATACACTTCTGCTTTGCTGACATTAATGAAAAGCCTCCACCTGCCCAAACCACAGAGTAACTAATCTCAATCATAATGATAGCTTTATCCTTACAATATCTCTACTTCATGTGCCAAGATGGGCTGTGTAATCACAAGGTCCTGATAACATAAAAATACTGTTAGGAAAGAAAAATAAACATAACCAGTTGTTCCTGTTCTTGTGGTTTTTTTTCCCTACAATACAATAGGATGAAATGTAAAACAAGATCCCATGCTCCATAATTACTTGACATTAGTAGGGAGTCTACAATACAAATAAATATTTTCATTTGCTACAATGACTACACCAGGGAAAACACAGGAATATAGCAAATGTGTTCTACTGAATAGCAGGTGGTGGATGAAAAATTAATAGTTTACCTTTGGTGGACAAAGAAATAGAAGTGAAGCAGATTCTGACTTGAACTCAAAAGGTCATTTTCAGCTCAATTTCTTTCACGTAAGAAAGCAATGTTGATAACATTCAGAATCAGTGTATTTCTCAAATATGTGTCCCTTTTTTCTAGCTCTTTCTTCTGGTGGAATAAACAGGGAAAGCCCTGAAAAAGGGTCCATGATTTTAATGACATACCTCTTTTTGCAAGAAAGAACAGGCCTGGGTACACCCTGGATTATGCAGGCCACACTTTGAGATCGGATCCAGTCACTCCTAGTCAGCCTGAGACAGAAAATGTTTTTCAGGGAGTTTACGTAGGTGGCAACTAGTCGCCACACTCTCTGTCACCCCATTTGGAAGATGTCGATACACCTGCAGCAGAGTCCTTAGCAAGAGAGCACAGAATTCCCTGATACCATTCTCTCCTCTGCTTCATACAGACTCATAGGGCATCAGAGATGCAACCAATTCCTGAAATTATGCAATTGCCCCCCTTATTTTATACTGCAGGACACGGGTGACTCAAACAAGGTCACAAAGGCAGCTCAATGTAAATGCAGTGACAGACAGGCTCTTTCCAGGGTCATTTATGTACCACAGGGTGGAAGATAGAGGGAAGAAACTCACTTTTCAATGTCTAGCTCAGGGTCAAGAGTAAGGACTAATAAGGACTTGAGTAGACCAGTTTTCCCCATCTCATCTCTCCAATCAGGGCCATACTAACAGATCCTCCTTTAAATGAATCTTTGTGCTGAAAAGGACCAAATATATTTGGCTGCCTGAAATATCTGCTGATGATGCTCATTTCAAAGGCTGATAGGGGTGGCTATTATGTGCTATATACAGCTATGATGTTCATTACGGTAGGAGAAATTTTTTTCTTACTTCCCTTCTCAAAACGTATCCCTGGAGAAGTTAAGAAGAGTGTTCCTTTAACAATATAATTCAAGTATACTCGGTTTTCTGTGTTGCTCACTGAAGATAGCGCCTGGATGAAAACCAACAGAGGCAGGTGAGGGGCACTGACAGTCATTATAGAGGTCACTGATTCTTCCATGATAACCTAGAAAGGTGGGATTCTGTATAGACATCAAAGTAAACACAAATACCTCCCCAAACATCTCAGTTTCCTTTATGTAAGTTAAGAAGAACGGAGGTATAATTCTCAAGTGCTATTCTCTCTGATCTTGATAACTGCCATACAGGACAGATAGGTCCTCGCTACACAGGCCTCCTACAAAATCCCTGTCTCCAGCCAGATTCACTCAAGAAGTGTCTTTTCCTACACACTGTGTTGAAGAAGCAAAGTTATACTAACCAAGCTGTCGTGTAAATATGGATCAGCACCAGGCCCACTTTCAATGGACAGAGGCAAGAGTAATACCATGCTTATGATGCTAAAGACCACGATGAGACTGGAAAATGCTTTGTTTATGATAATTTTTCCCTATGATTAACAGACACTAAGCAACTGCCTCCAAATGCATGGCTGCTATTAATGTGCTCATCCTAAAAACTTTAGATACTAAAAGAAATTTAGAAGGACTTAGAAAAGGATTAAGATCATAAAATCCATTATTCTTTCTATATATGTGGATTGAAAGATGAAGGTAAGCTGACAAACTATAAAAGTACTCACCTAAAGCAACTGCTGTTATAAAAATTCATTACAGTCTTTAGTTTCTTATTTTAGGGCATAAAAGTGATCTGATACAAAGATGAAAAGTTACTCTTCCATAACGAAAAGCAACGTAACCACAGATAGGAGTTTTTTTCCATATTAGTCTATCAGACTTAGTAATCAACATTATTTCATGCCTCATTCCTAGAATTGAGCATTTCATCTGCTACATTACATGTGGGGAAATGTGCCTTCCTTGGTCACAGTTATGAGGAGGAGATTTTTAACCTATGTGGAATTGCACTATGTTAGCTGATTTGTAACACAGGCACATACACCTGAATTCCTAATATACTCAATATTAAGAAGCAAGAGCAAAAATAGAACGTAAACTTTTAAGTTCAGAAATAAATTTCGTGTGTTAAGGCACAGTAAATTAAAATTCGGCTCTAAAGAAGGGAAAAGATGTGTCTGTGTGTATCTGCAAGTAAATATTCAAGTTGCATTTAGCATAAATCTGAGAAGCAGTGTTAGACTTTATGTAATGCAAGACCTACATTTTGGTTAGCAGTTTTTGGGTTTCCTGAAGAGCAGTTTGCTTTTCAAGGACGTAGACCTTAAAAATTTTGTTGTTAGAAAGCCAGAATGGCAAAAGAGCTCACCTGTGTGTACTTTAGCATTTAAAATTCCAAACTACTGGCAGCTTTATACTAGGCTGTGACAATTCCAGAATTAATGTTAAAATAAATAAATAAACCCACAATGAAAATCAATAATTAAAGAAACATCTACAGTCTCGAGAAAATATTCTATAAATCATATCAAAATGTAATCCTCCAATGGTGTAATGACACAGAATGACTCACATAACTCTTTCAATTTTCTTTAACATATAACATTATCTATTTTAATTGAATACTTTGTGATACTGGACTGCTGGGATTTGATCGCATAGGCTGCAATCATGTGAAATCCGAGAATAAATAATTCAATATAACATTATGTTAGATGGTGTCGTTACTTTACTTAACCAAAAGGACTTACAGTGTAAGTGTAGTGCAATGTACATCTATAATGCAATATAATTGCAAGTGAACAGAATGTAAATATAAAATATATAGATTAATAAATATGGTCCTTACCATGGGTGATATACTCTGAGAACTGCAGCCACTTCTACCTTGATATGGATGCATGTAATTCTGGTACAGCTGCATGCCATACTGCAGAACAAATAAATAAAAATGCATTCCCATCACTTTTACTACATGGGCAACTGATGAAAATTCAATACTTTAATTATAAATCATCAATATAAAAAATAAAAATTATAAGCTTTCCTTACAACAAATAGTAAAGCAACCATAACTTTGAAAGGTAAGCTTCTAGTGCCCTACAATGATACATTAAAAAGACAAGTGTTTTTTACTTGAACCCACACTTAAAGTCTAGTTCAGCAGTATAAAAATCTGAAACGGACATTCTTACTCATTATTCTTAGCACCCTAGTGCCAAAAGCATTGGAGGAGTATATCACCTAATGATAAGAAAGCTCACTTGGGAAGGATGCCACTTTATAAAACAAGGACTCTGAAAACCTTACAGGCATCGTAAGCAAAACAGGGTAAAATTCACCATAACTCTTCAATGACTGATTGACAAATTATATCATCTCTCTGGCAAATCCATAAACTTGGCTCTATGTTAAAGATTCTTGACACTGTAGCATCCTCTAGTAACAAAACTCTTATCACATTGTTTCATTTCTGGCTCTAAATTCAGGGAAATCAAAATGGTGGGGAATCAGGCTGATCTCACACAAACAGTCACAAAATACAAAGTAAGTGGCAGAACCACGGCATCTTTATTTTCAGGAGGTAGCACTGTAAGACTCGGCTGCCAGGCTACACGATTAGATTAGAAAGTGGGTCTGGGCTGTAAGTAGAATACTAGTTGAAGAAACATTAAGAATGCTAGCTGCCATGACTCCTGGGTGGCTCAGTTGGTTAAGCACACAACTCTTGATTTTAGCTTGGGTCATGATCTCAGGGTTTGTGGGTGCAAGCCCCGCACTGGGCTCTGAGCTGACAGTGTGGAGCCTGCTTGGGATTCTCTGCCTCCCTCTCTCTCTGCCCCTCCCTCACTTGCACACTGTCTATCAAAAATAAATAAACTTAGGGGCGCCTGGGTGGCGCAGTCAGTTAAGCGTCCGACTTCAGCCAGGTCACGATCTCGCGGCCCGTGAGTTCGAGCCCCGCGTCAGGCTCTGGGCTGATGGCTCAGAGCCTGGAGCCTGTTTCCGATTCTGTGTCTCCCTCTCTCTCTGCCCCTCCCCCGTTCATGCTCTGTCTCTCTCTGTCCCAAAAATAAATAAACGTTGAAAAAAAAATTCAAAAATAAATAAACTTAAAAAAAAAAAGAATGCTAACTCCCATGGGGTGCCTGGATGGCTCAGTAAGTCAAGCAGCTGACTCTTGACCTCGGGGTTCTGAGTTCAAGCCCATGTTGGGCTCTGCACTGAGTGTAAAGCCTAGTTAAGAAAAAAAAAAGTATGCCAACTGCTAGAACCAAATTCATCTTGGAGCGTTCACCATCTGAAGCTAGAAGGTACTCCCCTAAGATTTACGCCACTTTCTTTTTTTTTTTTTTTTTCAACGTTTATTTATTTTTGGGACAGAGAGAGACAGAGCATGAACGGGGGAGGGGCAGAGAGAGAGGGAGACACAGAATCGGAAACAGGCTCCAGGCTCTGAGCCATCAGCCCAGAGCCCGACGCGGGGCTCGAACTCACGGACCGCGAGATCGTAACCTGGCTGAAGTCGGACGCTTAACCGACTGTGCCACCCAGGCGCCCTACGCCACTTTCTTTAAAACAAAACAAAACAAAGCAAAACTACAATGGCACAGAGAGGCCTTTTCTTTTCTTTTCTCTGGCTACCCTCGACAATTCTCTCCATTTCACAGATTTGCAATGAACTTGAAAATAGGTCCTATATAAAAGATTGAGGAGACACCATGGAATCCAATCTCACCCTTAGGATGAATTCCATTTAAACATTCCAACAGAACTGTTTCTCTACTAAAGACTATTTCCGTAACAGCAATTCCAGCAAACTGGATATATTTGGTAATTAGGCAGAAATCAGAGGGCAGCTTGGAGAGTCTCTGTTTCCAAGATTTTGCTTTTAACATGAATACAAACCCACATTCATTTAAAATTCTCTATGACTATTTCTTTATCCAATTATTTCCCAACTTACAAAAATCATTTTTTAATTTACAGTTTGATTGACATTAATGGAACCTAATGAAATTTACTTTAAATCAACTCTAAACCTACCATAACTGTAAAGAAGAAGACAGAGGAGCCTAATTCCTAGTCAAGTTCATTTTGGAGAATATACAATAACTTCTAACCAATATTTTCACAAGGTACACACATGTTGCTTGGTGGCCTTTTATTTATCTGTAGTGAAAAGCCAGCTATCTACTAATAAGACTGTTTCCTTCAAAGATGTATTATCCCTGGTACCTGAAGTGTTAGATAGTTGCTTCTGTGCTATTGGTCTTTAGTAGGCATTTAACTCTGGCCGAGGGATAGGGCATGAGTCACCTTAACATGTCCCTGTCCTACAAAGGGGCAGATAAGGGACCAAAATATGTTAGAAGCTGACAGAGTTCTAGTTGAAGGGAAGGGAAGAATATAACATGTAACTAGGAGACTGTACATGAGCAATTCTCAGATTTTCTATGAATCTGTATTTAACTGGAACTTATCCAAAGAGAATAGGAGGATCTTCCTCTGACACCACATTAACAGTTTACATGTGTATATGAAAAAAAAGAAAGGAAAATAAAATTAGGAGGCCCAATTCTTGGAGGAGGCAGTATCTAGTAAGTAGCATGTAAGGAAAATCAGGGGCCCTTTCAGTCCGATCAGCATACAGACTCATGTCTCCCTGCGTTTCCAACGAAGTCCAATGATAATCTGGAAATACAACAGACAACCAAAGGAGAAAAATCAAAAGACACCTTTAACACCAAGTGAGTGCAGGTGCACCAGCCAGGGGGATAAAACAGGTGCCCACTGACGACAAGCTGCCAGGGGAAACCAACTGACTCCCCTGTTAGAGCATTTCAAATATGTGTTCTGGCAAGCCCTGCCTTCCTGTATCTGGATACGTTAAAACAGATCTGTTGAACAGATCTGTAAAACAGATCATATCACTTTCCCATTTGAAACTGTTAGGTGGTTTATCATTGCCTCCAGGATAAAGGTTCTCAGTGATGCCTGCCTCCCTCTCTGCCTCAGCTGGAAAAGCTTTACCACAATTGAACACACACACACACACACACACACACACACACACACACACACACACATGGGATACATATATAGTAGGCAGAATAACGGCCCCGATAGATGTCCACATTGTAATTCCTGGAGCCTGTGATTAGGTCAGGTTACCTGGCAAAGAAGAATTAATGCTGCAGATAAAATTAAGGGTGCCAATCAGCTGATGCTGAAATTAGGTGAGTATCTTGGATTATCCAGGTGGATCCAATATAATCATAGGGGCCCTTATAAGTGGAAGGGGAGGCACAAAAGAGAACTGAGTCATAGCATGAAAAAGTCTTGGCTCAACATTGCTGGTTTTAATGGTAGAGAAAGGGACCATGAGCCAAGGAATCTTGGCGGCCTCTAAAGTCTGAAAAGGGCACGAGAAATGGATTCTCCCTCAGTCTCTGGAAGAGAATGTAGGCTCTCAGGTACCTTGTGTTTAGGACAATTAGACCCATTTCAGGCTTCCTGAATGACAGTGGTGTAGGATAATAAATCTGTGTTGTTTTAAGCCACTAAAGTGATCATTTGTTATAGCACCCATAGAAACTAATATAATGGAGCATCTTTAAAGTGGACATTTGTGCCTTGAAAGATGATTTAAAAAGAAATCAAATGAGAAGAAAAAGTGAAAAGGAGACAATCTTCCAGAAGCTAAGCATTCTGTATATGGAAGGATCAAAAAAAGCTTTTAATATATTTCATCAATTCTTAGACACACGTTTTTTTTTCAAATTTTAACATTCATAAATTTGCCTTAACTTAACTATGGCATCTTATATTCACTGTGGACCAAGTGACTTGCCATTGCCTGAAATGTTTGGTGAGATCAAAAAATCATTTGCATCAAACCTTGCAAGGGGGATGCCACTGGCTAGAAAGACAACCCCAGGGACCATGGCAGAGCACCTATCTAAGAAGTTATTCCTCCCTGAAGCTCCTGATGGCACAGAGCTAGAGTTTGTATGAAATATGGGTGTCCATGCGCTGAGAAAAAATGATTCAGGAAAACCAGACTTAGAATTTGAAGTTTTATAGATAGCTCACACAATTTATTTCAGGTAGATAGATAGATAGATGTGTGTGTGTACACAAAATTGATAAAGGATGAAAATCTGCATCTATGAGTCTAAATAAGTATAAAATAACTAAATGAAAATAAAAATCATAAGTGATATGAAAGCATATCATAATTTTACTGGCAGAATTCTACTTAATGCAAAAAAAAAAAGGTGTATCCTAGTAAAATCAGTTGCATGTTAGAAAGACTGCTTTAAGGAAGTGGGTTAAAAAAAAAAAAAAAAGGAAGTGGGCTTACCATCTGCTCCTGACTTGGGTGTTTGACCTTGAGATCAAATTAGAAGGGAGGAAGCCTTGACTAACAAGGTTGGAAAGCATCTCCTCTACCAGCCTACCCTGATTTCCAGAGTTCTAAGGGAAGGAAAGAGAAAACCAGAGACCTCAAGGTACTTTCTCTACTGTGACTGTGATGAGTTAAAGGATTCCAAAGAATGCCAGCCTCTTCATCTATAAAAGGAGAAGACTGGATGAAGTTACTGGTTCTTAATCAGGCATACATCTGGAATTCACTCACTAAATCGGGATCCCCAAGGACGGGGCTGGGCCCATAGGACTTGAGAGTGCTTCTCAGATGATTCCAATGCATATCCCAAGTTAACTAATTACTACTTCTTTGTCTGGTTTGCAACACTCTTTAAAGTTCTTTTCTTTTTTACATTTTATGACAATGAGAACATAGAAGCAATTACTTACCATGAGGGTTTCAAAGAATCAAGACTTCTAAGCTTTGTTGAAACCAAAATCATGGTAGTCATTTAACGGTTGACTATTGAAAAACAAGTCTCTTGTAATAAAGTAACTACAGTAGCTATCTGCCATAACAGCAAAAGGAAGCAAATTTCATAGTTAATCCAAAAGCTTCCTTTAAGCCATTTAAATGATGTTTCTTCCAATACCACTTCACATCCACTAGGATAATTATTTTTTTTAAAGGAAAATAACAAGTGTTAGTGAGGATATGAAGAAATTGGAATTTTCATATAGCGCAGGTGGTAAACGTTAGTCACTTTGGAGAACATTTTGGCAATTCTTCAAAAGGTTAAACAGAATTACCATATAACCAGCAATTCCACTTCTCGGTATATACCCTCAAAACTGAAAACAGGTATCCAAACAAATACATAAATACACATGTTCATAACAGTACTATACACGATAATCAAAAGATGCAAACACCCAAGTATCCATTAATGGATAAATGAATAAACTGTCTTAACATATATCTATACATCTGTAAACACACACACACACACACACACACACACACACACACACACACACTGGAATATTATTCAGCCATAAAAAGGGAATCAATTATGGACATGCTATAAGGTGGATGAACTACAAAACAATATGCTAAATAAAAGAAGTCAGACACAAAAGATCAGATATTATATGATTCCATTTATATGAAATGTCCAAATAGGTAAATCCTATAGAGACAGACACAGGCATGGATGGTTGCCAGGGGCTGGGAGTCACTGCTTTATGGTTATGGAGTTTCCTTTTGAGGTGATAAAAAATTTTTGGAGCTAGACAGAGGTGGTGGTTGCACAACATTCTGAATGATCGAGATGCCATTGTATTGTTCATGTTGTTAATGTGTACACAGTAATATGTTCATAATGTTAGCATAGTTAATTAAAATAGTTAATTCAGTTACTTTTATGTTATGTGAATTTCACCTCAATTACATAGAAGAATAAAAAACATATACAATTTTATTTAAAAAGATAAAAGATAAAATTTAAAAAAGAATAAAAAATAAAAGAGCAAATAAAAAAAAGAATAAAAAATAAAACTGTTTTCCAAAACTTGTAAGACAGCTAATAATTCTGATTCTGATTATTTTGCCCTTCTTCAAAAGGAAATGGTTGACAATTTTTATAATTATGAAGTTGTGTTAAATTTACTACCATACAAGTTTTGAAATTAAATATGTTTTCTATACATTCTAGAAGAAATCACTCTATGTCTCTCTTCCCCACATAACCTTTAGAACATTCTTACTCCTTTCAAAATGCTCACTAACAAGCTATGCTTATTTAGGTTACAATTTCTACTTAGCACAAAGTGGATTTTTCATAGTATATCTACAGTAAAATTTGCATAATAATTTGAAGTAAACTATAAAACAATTTATACAACACTTAAATTAAATGTAAAACCATCACACTAAACATACTTCAGTGGGCACATTTTAAGATATATGTCACGTTGGATTGTTGGCAATACATTGAAAATGCATACTGAGTCATGTATAGAAGTTTTAATCGGTTACACTAGCTATCTATGTAATACTCTTTAAAAAGTAAAATTCAGAGCAGTTGTAAAAATGGAATACTTACTCCACACACAAAAGATAAATGCATGAGGCGATTCCACTCTACTCTGCAAATGTTTATCTTTTAGATAAAAAAAATAAAATACATGCATTTGGGTACATGGACTCATAGTGAGTCTTCACATTTTGAAATACAGATGTTTTCACACTTTCATGGCACTCCCAGCATTTAATAGGAACTCACGCCTGCGACGAGATTACCTTAAGCAATCTAATCGCGGTCACCCAGCACGTCCTACTCTGCTCTTCTTCTGCACAGAGCATTTTCAGGTCTCGGGGCCCTCCCGCTTTGTTAGGCTAGAAGGCCACAGCACATTGTTTATCGTTAATGCATATCTTGAAGGTAACACCTGTTGAAATAAAAGCCACTAAAATTCTCCTATATATAAGAGAAAGCTGTCTCTTTTTAAAACAAATTAAAAGAAACTCAAGCTTACCTAAAAGGCTGAGGCTTGCTTTATTCATCTATCAAAATATTAAGCCTGTACCTTAAAGCAGAATCCATAGTTAGTCGGTGCTCCGTGTTTTTTTTTGCCGGCCAGTGACACATAAATATCACTATTGCCAAATTCGCTGAAAAACTGCAAATGCCGTGGTTCCTTTAAAAAAATATATATGTGAGTGTTGAAGTGAACACATATTTTGGCACACTCTCTTTGTGTTTCTATCATGTTGCATAATTTATACCTTGGCAAAAAATATTCCAAGTAATGTCACAGAAACAAAAGGGAAGAAAAATTAAGTTACTATATCCATAAAAGAACCAGAAGCTTGATACAATATTATTTGAGAAGTGGCCACTTGTTTGTAAGTTTAACTTCCAGTATACAGCAAAACATTTACCTTCCTATTTAAAGTTTTCTCTTTAGAGCCAAAGCATAAGAGACTCTTAAAAACTGACAGCAAGCTGAAGGCTGACGGGGGTGGGAGGGAGAGGAGAGTAGGTGATGGGTACTGAAGAGGGCATCTTTTGGGATGAGCACTGGGTGTTGTATGGAAACCAATTTGACAATAAATTTCATATATTAAAAAAAATAATAATAAAGTTTTCTCTTTAACTACCATTTCAGGAATCTCAGGGAAAGAGGCAGGAAAGGATGGCTTTTGGAAATGTTTTCCTTGTCCAGGTTTCAAATAATGGTAGTTGAACAAAGGCAAGAAGCTTGGTTTGAGCTTCCACGGCAGTCAGAGAAGGAAGAGAAAGAGACAATGATTCTTGCTTTGTTTAGAAACGATCACCCCTCCTGTTTGCGTACTGCCCAGCACATCACAGTAAACAATGAAATAGGTGGCCTGACTACTTTTATGAAAAGAAGGAAGCCTGTACAGATGAGTTCAGGGAAATTACCTGGCAGTGGAATGTGTCTGATGTTCAAGGCAAAGTGGAAGGAATCATGAACAGCTATTTCTTCTCTGGGAAATCCATGAGATTTAAAGCTGGTCATGGGAACTCACTGGGTCATGTTATTCTGTGACAGGTTAATAACTTGAAGAAGTGCTTAATTCTGGGGTTGAATGCGTAATCTAAGCTGACCAAAATGCATTTGTTCTTTAAAATCTTGCTACTAGTAGTGTGGTCCCAGACGAGCAGCATCAGCATCACCCGGGAGCTTATTAAAAATGTAAAATGTGTGGCCCCACCACAGACCTACTGAATCACAATCTGCATTTTAACAAGGCCTCAGATTATTCACATGCACTGAAATTTGAGAGGCAATGCTCAAAACAAAGCAAAACAGAGAAGACAGAAAACCCAGAACATTCAGCAGTTTGAGCAACCCATTCAGATCCAAATCCAAAATACTTCTAGTCATTTACCAGCAGGCTATTGCATCCCTGATGATTGGTAGAGCGAGAGTGTCTGTGTATGCCACTGTTCCTCTGTGTGTCACTGTTAGGCATTTTGATCTAATGAATGACTACAGTTCCCAACTCCATGGGAGAATAAGGCAGAAAAGAAAACTGTTGAAAGAGACCCAGCCTCGCGCCCTTGGAACAAGGGGAGAGGAAGGAGAGAGATACTCTTACTGGCATGGCTTTTAAAACTATTTTTTGATAGAAACAAATGCTAGTAAAAATGTCTGATTTCTACGAAGAAAAGATAAAACCATCCCCCCTCCACTGGTGCTGTAGAAGTCAACGTAGCTGAGTCATCTGGATGTAAGAAAAGGGCAGCTTGAGAAACCCTCGAAGGCTACAGAGGCATGATGGGTTTCATTTCTTGACAGATTTTTGCTCCATTACTGCAGACATATCAAGGTTTACAAATTGAGACCACAAGCCTGGGTTGGCCTGGTTAGCAAAGGCTACACGTGCATGTGTATACAAGGGGAGAGTTGAAGAGGGGCATACTTAGAGGTTTCCCTAAATAAAAGTCACAGGCACATCTCCAAGGCTTGTAGCGGTGCTGAACTAACTCCCACGCAGCCCAGATCTTCAGAAATTACAATAAATCAAGACCTTCTCACAGAAAAAGGATAGGAAATTGTATCTTTGCCAGGTAGAAATGTCGTTAGACATTAGATAACCTGCATAATTTATATTAAGGTCATAATCCTTGAGGTTACCTAATACCTTGAATTTCTTTTTTTGAGGGGAAATTTAAAATCATTTTCATGTATGGAACATGAGCTCATTAGACACAGGCCAGAGAGAAGAATATTATGTACTGATATACAGCAAAGGCGGACACTATGTTGAAAAGAGCTACAATATGGACTGGGAACAGACGTTTGATGCTTGTGATTTTGCCTGGCCAAGGGAAAGACCATCACAAGAAAAAAGGCATGGGTCCAGTAGAAGGAATCAGAGCTGTCTTTTATATAACGGTTGGGCAGGGAAAGGAGGGGAAAGCTAAAGTAAAAATATAATGGGCAGTTGACTTTAATGAGAAACCTGTTGAAGAAGTGAGAATTTAGAAATTAAAGAAACATTATCATATCTTCCAGTGAAGGTTCACTGGAAAAAGTATGATCAACATGATTACTGGATTTAGAAGCCACTTTTCTCTGATGTTAAAAGTAAAAAAATAAATAAATAAAAAAATAGGGGCACCTAGGTGGCTCAGTCGGTGTTTGACCTTGGCTCAGATCATGGTCTCACAGTTCATGGTTTCGAGCCCTGTGTCAGGCTCTATGCTAACAGTGTGGAGCCTGCTTGGGATTCTCTCTCTCCCTCTGCCCCCGCCCCCCCATTCATGCTTTCTGCCTCTCTCAAATTAAATGAATAAAGTTAAAAAAAAAAGATAACCAAGCATGTATTTGTTTAAAAAACATCTTCATATATAACTTCACACTTACAAACAAAGGATAAAAAAGCAATCCCACTAAAATTTAGACCAGAGAAAATCCAAAACCTTAATTACAGAAACAGGTAATTATTTATCCTGACATTATTTATGATAGAAAAATTTGAAAATTAGTTAAAATGTTCAAGAAAAATTAGTTTAATGCATATGTATGACAGGATGCTAGGAGTCGAATGACATACACTTAAAAATAAAATACGTTTGTAAGAGAATGTATTACTATTACTAAGTTAGTTGAGCCCCATTCCATCACTTAAACTTCAACGAAATACACACTCATGTGCATGTACTCTTGCAAACAGCAACAAAGGAAAACCATATCTGAGGGAAAGCTCGCGAAAGTATGAAAGAATCAAGTATTACTCCTTGTGGCTCCGTATCTCCCGTTAGGACCACCACTGGTATATCTGGTCTCCCCATTAACTGTATTCTGGGCATTTCCATTTGAACGCTTCACCCTCAACACAATATATCTAGAGCTCAGATCATGATCTTACTTCTAAGATAATGTGATAGCAAACCTCCTGTTCCTGTTTATTAAATCCTTGAGTGTTTCTTTATTTCCTTTTTTAAGAACGTTTAAAATGTTCCCTCTCCTTTCACATCAACAAGGTCAACAAGATCTAGCCACTTGCCATTGGATCTTGTATCCATCCCTTTCGCCACCCCCACCCCCCCCCGCCCCCACCCCAGCTCATCATAGGCCTAGGTTAGATCCCATCAGCTCCACTCTGCATTGCTGAGTGACTATCTAATTAGCATCTATATGTGCCTCTAGATAATCTCTCTTTCCCTGTGTCCCCCTCCACTCTCTGCTTCCTTTGCTCCCTCCCCTTCATTCTTTTTTTCTCTCTCTCTCCCTCTCTCTGATTAAGCTCCCTATGGCCGTAGTAATCTTACAACTTGATTATCTCACTCTCCTGCTCAAAAATTTTCACTGGCTTCCTATAGTGAGTTGAATGATAGTCATCCCCCTCCCCCACAAAAGATATGCCTGTGCCCCCATCCCAAGAAACTGTGAATATAACCTGATTTAGAAAAAGGGTCTTTACAGATGTAATTAAGTTAAGGATCTCAAGATGAGACAATCTCGGATTATCTGGGTGGGCCCTAAATGCAGTGACAAGTGTCCTTATAAGACATGGAGAAAGAAGAGAAGGCCACGTGAGGAGAGAGTGAGGCCTCCACAAGCAAACGTGTGCCTGCAGCCACAAGTAGCCAAGACAGAAAATCCTACAGAAATTTAAAGAATCACATAATGAGAGTGAGAAATAAATAATAAATGAACATTTCCAGGATAAAAGGAAAATAGAAATTTGCAGACTGAATGCATATGGTGAGAATCAAGTAAGATACATCAGAATACATGCGAATGCACCTAGAAATATGGTCGGGGAAGTTCCTGAACACCAATGATTATCACAATATTTGAAAAACAGCCAGAAAAAAAATGACAGATTACCAACAAAGAATCAACAATGTTGTTTGACAACAACAGATGCATGAGAACAGAATTAAAATAGTCGCCCATGAAAACTCTCAAAAGTAGTTTTACATGAAAGATAATCAATGCATCGCATAAAATGTCAGCACTCATAAAACAAGGCATAGTCAACACTGACTAGACTACACAGAAATACAGACAATGCAGCGCTGAGCACTGTGAAATTACATGTATGAGTGATGGTGCGTGTAGGAGCACACAAGTAGGTCTATGTGACTGCACAGGTATACACACACAAGCACACAAAGGAACACATATATCCACCCTGATGGTAATGTACCTTCCTTTAGGAATCTACAATCTAGCTAAGGAGACAAACCAACACAGACAAAGGAATTAAAGAGCAATTACAGACTCAGCTGGGTGTTACTAACTGCATCAACAACAGAAGTTCAGAAGTGGGCAAGGTCAGCAGCATAACCTGTGGTGAAAAGAAAAGATGTGCACTACATTGGACCTCAAAATCTGCAACCGAGGATAAGGAAAAAGGGGGTGAATTTGGAGTAGAGAAGAAATGAGCACAGTATGTGGTACTGAAATAAGAGCATCTAGATTTCCATCACAGGGCCTATGTTGAAACTAGTGTGAAACAAAGCTGAAGAGTCAGTTCTTAAGTGGATTATGGCAGGGGTACCAGGGTGGCTGGGTCCGTGAAGTCTCCGACTCTTGATCTCAGCTCCAGTAATCATCTCACAGTTCGTGAGATCAAGACCTGCGTCAGGCTCCACGCCGACAGCACGGAGCCTGCTTGGGATTCCCTCCTAGTCTCTCCCTGCCCGCTCCCCTGCTCATGTTGGGAGTCTCTCTCAGTAAGTAAGTAAATAAATAAATAAACATTTTTAAAGGATAGATAAATTGTAGCAAATATTTGGAATCTATAATTACCAACTCTTGATATAAGCAGTAAAAAAAGTAAAACCCACTTTAACTTACAATTCATAACATATCATTGACATTTCAATTACCTTTGATGTCCCTTTTGTAGAAAAATATAAACCAGATCTTCTTAGAAGGAAGTAAATCTTTTTCCAGGACTTCTTTCCCTGTTCTTTTGCATGTAAGAAGCCATGGATTTCAGGATATGTGCTTGAACTCAGAAACATCTGGAAGAAAGTTAGACATTCTCATAGTATTTTTGAATCAATGATAGTGTAGCCTTATAGTAATCTTGTTAAGATTTCAAATATAACCATGTAAAATCTAACAGGGTCAATACCAGTTATACAAGCCATTATAGAAATGGGAATATAAATACAACGGAAAATAAATCAGTCTTTTGACAACCCAAGGCAAGTTCCAAATAAAAATATGTGCACAAAATATACATTCTAAGTGGTCAGTACTTAGCCAAACACCAAACTGGTAAGTTATTTAAATGTCCATCTTGAAAAGCTAGATTTTGCCTAAGAGTTAAGTCCTGATACGTTTTTATGCTTTTCTATGCTCCTCCCTGAGAACATATCAACTTCATCATAGTCAAAATAAAGACTACAATCTTGACTTCAGTTATTCAGTTGTTAAGAAAGTTGGGCTGAGTTCACCTCCCTGATGAGGTAAAGCAAACAGTCTTTTCTTTGTCCACCAAGGTTCTCGATTGTGGATGGCTACGGCAGGTGTTTTCCAAAGAGAGCTGCAGCACCATCTCGCAGCCCACATGCTCTTCTGCAAAGTGATCTTGCCACTGGCACATGAAGGGCTGGAGTCTGTTTCTCTACCTCCTTGAATCTGGGCACAGCTTCTGACTGCTTTGACCAATGGAATACAGCAGAAGTGATTGTCAGCTAGTTCCAGTTCTGGTCCTTAACTAGTCCTTCACTAGTTAACTCTTGGAAGCTAGCTGTCACATAAGAAATGTATCTTAGAAGGGGATCCTCAAACCTCCAGAGAGCCCATGTGCCTCAGAGATGACCCACCCAGCTAAACTCTTTCCATATTCCTGACCCGCAAAATTGTTGGCAAAATGTGAGTGGGCACTTAAGCCATTAAGGTTTGGAACAGTTTGTTACACAGTAATAATGAACTGAGACAGTAGGCATGTGCTGGTTGGGAAAGCGAGAATGAAAAGGAAGAGCTCTGTATGAGTGGCTGTGCTCTGCATCCTTAATAAGACAGTGGAAATGCATTAGCATCTCATTAAAAGAAGAAAACAGAAATCCCTATGAATAAACAAATGCAAAATGGAAAAACTGAAAGAGAAATTACTAGCTAAAATGATGTGACATATTTTAAAAGGCTACTCTGGGAAATGCTGAGAATAGATATGTATGTTTTTAAGTAAATTATTAAATTTTTTAATTTAATGAGCCACAGTTATTAATTAATTGACATGCAAAACAGGCAAGTAGGTTTTTTAGTTTGAGTGCTTTCCAAGTTATTAAACCAAACCAATTAAATTTTAAAAAGGGAGTCACAGAGGTCATACTAGAAAAAGAAGAAACGTTTTAAAAGTGGAAACATTGCCTCTGTGGAGAGAAAAGGTCAGAGGCATATGCAGGACTATCTGATTCCAAAGCTATGATTTTTCTTGTTTTTATAATTTCACATTAAAGTAATATAACTATATTATAGGAGAATTGGGGAAAGGAGGTGGAATAAAAACTCCAGCCCGCCACCCTGTATCCTAAGCCAGTAGTGAAGCACTGAGAGGGCCTGAGAGCGGCGGGGGGGGGGGGGGGGGGGGGGGGGGGGTCCTCAGGCATAGCTGCTGGGCCGCTGCCACTCATCCTAATATCCTGATGGGGTGTCTGTGAAACCCAGTAGCATATAAGAAGCTTTCAGGAAAATCTCTTGAGACTAATCACATTTCTAAAATATTGTGAAGAGCGAAAATGAAATATAGCCTATTAAAAGCCCATAGAAAACAGATCTGTACCACCCATTACAGTTACCAGTATATTTAAATACCAATATACTTAAAGTAGTATCTATTATGGAAATATTAAAAGTTGTCTTCTTTAATGGTCAGAAAATATTGAGTGGGTCTGAGGATGCCTGAAGGCTTAGATCAAACAGTAACCATTATAAAAACATTGCTCAACATTAACCTGTTAACAATGGCAGAGCTTGTGATGTGAAATCTACTAATCTATGAAAAATAAAATAACTGAAATCATTCTTTTATTGTAATGAAAATATCTTTTAAAAATGATCTTGTAAAGCCACTTCCAGTTTGGCAGAAACGAGCCCAACAGATACAAAACTAAGGAGACTCTTAATTAAATAACTAGCATTCTTAATTCAGCTAAAACATTTCAGAATTCTGCTCAGGTATCCAACATGGTTATGACACATGTAAGCATATGATATGTATATATATACATATGTATATATATATGTATGTATATATATACATATTATATCTGTTTTTCTCCTTTCACTTAATTGCTGAATATTTTACCACAAATGGATTGAGAGCACTTATTACAAAAGTTAATACTAAATATCTGTCAGTAAAATGTCTACACTTTACTGAGGATTTTGATTTTTCAAAAAGACTAACATAATCTTTAAACACATCATAGAACAAATTACTCTGCAAGTTTCCTTTCATGATACACATTCCTTTCACAGTTGGCCAAAACTGGGAAGAAAAATGGGGTTAGGAGGCTTTCCTGATTTAGGGAATTCTTTATTCAGGTTTTGTTCTTTCCTTTCCTATTCTTTCTTTTCTGTTTAGTTTCACCTCCAGCAAAAATTAATCAGTCAAGGTATACCATTTCAAAATCTGGGCATGTATAAATATGGACCTTAAAGTTCCCCTTTATCATGCTGTTACTTAACATACTTCAATGGGAATATATTTTACCTGCAAAATCTGTGTGGGGGATATTTCACCATTGGTTTCAGTTGCAAAAGACACCATATGCTCTGGAAAAAAATACTGACAAAAAGATAGAGGTTACATTATCTCAAAAGCCATGCTAGAAAAGATTCAGTATGACCAATATAGTAAGCTAGAGCAAAAGTTCTCTAAGTCACTGTGTTGAATATTCACCTGAAGTGTTTTGTTTTGTTTTGCTTTGTTTTGTTTTGTTTCTTTTTTAATGCCAGTGCCTGGACCTCTACTTTCATGTATCTTAAGGGGAAGGTGTGGGTAGGGCCCAAAGATTAGCAAACACCCTCAGATAATGCAGATGCAGAGATCCACATACGTCAAGTTACCAAACACTGCTTTCACGATGGCAGCGTGCTTGCTCCCGTATCTCTTCCCTGAGTCCTACAGCCATTCTGGCTGGCAGGTGCTAGAGGATTCTCAACTCCATTTCACAAACTCAAGGCTCATAGAAGTAGATGGTATAACCCAGGTCACAGCCACATGTAGAGGAGCCAGGACTTACAATAGGGCCACAAGCTAAAAGTCCAGTCCTTTCAACCTACTCTTTGTCCAACCTTGTTTAATCATAAAATTCACCTAGGACAGTTGTTTAAAACTGGAATTCCCAGGCTTCATTCCTGGGGTGTCTGATTCAGTAGGTCTGGGTAGGTCTTGGGTCCTATGCTTTTAATAAGCACTCTCTCCACTCCCAGGTAATTTTTATAATCAGACAAGTTTGGGAAAATATAGACCTCTATACTTCCTGGAAGGACAGGCCTTTACAACAGTTCTATTAACATTTGGTCTAATACTGTGTTCAATATTAGTTACGGCATTCCTGGCCTCTACCCGCTAACAGCCCTCCTGTCTCTCCACCCCAGTAGTGACAGGCAAAAATGTCTCCAGACATTGTCAAAACACCCCCAGTTGAGAACCACTGCTCTAGGTCTACAAAATGAGTGTACAGACTTGTTTAAATAATAATAATAATAATAATAATAATAATAATAATAACAACAACCATAATGATATATAACCCAAAACAAGCACTAAACCATATGCCTTTAACTATACTTTTAAATTCTTGCTTTTAACAAAGATTCACAACAAGAAAAGAGTTTCCCTTCAAATTCTAATTCTATTTAATTTTTATTAGTACTCTTTTATTTTCTTTGTCAAAGATCACTCCATTATGTTTTTATTAATAGGTTCAAATAAAAGAGAACATAAGAGGTCTTTCAGGGTTTGAAAATATTCTATTATAGTATGTATCATATATTTTTCATAAAGGATCATTTCAATTCAATTATCCAAAACTTAGTGTAAAAATACGCTATAGCTGCAGAGACAAAAACAATTTAAAATAATGAGCCCAGGGGCTCTTTTGACTTCTGCAGATACCTAGTCTTCGCTAGGAATGTGACACACATTTATTTTCTTTTAAAGAGCACTATAATGAAAGAAGTATTTATTGGATAATGCTCTGGTCTTTAGCTCATTTCTACTTAGCTCAGTAATTATTGCACTGAAAAAATATTTTGGAACAGCAAGATTCATGTCAATAATTTTTGGCTGAGCTATAGCACTCCAAACAATCATCAATCTGTTTTTACTTTAGAAATTTTCTTATTTAAATTTCCTACATTCTTTGAAAAGTGTTAAACTATAATATTTTGGAGCTGCTTGAGGATATCTAATAATTGATTTCCCAAATTAAATGTATATTTGTTTTCTTAAAAAGCAGGAAGAAGAAGAAATAGCTCCCCCAAACTACCTATCTGAACTTCTATGATCATACTGACTAATCATTGATAAAGTAAGAAAAAACATAATTATGATTTTAAAGGAACAGAATTCTGACCTACAATTTACCAAATAGGAAATTACATTTTATTCATAGTTACCAAATAGGAAATTATACTTTATTCATAGTGATTCTTTTCTTCACAAAAAAATAAAATAAAATTTAACAAATCCATTTATTTTCTCTAACTACTAATGGGGATTTCACTTACCATTGGGTTTTTAAAGAATTCATATTTGGCATAATTTTTTCTAAAGTATAGTTTATTTTCTTCTTCCATTCCCCAGTTAGATAGCACTTCCATCACCAGCTCGTGGTCTTCTATTGTTCTTTCTGTAAGGAATGTTTCAGTGAGTATGTCAACAGATAGATGCATGGATGGACAGATGAATGAATAGATAGACAGACAAATAGGCAGGTAGAAAGAAATGTGTGTGGACACATGTATCCATACAAATGTATAAAATATATTATGTATCTTTACTAAATACAGCAAATTTCAACTCAATTCTAGGATAGCCAGGTTGATAATATTTTCGGCAACTTTGAATTAGTAATGTTGATTTTTATACCAAAGCAGACTGTAACCTGAGGAGAAAAAATGACAAAATATCACAATGCACTTTTTGGTAATTCTCAATTCCTTTTATTGCCATGTAAATTATAATTAAGTTTGATAACAAATCTGCATTAAGAATTTAGGAGGTATTCTTTTTCTCCAGCTCATCGTGATGCCAAAATTAAAATATTTGCCTCAAGGTTGAACAATTCACCGTATTAAGAGATGAAAAATTTTGACAGGTTCAAAAATGCATTTGAGACACATAATCTGGATAGTTGAGAAAAATTAAAATAAATGCTTTAAAAGGAAAAAAAAATTAATGCAAGCACATACAATTTCAAGAAACCTAATTTCTAGGGGCACTTTATGCTTTCAAAACTAATGTTTAGGCAACTATATTTTGTGTTAACAATGAAGATAATTAGGTAGGGAGGAAGGCACTTAGGAGGAAAGGTACTTAAATGAAATAGGCAGCGACAACTTTAAAGAGGTGAACATAACATACACAACTCATATTTTAATAAGAAACCTGATGTCTATAGCAGTGCTATTCAAAGAGCCCCAAACTGAAAACTACCCAATGACTATCAGCCTGAGAATGAACGAATGAATAACTTGTGTAAATTTACACACTGAAATACATACTACAACACACAACTGTATGGGTGAATTTCACAAACATGATATTAAATGAAAGAAGTCAGACACAAAGAATAGTACATAGTACATGACTACAGTTACATGAAATTCGATACAGGCGAAATAAATCTGTGGTGTTAGAAATCAAAATAATAGGGACAGTGGGTGAGGGAGCAGGAGTATGATGGGAACCACTGGGTATGGGAAATACTATTTCTTGTTCTGGGTGCTGGATATCCGAGTTTATGTAACATTTGAGAGTTCATTGAGTTGTCCACATATGGCTTGTTCACTTTTCTTAAGGTATGTCATACCTCAATAACAGAAATAAAGAAACAACAATAAAGAAAAGTTACTGTGAAATTACTAATGTAAAACAGGAAGTGAAGAAGAGCCAACTAAGGAATACAGAAACCCTCTGCTTTTTTTAGGTGCTTCTAGGACCTTTTTGGAAAGTATCGTGTCTCAGACATTCAACACTCAGTAGTGATCTGTGACCTACAACACCTGAACCCTTGAAAGTAAAGTCATACTTAAATGGAAGTTTATTCATCTGAAAGGAAATTCTCGTAAGAGCTCAATGAATATGGATGACTTCAAGTTAAGTGTGTATCAACACTCTGGGTTCTGTTCCTAACTCCAATGGCTCTTTTTCTGTCTCACTGACAAGCTTCCATGGTTCCTCCCTCCTAAGATGTCATCTTTGGCTCAAATTTTTTCTTTCCCTTTCTTAAACTAATTCACTCTCTTCTCTTCAGCCATCCCATCTGTCAAGTTCCTTGAGATGGAATCTCTGGCCACAGTTGCTTTCACTTGTGCTCTAGTTCTAGCTGCTAGACTTTCCACCACCTCATACATAGTTTGTCTAAATCCAGAGTCAGTATAGTGATTCACCCAAAATATTAATTCCAGCAATGCCAATTCTGAGTATATAACCAAAAGAAGCAAAAGCAGGGTGAGAACAGATATTTTTACACTAATGTTCACAGTAGCATCCTTCACAAGAGGTGGAAACACCCTACTGCCCACCAACAGATGAATGGATAAACACGTACTACAAACATACAATGGGATACTTAGCCTTAAAAAGGAATGACACATGCTACAACAGGGATGGACCTAAAAGATATTATATGTAAAATAAGAATACACAAGAACAGATACTGCATGATTCCATTTATAGAATGGTACAAATAGACAAATTCATAAAGATGGGAAGTAGAATGGTGGTGGCCAGGGACTAGGGAGCAAGGAGTTATTGTTTAATGGATTTGGAGTTTCACCATGAGAAGATAAAAATGTTCTGGAGAGGGACAGTGGCGATGGTTGCACAACAATATGAATGTACATAATGCCAATGAACTATGCTCTTAAAAATGGTAACTTTTATGTTATGTACATTTTATCAAAATAAAAAAATAAACTTGAAAACAAAGTCTTCTTCTTTTTTCTCTTTCAAACTGGTTTTTCCTAAATTCTCCTATCTCCATTGCATCTTTATATCCACTCCCATGACCTCCACTTTTGCTATCCCCAGATACCAGAGATTTTCCCTCCAAGTGTCTCTCACACAACCAACAACCCCTCACTCATTCTCATGATCACAATCCCAATTTAGACCCTCACCTTTTCTCAACTAATCTCCAAACCTCTAGTTTCTTATTTTTGTAATCCAACCTGGACACTAATACTACAGCAAGCTTCATAAAACATATGTGTCAATGTGACTCTTGCTCAAAAAGCTTATCTACTTCCTACTTTCTATGGGATAAACCCATGGAGTCTAGCAGTTATACCATTCATTCATCCATCCATTTGGCAAATATTTCTTGAAGGCCTACCACGTGTCAGACATTCATCCTGGGGCTTGGAATTTTGTAGTGAATAAAACAGTCAAAAATCCCTGCCTCATGGAGTTTTCATTCTAATGAGAAGATACAGACTATAAATAAAATGCAACTCTTAAAAGGCAGGAATAAATACTACAAAGAAAAATAGAGCAGGGCATAGGAAAAGAGGAGGTCGTAGGGGAAAGGAATTCATTTCAAGAGCTTGCCGGATAGATCTCGCTGAGAAGGTAATATTTGAACAAAGACCCAAAGGAGAAGGGGGCATGAGCCAAGCAGACACCTACAGGAAGAACAAGAACAAAGCCTTTGAGGCAAGAGCAACGTTCCGTGTTTGAAGTACAGCAAGGAGGTTAATGCGGCTGAAGCTGAGTGAGCAAAGGGGCAAGTACTAGGAGAAGAGGTTAGAGAAGCAATGGTGATGAGCTAGAAGGAGGCCTAGGAAAGACCCTGCAGTTCATAGTGAAGCTCTGGACTTTCCTTGGAGTTTGAGGAGAAGTCACTTTGAATAGAGAAATAACACGAACTGACTTATATTTTCATTGGATTGCATCGGCTGCGGAGGAGAGCTGATTTTAAAAGCTTCAAGGTGGGGACATCTACGTGGCTCAGTCGGTTGAGCCGCCTAACTCTTGATTTTGGCTCAGGTCATGTCTCACAGTTGTGAGACTGAGCCCCACATAGGGCTCTGTGCTGACAGCACAGTGTATGGATCCTGCTTAGGATTCTCTCTCTCTCTCTCTCTCTCTCTCTCTCTCTCTGCCCTTCCCCCACTCACATGTGTGCTCTCTCTCACTCTATCTCTCAAAATAAATAAAAAAACTTAAAAAAAAGACTTAAGGGTGGAAGCAGGAAGCACATTTAGTAGAATATTACAGTTAATGAGGGGAGAGATGATACGGCTTGGATTAGAGTGGCAGCGGTGGAGATGTACAAAGCAGGCAGAATCTGGACATATTCTAAAGATAGAGCCAACAGGATTGGCTGACAAATCGGATAGGAAATGGAAAAGAGAGGGTAGTTAGGGGAGACACCAAGGTCCTCCACTCAAGATCTTGGAAGGATTGTGTTGCTATCAATGAGTCTGAAAAACTATTAAGTGGGTTGGGAGAGTCAGCAGTCACTGAGATATCCCATGGGAAGTCACATCCCTAACAATCTCTCTATCCTTAATTTGGTCTCCTTCTCACACAAACCAGCTGATATTTTCAAGCTTATGAAACCCAGGTTCACATTAAAAATACTATTTGCTAAGCATGATATCCGTATTTTTTGCAACTGCACAGGAAGAAAATTTCAATGTAGTCGGCAAAATGTTTGCTTGTTTGTTTTACCAACCTGTGTTTCTTTGTACCCATTGCCTCTCTCTACCACTGAAGAAACATCATATGTTCTGACCTCAAGCTACACTATACAGAGAGGAAAAAAAAATAAAGAAACGCATTTCCTCTACTTTTGAACTTCACAACAGACCTTACCAATCTTTGACAAATATAAGTGCTTGGGGAGAATCATATCTAGCCAATCCTTGATTGCCTCATATAAGGATCCACCTTCTATCTTCTGGGAAAGGAGCTGTAGTTAAGGTGTTGGTGAAGAAAAGGACGGAGTAGAGACTGCGCTAGATAATAATAAGTGGATGGTATAGGTCCCAAGTGACCCTGTATCCTGTCCCCTTCCAGAATGAGAATGCTTTCAGGGTGATGAGTCGATGGTGATAAAACACCAGATAAGTTTAACGGTGGTATGTGGCTCAAACCAGAGGGTAGCCTTAGGAGACATCTCGTTTCCAATAGAAGCCCTACATCCAGCATGGTGGAGAAGCCATAACTGAGGGCAACATCAGGGCAGATGAGTCCATGGCATCCCACTCTGAAGAAAGAGCATGGCAGTAGCACCACATCTCCAGCAGGTATAGGGAGGAGCTAAGACAAGAGTTCAGACTTAGGGGGCTGTATGGTTCAGTCAATAAGCTTGACAGGAACAGAACATGAACAGCTGGACAAGAGTTAGGCAAACACCTGTCCTGAGACTTAATGCCTCAGCAGAAGGTTGCAGAAGTGAAAGCAGGTCTGAATTTTCAACTGAGAATATTTTAATCCCGTATGTAACTCATTTACAGAACCTGAATTTATTATTAACCCCAACAAGACTGAGAACAATCCACACAAAAAAATAAATACACAGAAGATTAAACTGTCTGCTGTGAAGAAGGCAAGAGGCTGAAAGTAAAAAAATTATTCAAATTATTGAAATAAAGGAAGTTACATTTTTGTAAGTCTCCATCTGAGACCTTTCTCCTTGCCATATTTAATTCTTTTAATATTTTCAGTTCAGTACGCTGAACAATGGCTCCAAAGACATCTGGAACCTATAAATGTTGCCTTATATGGCAAAGTCTTTGCAGATGTCATTGACTTAAAGAGACTGAGAGGAAGAGATTATCCTGAATTATTGAGGTAGGCTCTAAATCCAGTCACAAGGATCTTTATGAGACAGCGACAGAAAGAGATGTGACCCAAACAGAAGAGGAAAGGGCAATGTGACCACAGGGGCAGACTCAAGTGACACAGCCACAAGCCAAGAACGATGGTAACCACCAGAAGATGGACGAAGCAAGGGACGGATTCCCTCTAAAGCCCCAGAAAGAGCCTGGCCCTGCCATCATCTTGATTTCAGCCCAGTGACATCAATTTTGGACTTCTCACCTCCAGAACTGTTACAGATTACATGTCTGTTGTTTGAAGCGCCAGGTCTGTGGTAAAGTAATATCACAGCTTCATGAGAGTTATATTTCCATTTTTCAGAACAGTGAACATCTCAGGATTTGAAGAGCAGCCAGGTGTCTGATCCCAAGTCAATGCTTTTCCTCTGCAAGTATTGCCTCTGCCTTCACTACAGCTCCCACTTGAGGGGCAGCCCCTGCAGCCTCTGCTGGGCCTATTTATATCCTGTTCATTCTTTCCATATCAACTAATATCCTCTCTCATGTTCCTGCACCTCTCATGTTTCAGCTGCCTCAAATTCTTTTATTTTGAAATGTGTTCAATAAATATTTGCTAATTAAGTCAATAAAAAACTGCATTTTGAGTGTAAGGAGAAAGAAAATAACGGGCAATATTTCAAATCACATCAATCTTAACCTCACATGAAAGTAACATAAATCACTTGAATTTGGACTGCCCCAAAAGAGGAAATAAAACAAAAAAGGCAGAAAAGCCAAGCTGTATGTGAACAGCTATGACAAGTATGTAACGAAAAGCACTATCAAGTACTATTTGTGACCACCAACCAAGCAGTAGTCTACATGTAAACAAAGCCCAGAGTAACAATGTAGAAAGGAACAATAGAGTACAGTATTTGCAGAAAATGTCATGGAACCGTAATACCAAACGCGTAAATAATGCATTACTAGCATCAGGAAAATATTCTGGTAATCTTAAGAAGAAAAATTTCTTCAAATAAAGCTAGACTAACTAGAGTATGTGAGATAGGGCAAGACACACTTTGCATTCCCTCAAAGAGGATTTCTGGGTACTCTACTGAAAATTCAGAAAACACAAAAGAAAGCAGACAAACAAAGCCCAGAGGATCAGATGCAGCTATAGGTTCTCACCTCACACACTCCCCTGGTAATGGAGATAAAACTTGCCTAGTACACAACCTGGCTTTTCAAAATCGTATTATATTAATAAGCATTTTCAATTTATATATTTGTATCCAAATTTGGATGCGCTGTCATATACCATCCTACAACCAAACCTCATTACGTTAAAGGATTAATGTTACAATAACCCAAATAACCCTAAAAGGCATAATTATCAGTTAATCACATCTTGCACAAAATTCATGGTTTCTTTTTTTCAAGGCAGACACCTAACTAAATACAAATCTTAACAGGGAGGAGCTCAACATGAAGATACAAGATGCCTCGATGGATAACTTTGAGAGGAAAACAAAAAAGCTCATAAGAGGGGGTGAAAAGTTGCGGAAGACCAGCTTTGCTTTGCTTAGGTTAGGCCTGGGACATCATTACCAAGACCTGAGAACAGAAAAAACAAAACAAGTACTGGTCCAGAGGGCTTCTAACTAACTTTCCACTGACGCTTCCTCTTTAACCAAGTGGATTTTAACCAGAGGAATGATCCCACTGAATAACTTACAATGCACGTCTTAAATATCAAAAAGAAACAAATTAATTCTGCAACTAGAAGCTCTTTGCCGCAATACTTGAGAACAATGATATTAAGAACTGTCACCCAGAATGACAAAAAAGGGTTTTTTTTTTTTTTTTTTGGTTGTCTTGTGATAAATGACCCAGGTAACATTCTCATAAATTCATCATGACTCTTTTAAAGACCTTATTTTTAAAACTTCATAAATTCACCTAAAATACCATATTAAAATATACTATTAAATCTTTATGGATACAAGTCTGCTTAGAAAACTTTTTAAAGTATTTTTCAGTCACTGGAAAGTGAATGACAGGGACTACATACCATTTCTGTGTAGGTAGAAAAATAGAAGAGAAGCCCTCTTAAATAGCTTCAAAACAGCATCCAAAAAAGAGAAAAAAGGGGGAAAACTCTCCAAACACTAAAGAAAAGCTTTCTTGAAACTAAAACAAAAGCTTCATATCACTTTAAGTTTCACTTCTGTTTCTGATAGATCTGTGAAGTGTCACAGAAATACAATGCAACATTACCAAATAATAAGTACAGAAAATTCTGTTTCTATTTAATTTCAGAAACTTTTTCTTTAAAAACAAAAAGGAAGAAGAAGAGAGGAAAGAAGTTTCTTCTGAAACTGTTGATTTCACTTCAAAGTCTTTTAAAAAAAACCTCAATCCTCCCAGAATGGAAAGTGTTCACCTGTGACCTTCTGCCTGGATTTCTTCGCTGAATCTACTGAAAGTACAGTGTGGGGCTCAAATAGAAACCTGATTCCCTACTCTTCTCATCACTTGATAAGAGAAGAAACAAAAGTAGCTTTTACCTCTAATTCGCCCAGAAAACAATTCTTTGTATACCTTTGTTACAGGAAACTCCAGGAGACAAATGATCCTTGTACTCCTCTGGGCTAGGTAGAAACTACATACATTTTGTCAATCTTATTTTCAGATAAAAATGAACAGCCTCTGACCAAGCAAAACAAAAACTGGAGAAGCAAAGAATTAAATAAGGCTCGATTCTGAAAGGTTCCTTAACCTAAGAAAACTACTTAATACCAAAGAGATCCCCTAGAAAAATTGCTACCACCATATTCAGCTCCCCAAGTACAATTATTAGGAAAATTATGACACTTAGTTTGATGGCTATAAAGGCCCTGCAGATTATTGTTCAACAAATTGAAGTAGTCTTCATATTAACTCAGACTCACCGATCACAACTTGTATTCATAGAAATCTTACTTTTCTGCAAAGCATTTGCATATACATTACCTCAAGCTGACTGGTAAATAACTGAAGAGTTTAGAAACTGCTTCCATAAATTCTAAGTTACGAAACACATCCTTTACAGACTTACAATAAATTTCCATCTGAGCACTGCATCTGATTTCTTTGGCTTCTTTTCCAAGTCTTTTCCTTCTATGTACGTTGTAATCCATCCTTTGAACTGCTTGATATAAGTACCTTATAGTTTAGTATGTTTTAGTTCAGAAACCATTTATTTGTCTTAAACCCTGGCTTACAAAGATGTATTCAGAGATTCATCTCTCATGGAACTACTGTCTAGTTTTCATAATATGACCACTATTAAGATATTTGCAGAAGGGGCGCCTGGGTGGCTCAACCAGTTAAGCGTCCGACTTTGGCTCAGGTCATGATCTCACGGTCCGTGGGTTCAAGCCCCGTGTCGTACTCCATGCTGACAGCTCAGAGCCTGGAGCCTGCTTCAGATTCCATGTCTCACTCTCTCTCTACCCTTCTCCCACCCACACTCTGTCTCTCTTGCTCTCAAAAATAAATAAACATTAAAAAAAGTTTAAAAAAAAGATAGTTGCAGAAAATGTTACAGCAGCTCAGAAGACGGGTAGTTGGCCCAACTTGGAGCTCCAGGAAGATGTCTTAAATCTTTTAAAATTTCTTAAGTTTTTAAAACTGTGTTTCTTTTTTTTTTTTTTTTGATTCTAAAATAATACATTTCCACTATAGTAAATTTGAAAGGCATGGGCAGCTGACAATCACAATCCATTTTTAAGTTTACCAATCAGGAATTAGCACTTAACATTTCAGTATAATCCCTTGTTGTTTTTTCCCTGGGTCCATATGAATGTATGTATATGAAATTTAGGAGACACTGTGTGTGTGCGTGTGTGTGTGTGTGTATACATACATATATATATATATATATATATATATATATATATACACATCCAGTCAGTCATCATTATGATTTTATATCTGCCCATATCAGTTTTCAAAGGGAGGACTCCAAAAACATGATCAAAAAGCTGCATAACTTACATACTACGGATGTACTTTATTACATCCCTTGATTGCTATAACATTTTTCTAATTCATCGATATTGTAAATAACCCTGCTTGAACAGCCCTATACCTATTTCTTGGCCAAATTTGCTTGTTTTCCACACCCCAGTCCAGCATGTACTTGTGGGAACATCCCCTCCTGGGACACAATCCATCACGATCACTCCCAGTGTATGTTATTTTCAGGATTTGCAATTTCCTAAAGGATGTATAAGAACAGTGGTGCCAGTAAGTATCCTAATTGTCTCAAGAACAGTAAGTATCCTAATTGGAACACAGAAGAGACAGACCTGTCTCCCTACCTGCTCTCAGAGGGAAGGGGCAACTCTACTTGATAAGGCTGAGCATGGGATGCCTCCTAATGCTTTTCTTTCTCTCTCTCAAACCATGGCACTACGTTAGCTGGCTGTCAGCTTGGACAACTGAGGGTTTTCATCTTGCTTTGTTTTCATAATATTTTTAGGAAATGGCTACCAGTTATACCTTACTATCATTTTTAACTAAAATTCCAAGTAAGCCTTGGAAGAGGCATAGCCAGGTAAAGACGGGTGAGAAAGAACTTGCTGAGAATCCTAACAGCACAAGCAAGGAAACCAAGGAGTGGAAAATGTAGTATATGCGGGCGACTACAGGAACTTCTTTAATGTATAAACGTACAGGAAGAAGAGGGGGAGACACAAGGCTGGAAACAGGAGAGGTAGTCAGGTCATAGGTGTCACAAGCCCTGCAAAGGACCTTGGGCCCTAATGCATGAAGAATCAGGGCTGCATTCACAAGGATAATCTTGGTATGACCAGAGGTAAAGGGACCTGTTATAAGGCTAATATAATACCTGAGGAGAGAGATGATAAGACCTGAATGCAGGCTAGGAGAACAGCGAGAAGGAAAAATCAGCTGGACCAGGAGGCAGATTTAGTTATAACCCTTTGCTGGTTCATTTTTTCTTTTCTTCTCTTTCTTCTTTCTTTTTTTGATGTTTATTTTTGAGAGAGAGAGCACAAACAGGGGAGGAGCAGAGAGAGGGAGGGAAAAGAGGATCTGAAGGTTCCGCGCAGACAGCCTCGAGCTGGATGCAGGGCTTGAACTCACGAACTGGCAGCAAGTTGGATGCAGGGCTCAAACTCATGAACTGCGAGATCATGACCTGAGCCAAAGTCAAATGCTCAACTGACTGAGCCACTCAGGCGCCCTACTGGTTCATATTCTCTGCCTCCAGTCTTGGCGTGCCACCAGGACACCACACCTCCTCAGAGCTCAGGTCAGTTTCAGCAGAGAAGGAAGCCTAGCGCCACATATCCTAAAAGCTTCACAATTATTGGTACTGGTGATAAGAGTGGTCACAATTCTGATGGCTGGTAGGTTACAAACAACGCTGAAAGTACAACCACGTTTCAGCTCCAGACAACAGGAACAACACTTGTGCTTCTTTGGTAAAAAAGAAAAAAAAAAGAAAAAAGTAAAGGAACAGCTTCAAAGCAGGCGGCTGTGAAGCTCCTTTTTACCACTGTTGTGCACTGTTTCTGTCTTAAAGAGATCACGTGGGGACAGCTGCACACATAAAAATGGTTTCATTAAAAGCCTCCAGTCATTCATTTTGCTTATTAAAGCCACTCCACAATGATATTCACAATGGAACTCTCAGCTGTCCCCAGCAATGACACTAAAATACAATTAATTCTTCTTCCCAAGGAGTCCATAGGTATGCGCTTGAGGTATTGTGTTAATTGCCACTGCTTCATACCGTGGCTTCAATTAGGAATCAAAATGGGAGCAAGACAAACATGGATCCCATTAAGTTCCAGAGGACTTAAAACTGAAGTTTCTGCCCCCGCCCCACTCCCCCCTCAGTCCACTTAACACTGATTGTAAAAGCAAAGGGCTCCATCTGGGGAACCACAGTGACATCCAGTGGCTATGAAGTAAAACACACCAGTTACAAAACGTCAACACAGAGAGAAGGGCAAATGTTTGTAGATGTACTGATGTTTTAAATTCAATGTCTATAAAACTGTGTGCAACTGGAACCTCATCATAAGATGATCCAAAATCAGGAAAATCAGAGATTCATAACAAAATGAGGATGTTTAGCTGCCTTCAATGATTTACTCTGCCTATTAAAATTCTCAGCAACATACATTAATAATTATTGCCAGAGGATATGAACTATTGATAGTGTACTCAAAGTTCCAAAAGTCATGTTACCATTTATGTTGTATACAAATTCAAGGAGAAGTCATTTCCAACTTTCCAACTTTCCAACCTCTTGCTCGGCCAGAAGAAATAACTGGCTGTGCTATAAAGTGAACAGGATAGATCGGTTTGCTCCCAATAACTTCAATACCACTTGGTAAGAAACATTGACCGAAAAATGTTCTTGAGGGTTCAAAATTTTAACTTGTACTCACATCACACATGAAAGTGACACAGAGTGAGACAGAGACAAATCAACCACAGAATCCCTGGACCGGTTGTCTACTGGGATGAGGAGAGACAAACTCATTTCAGTGGAAAACTCAAAGACTTTAAGAACATACAAGGACCTAGACTTGAGCAACATTTGACTCTGGGCAAGGTATCTCATCACTGAATCTTTGTATTCCTATATGTAAATGGAGCTTTTAAAAAAAAACATATCTTGCAGGGTCACCATGAGGCTAAGTAATATGAACATCTATCAAGATTAATATTAAACCTCTCACTCTGTGCCTTGCACATATAAGATGCACATTAATAACAGCTATCACACACATGCATTTATATTAAAAAATACTAATAAGAAGGACGTTTCCTTTGCCACAGAAAATGCCACTCTGAAAACAGACTTTAGATTCCATATACATACTATACTTTGAATATCAAGTGCTCCTCCTTCTGACTTTAGTAATCTGTGGTGTGCTTTACTGGATCAGAAGCAACAACAATAGCACATTTATTTTAACAACATAAAATGTCTCTGAAACTTTCCTAAGCTTATCTTGGTCATTAACGTGAACTAAAGTACAGAAAACCCTTAACTCTCATGTATCCTACAAGTTACAACATTCTTGCCCATAATGCATCAGGGTCTCACCAATACTACACCTTAGACGTGGGTAGACAATACCGTGAAGATGGTACAGTGGGGCATGAGCAACCAGTAGAAATTACATATGCGCCAGGATCAATCCAGAAAGCCACAGTTCATTTGATGTAGAAGCAAAATAAAGTGGCTTAGCCTCTAGAAGGTTGAATTCTGGCCTTCTTACCAGTATACAGCTGACCCTTGAACCATGTGGACGACGGGGGTGCAGATCTCCCCTTGTAGTAAAAAATCTGTATGAAACTTGACTACCCCAAAACTTAATTACTAATAGCCTACTGCTGACTGGAAGACTTATTGGTAATATAAACAGTCCGTGAATACTTTGAGGTTATATGTATTATATACTGTACTCTTACAATTAACTAGAGAAAAACGTTATCAAGAAAATTTATAAGGAAGAGAAAATAAATTTACAGTACTGGACCGTATTTATTAGAAAAAATCCACATATAAGTAGATCCGTGGACTTCAAATCCACGTTATTCAAGGATCAACTGTACTTTCTTTTTTTTTTTTTATTTTATTTATTTACTTTTTTTTTTTAATTTTTTTTTTCAACGTTTATTCATTTTTGGGACAGAGAGAGACAGAGCATGAACAGGGGAGGGGCAGAGAGAGAGGGAGACACAGAATCGGAAACAGGCTCCAGGCTCTGAGCCATCAGCCCAGAGCCTGACGCGGGGCTCGAACTCACGGACCGCGAGATCGTGACCTGGCTGAAGCCGGACGCTTAACCGACTGCGCCACCCAGGCGCCCCGTGGATCAACTGTACTTTCAAAACTAAATCAGGATCATATTTGCTCTCTGACTCCAAGACCTCCAGTCACTTTTTCTGTCACTCAATGGAAAAGTCGAACCCCTCCGTGGCCTAAGAGACCCTACATGTGCTGGCTCTGTGGCTGCCCTACTGAAGTCCACTCCCTCACTCCCCACCTTATTCCAGAAGTGCTGGCCTCTGGCTGCTGCCTGAGCACAGTGCCACAAATATTCTCCTCCACATGATGTTATCAGGGACATCTTCCCTGATCCCTTTTTTTAAAGTGCGTCTCCTGGGGCACCTGGGTGCCTCATTCCGTTAATGACTCTTGATTTCAGCTCAGGTCATGATCTCACGGTTTGCGGGTTCGAGCCCTGCATCGGACTCTGTACTGACAGTGTGGAGCCTGCTTAGGACTCTCTGTCTCCCTCTCTTTTTGCCCCTCCCCTGCTACTGCACGCTTTCTCTCTCTCTTTCAAAGTAATAAAAATAAGAAATAAAATGCATCGCCCACTCACCCCCAGCATGCTCTTTCCTTCTTCCTGCCTTCCTTTTCTCCCAGTATAGGCTTTTCAAAAGTTCCAGCTTTTCAAAAGTTCGCATTACAACACTTTGCTTTTACAAAAGACCTACATTAGTACCTGTTTTTGCCAACCTGCAGAAATCCAAAGAGGATTTTCACTTTTACATAAAAAGGTGAAAAATGAAAATACCAATCAGCGTTTGCTTTGCAGCAAGCCCTTATAGAGGCAGTGTGCACCCTGGAGAGCAGCGACATGGCCCCGCCAAGCTCCTTCCAGGGAACTGCACTCAGCATCTCAGCTTCAAGCCACCATGGCTTTGAACTTAGTCTGTGAGCATCTGGGCTTTATCTTGATTTATTCTGTGCATCTGTTGGCAAGATGCACCCTGAGACACCAGAAAATACTAAGAGAGATTATTTGTGGGGTCTGGGAATGCTCAAATATTGTTCCATATAAATTAATGGTAAATGCTTCTTTGCTTTATACAGTTTCAGCTTATCAAAGTTTTCAGTAAGAGCACTCTACTTTTGGATATCAGGAGAAACCCATACTTATCATCATCTAAGGGGTTACAAATTTTAGTCATTTGCCTCTTATCTTTCTATTCTCTCGAAAATGCAAACTCACAAGGGCAGTGGGTTTTTTCTTTTGTTTGTTCTTTTGTTTTTTTGTCTATCATGTTCATACTGTACCCCCACGATCTAAGGCTGGGTATAAAATAGTCAATAAATATCTGCTAAATTGTTTGAGGAAGTCAACAGGAAAAGGCAGGGAGAGTTCCTAGTTTTTGTGGAATCTGTAAAGTGAAATGAAAAAAAAGAAAAAGAAAAATAAGAGGTATTTTTAAGCGCACACACACATACACCCACACACACACACAAAAAGTCTACAAAAGTAAATGCACAGTATAATTACAGATTATGTTAAAATAGAGAAATTAGACAATAAATAAATAAGTGAAGAAAATAGATATTCGTTAGCTATCATCTAATGTTTCAGTGTATCCTTACAGAAATAAAGCAGCTAATAAATAAATACAGATATGGAAGATGGTAAATCTAATATGCATCAGTATTTGGAGAGCATTATGCCTGCAGCTTTTCTACTATTTAAATATATAATCTGAGTGAAAACCAAAAGGAGGAAAAAGAACACAAGAAGGCTGTGGAACCCCATTTCTTTCTCATAATCTTTGGCCTGATGCATGGTTGACAAAGCCATGAGACAATATTCTCACATCTTTGATTTTATTTCAGCATTTCCAGAAAATAGAGTAATGGAGAAACATATTTCTATTTGATGCCTAAAATCTTAAACTTAGTATGCAACTCAAATTAATTCTCAGCGTTCCATTTGAAGTCTCAACATTAAAAGACCTGTGCGTTTTATTCCTTAATATCACTTGCTGTGGTTTCAGTGATTTACAGAATAGATTTTTATTATTGAGTTTCAAGCTATTTGTTAGGGATAAACTGTCATGACTATAACCAAAAAAAAAAAAAATGTTTTTTAAGTTGCTCCCAAAGAAAAAATTAATAGTATAGAATACTGTAATTTCATATGCTAATTAAGAGCATATGTAAACAAGGTAAGTTTAGAATATGGCAGATGTCTACTGAGAGTCAACATCATACTTTAAGGAGATTAATGGTCATGAATAGAAGTTAAATTAGTCACAAATATCAATGCAGAAAATATATGTTGAACTTTTTCTGCCCTGGGAAGGCAATGACAGCAAGTTGCCCTGGCCCATATAGCATACCTTCAGAATTCAGGTTTTCTGTGAATTTTACCTAATATGGCCAAAAAAAAAAAAAAAGAATTTTGCAGATGTGATTAAGGGACCTTAAAATGAAGAGATTATCCTGGATTATCCAGGTAAACTCTAAATGGTACCATTTTTATAAGACAGAGGCAGAGGGTGATTTGACACAGACAGAGGAGGAAAATCCAGTGTGACCACGAAAGTAGGGACTGAAGTGACATGGCCATAGCCGAGGAATGCCGGCCGCCACCAGAAGCCGGAAGAGTGCAGGAACAGCTGGTCTTCTACAGCCTCCAAGAGAAGTGCATCCCTGCCGATGCCTTAAGTTCAACCCGACGATACTGATTTTAGACTTCTGGCCTCCAGAGCCACAAGAATAAAGTTTGGTTGTTGTAAGTCACCAAGTGTATAGCAATGTGTTAGAGCAGCCGCAGGAAACAAATATGGAATTCAAAGAATCGGATGGCATGAACATAACAAACCCCTTTCTTTTTCACTACTTATTAGGGGAACATGTTCTTTAACACTAATACCTGTAAAAATAAGAAAATGTGAAATAAAATTGTCGCCAAATTCTGCCTCACTCCAACAGAAGAATGAAAATTCTTTTAACTTGTTTTAAAAAATGGAGGAGAAAGCCCTCTACATTTTACAACACAGAGCTGCATTTCCAATTTACAAAATATTTCTGAAGATTACTCTTTATGTTTATGACTTTAAAAGAGTTACTTAGTTCTTCTAGAAAAATTTAGGGTTTACACATCCATAAAGAGAAGCACCAGTGTAGAAATTTCCCGTGTCTTCACTACAACCAGTTCAAAAAGTAGTTCAGATAACAGCTTATTTTATTAACTTCTCAAAAAATGTTCCCTGTGCTACCAACGATTATTATGGCATTTATCTTTCTATCAACTTGGACTCTGTGTTTTGGCTCCCAAATTTCCCTAAATCATTATTTAAACAAAGAAGTGTGCTGAATGTGTAATATTTCTACCCTTACTTTCATTTTGTGCTACATTCTTTGTGTCCCAACCACCAACACCAAAAATAAAGAAAAAGACTATTCATAATTCTCTTCTATTTTTCTATGTCTGAAGAAACTCTTTGCCATATGATTGAAGCTATAAGGAACGGAAAAGCAAGGATATGGACTACGGTTCTGTATCCTTACCTAGACCTATGTGAGGCAGATGCTCAAAAAGGGTCCAGCTGTGGTCATCAATGTAATGATTCTTCAGGATCAACAGCTGGCAAACATCTCGGGCAGTTATGTCACTGGGTACCTCTACAGCCCTGCTGGTTTCATCTTCACTGTATACTTTAATTACCTGTGTAGGTAGAAATAAGAAAATGAGCTAAAATAGTCTATTAAAAAATATCACTCTAATAAGTCGTCAAACTTATTGGCTGAGCTAATTACAAAGTCCTTATATGGATTCTTGTACATTTAATTTTCTAAAACACTGAAAAAATGTTGCCTATCCAAAACTTGTTCATAACATGTCAAATCACTATGTCTGACAACTTCTACTCTCTTCTCTTCAGTGTCTAAAGTAGAGGATGTTCAGTGACCATTTGCTGTCATTTCTCTACCACTCTGGTCTATTAAAAAGCTATATATCCCTTAACAATACTTAAAATTTTCCATTCCATATTTAAATCCTGTAATCCAAGTAACATGGGCTATTCATTCCCAGATATATACAGGTAGTAAAAGCAGTAAGTAAATCAGCCTTTATGGAAAGATGTCTCTATTTTCAGGTTCTTGAAACTTGGGCAAAGACTGGCTAGATGTGTACCAAATCATTTTTTCCCCCTTGCAATTAGTTGTATCCATGGGATTGAGTTTTAGTCAATGGAATGTAAGCACATTCAATGTTGCACTTTCAGGCCTCATCCATAAAAATCTCCCACATATTGTCCCCCATTGTTAGGCCACCCTCCCACTGAATGGAAATGACTACAAAGACCTAGAGGGAAGAAAAGCCATAGGACAAAAAGAGCCTTTATCCCACCATGACCACACGAAAGGTGTCCAACTAAGAACGCCCATATGGAACTTTGATATGAGCAAGAAATAAACTTTTATTGTGTTCACTTACTGTGAATTTGTATTTATATATCACAGCAGCTAATGTTACTCTAAATTATACAGAATTAGAGAGAATTTCATATACAACACTCCCCTTAACATTTACCAAGTTGTGCTCTGTGTTAGAATTTCCATTATTAACTATGGTATGGTTGTATATTAATTAAATTAATTATAAGAAGATAAACACCTATGATAATAGTATAGTAAGATCAACATTTACACACACAAGTGGGAAATGGTATGAAAACTCACTATAAGAAATACACTTGTTACAAAAATAGACATTTCAACATTTTTAGTAATTCAAACAAATGTAAATAAAAATGATTTATCAATTTTGTCCTACCAATTTTTTTTAATGTTTATTTATTTATTTTGAGAGAGAGCACATGCGCACAAGCAGGGGAGGGGCAGAGAGAGGAAAGAGAGAATCCCAAGCAGGATCTGCCCTGTCAACGCAGAGCCCGATGCAGGGTTTGGTCTCACGAACTGTGAGATTATGACCTGAGCCAAAATCAAGAGTTTCATGCATAACCGACTGAGCCACTCAGGTGCCCTTGTCCTACCATTTTTTTTTAAATTACACTTAATAACAGTGTGATGAAATACCTGCTCTCTTACAGTGATAGGAGTGATATAATTGGTAAAACTATTTTGTACACCTATTGGAAAGTATTCAAAAGCATTAAAAGGTCCATTCCATTGACTCAGTAATTTCCCTTACGTAAACCATCTCAGTAAATCTGTCCTAAATGTGGAAAATGGCTTTAAGCATAGACATACCCAGCAAAGCGTTACATATAATTCTATTAATCTAAATATTCAACTATAAAAGAACAGTAAATGACAGTACTTTCATAGAATGGAATATTATATAATGTCTCAGCATGTTTTTCAAGGAAATGATATAGGAACTTTAAAAAATTCTTAGGTAAACGAAAATCATGACACCGAAGTATACTTTATGCATAGTACAGTGCAAATTTCCTTGGTAGACTGGCTACCAGGTACCTACCTGTCTTCTCTAACAATATTCTGGTTGCCTTTTAGAGCACACTCCCTCCCTCACCATCGGTCCTTGTGACCCCTGCAGCTCTCCCTCCAGCTCAGCTGTGGAGACCTAGAGCTGCAGGGACAGGCTTACCAGAGCCGGCTGTTAAATACTCAGGAGCTGCAAGTCAGGCATCCAGCTTGAAATCAGCCTTGGTAGGAGCATGTATACAAAAACATGTCTTCTTATGGCCAGTTTACCATACCGGTTCATACCACTGCCTCAGATCTGGATAGATAGTATCCAGACTGATCCACCAGCACCCAGAATCCCTCTGGCAACAGTTATTACTTCAGAGAAGGGTGTATGACCTCATCAGAGCCAGTCAGAGCCAATCTGGATATCTGTTCACATAACCGTAGAGTGGACCCTCTTTTCTATTGGGCAGACGTAGGATGAAGCTGTTATTGTTCACAAAGAGAAAGAGTGTGGGAAAATGAGGCCCACGTGGAGTAAGCCACGCTAAGAGATGAAAATAATCTTGAGAATATCTCAGAGCCCCTGGAACAAGTGAATTTGATTTCTTTGTGTTTTTATATGTGCCGTGTCTACTGGTAACACCTACCTACTTTTCTCCCTTGCTTTAGCCATGGACCCCCTCCAGGTCAATCTCCATACTGCTGGCAGAAGAAACTTGCTTATTGCCAATCCAATCAGGTCGTTCTGCTACTAAGATTCTTCAGTGGCTCCTTGTTGTCCCAACTCAAGCAGCTCATCATATTTACTAAGACCCCTTACAAGGTGCACATCTTTTGCTAAGTGTTTTAATATAAGGCTGTCTGTCACAGACAGAGACTGTTGTTCATTTCAGAGAGCTTAAAGTCTAGTAGGGAAAGCAGTATTAAAAAAATAATAATTACCAACTAGAGCATAAAAGTATGGCATATTACTAATCATAAAACGGGGCTTAGGTTAGGGTGAGAGACCTGGAAGGTATCTGTGAAAAAGTGATAATGTAAGCCAAGACCTGAGGAGTGGGCTAGAGCCAGGCAAAGAGAAGGTGAGAGCATTTCAGCTAAGGGAACAGAAGTCCCTTGGGTAAGAAGGAATTTGGCAAGTTCTAAAGACTGAGAGGAGTCAGGGATGGCAGGAGCAGCAAAGAGGAAAGAAACTGAGGTGGTAGGCAGGATGGTGGTAATAGGGATGTATGGTCCTAAGTTCAGAATTGACTTAAGAACCATCGAGCTTTTAAGTCATAAACAAACCCATGGACACGGATACGCCTGGCGAGGGAGAAAAGGAAAAACAAAAGAAAAAGAGAATCTAGGACTGAACCCTGAGAAGTACCAATACTAATGGTGACTTAGAGGCAAGAGCGTCTGAAAGATAACATGAGGTAGAAAGGGACCCAGGAAAGTGGGAACACATGGAATAAAGCCCAAACTCTAGGATGCACACAACATGTACATTCTCCAGGAAACCAGCCTATATTACAGGTCATTCTACGATCCTAGCCAAATAGGTCAGGTACTTGTAAGCTGTTCTTTTTTAGTTGCATGTGAGGTACCCTCTAACTGGGATCAACACTCCAACCACCAACAACATACCTTATTTGGCAAATTCCTACTTACTGTTTGGCCCCAGTTTCCATGGCACTTTCTCCAGAACGTCTTCCCTGACTGCCCAAGCCTTTGTAATTTATATTACTCTTTTACATACTCTTATTTTATAATTTTCTATTTGCAGGCCCTTCTCCTCAATTGTACTAATAAATTTCTTCAAGGAAAATCCCTGTTTATCTACCATTTGACATCATATTTCAGGTACCTGGCCCAAGGCAGCGTATGTATGGCTTAATAAAGATCTTCGGAACAAATGAACTTTGTACCCCTGTAGAGCCAAAGCGTTTTGACATAGTAAGTACTCAATACCTATTTATAAACTTTAATTTAAAAATATTTTGTCACAAAGTGTATGATTATTAAATCGTAATGCTCAGTAAATTCAAATTCTTCTCAATGATCCACAGATACACATGTTTTCTTACAAACAGTCCTAGGTAAGAATTGACTCAATATCGCTGTTTGTGGGCAGTTCTGAGTTTCGCAGTCATTGAGGTTGCTACATAAGGTCATATGAGAAAGGTCGTGAAAATACATCGCCAAGATCAGATGCAACTGTTTGACCTTTCACATCAATTCACTCGCTTTCTGGTTAACACATGTGGTTCACAAAGATCCCAAGATCTGCCTGTAATCTCCGTGTTTCCCCTGACTGCAAGCAGGGAGGCTAGTGTTCTTAAGGGCGTGTCCTGAGGACCTGTATCTGTGACAGACAACCGGTGGGATTCTAAGGGATGCTGTCCACTGCACCTCCATGTCCTCTGGCTGACGCTGACTGGGTCAGGCCCTGCTGCATGCTCCTGACAAAGACGACCACTCTTGAGAGGAAAAGAGGATCCAACCCTGTGACTGCTCCTTCATGTGCCACGATGATGAGCCACTGTCTCAGTTCCCTCAGAGGCCAGCTGGCAGATCTCACGTCAGGAGATGGGGGGCAAATGGGAATGACATGGAGGTCGCTGGGAAGGCTTCCCGACTACCCATGTTTTCTTACAGAAAACTCCCATCACCTGGGCTAACAGAAGTATGCCTCTTACTTTTCATGCTCTATTTTTTCTTATCTACTATATTTTTATATTAAAGGAAATAAATTAAAAAAAAAAAACAAAACTAGAGACATTCTGAAGCCTAAGCCAAATTCAAGTAGTGGGCAAGAACTGAATAAGAGGCAAAGGAAAAGGCATCTAACCAATTAGGAAATGCCATTATTTTCTTCAGACTATATTACTGCAAATTTGAAAGAAACAGGTTGCCAAGAATCAAGACCCATAAATTTAGAAGGGCTAGGCCAACTCAAATTTTTAGAATAGGTGCATGTACTCATTTTAAAATAAATAACACCCACTGGAAAAAAAGTTTGGTACTTTTGTTCGAGTTCCATTTTAAATTTGTATTTTTTACCTCTTATTTAATTGACATTTATCCAAAGTACATATTTACCTAAGAATGATAAAATTATATTTTAATTGATATTCCACAGGAATAAATTCCTGTCATCTCTCAAATCTACTCAATAATTGTGAAAAATTCTTTATACCACAAAGGGATGTCTTGGTTAAAAGTCTCACTTTATGAGTATTTATTTCTCCTTAAAATATACGAAGAAGGAAATGCTAACCTAATAAGCCTTAACTCTCTACTAGAGTTGAATATGCCTCTTGCCAAAAGTATTACTGCACAAAACTGTCCTATGTAAGGAAAAAAGTCAAATCATCTGAAAACCTACATGACTAGTATGGATTAAAACTAAGTTAAAAACTTTTGTGATTAGGTAAAAACAAGTAGCAGGGCTATTCTTAAGAATTATTAGAGCAACATAATGGCATCCTGTTTCCTCTATACACTGAGTGGTAACAAAGAAGTTTTAAAATCATATAATTACGCTACTTAATAAAGGGATATTATAATTTCAAGTTCCGTGATCTAAATTCCCAGCTTGCTTTATAAAGTGAAAAACGGGGAGAAAAATATTATTCATACTAATTGATCATTTGAAATTATATAGCAGCAGGAAGAAATCCTGCCTGACACTAAAAAAGTATAAGAACTTTCTTTGTTGCATCAATGACCAGATAGATACTTGACTAGCAAGAGAGACATGCACTGATAAGGCCTGTCTATAACATCCCAGCAGCATAAACAGAGCGAGTGCCCAAGGACAGCCAACAGGGTACACACAGGCTGTGTTTAGGAAGCCTTGCCCGGTCACTGTAATCCTGACAGTCAGAGCAACCTTGGCCTTTGGAGTGGTTTACAGTTTGAAAAACTTCTCTGGGAGCATATGGCAACTAGTGAAATAGTACCACACAGGAAAAGTAGCCCCCACAGGGGATATGCTGAAATGTGGCTGAAGCAGATCTCTGTTTTGGCTGACATCCTCCTTATCAAGACAGTTCATACACTTTATACTTCAACTCCCCTGACTGCCCTCCATAAAAGTAAGTGGAGGCAAAAGATTAAAAAATTAACATAACCCATTTTCAAAGCGGTAGACACAACAACATTCAAATATACAGGGGTGGCAAGAAATGGTTAACTTTTTAGAAGAAAGCTTGAGGCCCCTAAAGCCTCAAGACTAAAAGATATAAAATATTTAAAAATCAAACAACGGCCATTTCTGAAAAAATAAAGGGATCAAATTTGAAAGTCAATCCGATATGTATCACCTTGCCTCCAAAGCACACATGGTAATCATCTGCTACAATCACTGGAAATTCTGATTCTCAGAGCAGATTATTCATAAAGCCTTAGGAAAGCACTAGGCAAGGCCCCAACGGGCAGCCGTTCTGCTCCTCCCTGCAGACCCCAGGAATGTGACGGTATGGTATAGACAGTCCTTTCTCAGCTCGGATTCATCCTGGAATATTTGAGACAAACTCAGGACTGCCATCTGGTCATGCGGCAATGTTACAGAGCAGAAGGGAGCACCAGTGAGGAATTAATACAGGGTAGCTTTCCCCCATGTATCCTTGGTTTTTTTTCAGAGGAGGGGGATGGAAGGTGGGATAATCACTCAGCAGGTAAAAAATAAGCATGGATTATGCATAAATACATGACCAAGAATCCACAGAATGAAGTGAGAAAAAAATTTTTAAATAAAGAAAGAAAAGAAGAAGAAAGAGCAAAAGAGGAAGAAAAAAAAAGATCATTGGGGCACGGTTATCTCTTGTGCCAAAGTTTTTATTTTGGGAAAATTTAAATTTAACTTTTAAATTAACTACATTTAAATACTACATTTAATATTTAATTAGACACTGACTCTTATTAATTACTATTTAATTTACAATAACTTAAACATCACATTTAAATACTAAGACCTTACCATAAAGAAAGTATATAACTTCTAAAAAGAAACATTAATTTATCCATTTATCCATTAATTATCTATTTTGTTTACATATGGTTAATAGAAAGTAAGAAACAAGGCCCTTAGAGGTGTGACCTCAACTAGGTCCCAAGGAAAGTTTATTTTCTATAGCTCTTTAAAAGTTTATCATCCAAGTGCAATAGGATTATAAAGCTATCTTTTAATGTTTCCATTTTTTACTCTATTATTTTTAACAGATAGGCAATGTACCTAAATCATGAGAAATATTTTTATAGCAAGGTCAGAGTGGCCCTGGATTTTTACATTCTTCTACATAAGGAATGCAGTGTCCTAAGATAAGAGAAGACAGTCTCAGATATTTTGAATTAAGTAACTCACTGTGTTCCCTTGAAGGAAATGGAAAAGAATATATTCATTATTACTTATTCCAAATCTCTAACAAAATGGCATACTTTAAAAAACAAAAACTGTTCAAAAGGCCCTAACAGCTCAAAGAAAGCTACTGCTTCTTTATGGCCACTGTTTTATTTTTCTAATTGTCAAATATTTATTAAGAGCAAAAGAGTACATGGTTTAGAGAAGTCAGGTAGTAGGATGTCTTCCATTCTCTCCATTAAAAAAGATATTCAATAACACATTTTACTTGAGCATGAGCAGCACATGTTCAATTAGTTATAAGATATTAACTCAAAATACGTATTGTCACCAATATCAGAATTACAGAAACTGACTGGCACAAACTTGTCTATTCCATACCCTGGCGGCTCCTTTCAGATCTACGCCCTATAATCCTTTCCTTCTTCTCTAACTCCAAACATATTATTTTGTTTTTCTCAGTTTCTTGAAACAGCCGTGCTCCTTCCCGACACGGGGCCTTTGCATATGCTACTAGAGCTGCTTTGTACACTATCTCCCCACCTTCTACTTTCCATCTCTCACATGAGCCATTATTTCTGTGGGGAAGTTTCAATGACCCTCTCAGTTTAGGTCCAGGCCCTTCGTGCCATGTATGCATGTGCACAACCACGTGATTACTATCCATCAACCTCCACTGCTCAGAATGCTGCATGACAGCAGGGATGATGTCACTGTTTTCTTCCCCTTGTGTCTCTAGCAATTAGTACAGTACCTGGCACACAGCTGATAATCAAAACTATTCTTATAGTGAAAAATGAAGCCATCATGCATAGCCCTGCAGGAGACAACATTAGGCATTCCAAAACAGTAGCTTTGAAACCTCATAGGGTTTGAAAACCTCCAGGGGAGAAAAAATACCCGGAGACCAAAGAGAAAACACAAGCAAAGCTTTCATGAAATCTGTGAACTGAATAAAGGTGGAGAAGGTGACTTCTCTGGCCCATTTCAATTCTGGTATTCTATGAGAATTCAAAAAAAAAAAAAAAAAAAAGGTCAGAGGACCTCTGGGCAGGACAAATATTAAATATTAGGAGTAAAGACACCAAGGACTGAAGAAGCAAAAAACACGCATGCAACAAGAGACAGTCCGCTTTGCCAAGAGCAGAGGCACGAAGTTATGAGGAGCGGGTGAGGAAGCTCAAGTGTCAGGAGGCATGTTCGAGAAGGCTCTTCACCCAGCACTGCGGACCACAGGTTTCCATCGGTGCAAACCAGCAGGGAGCCCACCACGGAAGGGAGCAGTTTTCAGATCCACAAATGACAGAATGCCTTTTCCCAATGGTTGGAAATACAGAATTAAGTTTTCAATGAAAGTTCACAAGAACATGTGTACAAATTGGTAAGAGAATAATGGCAAACAACCACACGGCCACCTAACCATTTAGGAACCAGTTCAGCGACGAGTAACAGAACATCTACCCTACGAGGGTTTATTAACCAAACTGAGGCAGAAGGTTCCGAGTTCCGTGAGGCAGATCCATCAAGTCACCAGCGACTGAGCCAGGCTCCTTCCCTGAGTTCACAGTCCTCTAGGTCACAAGCTGGATCACCCCCACACCATCTCTGTAAAAACTCTGAACTTGTCTACATTTGTATGCGATTTCATCTCAGTGGGGAAATCACAGGGCCTGATTGGATAAACACATAAACGAATTCAGAGTTAAAGGACCTGTGTTGCTGGGGTGCCTGTGTGGCTCAGTCGGTTAAGTGTGCCAACTCTTGATTTTGGCTCAGGTCACGATCTCACGATTCCTGAGATCAAGATCTGAGTCAGGCTGTGCACTGACAGCATGGAGCCTGCTTGGGATTCTCTCTCTCCTCCTCTGTCTGCCCCTCACCTGCTTGTGCACACACACTCTCTCATTCTCAAAATAAATAAACTTTTTTAAAAAATGGCCTGTGTTACTGGAGACACATGTAGAACTTCCAGAAGTTCTGGATATAAATTCAAAATATACGGCTGGAGATGTATGAATCTGTTTCCCATCCAGCATCAAGCCAAAGGGGCCCGGCGTGGAAATGCCCCAAAGTTGACATTGCAGGGGACTGAGCACTGCCACACCTGACAGGTTAGAACAGTAACACTGTCACATCATGGCCTGGCCAGTCTCCCATCCAGGAGAAGAGATCCAGGGTGCAGGCCAAGGGGCACGCAGAAAGTCTCCCTGATACCCCTCTACCCTCTCTGAGACTCCAACTCTGTTCTTGACCCTTTCTGCCCTTCTTCTCAGGCCAAGAGCCCTACAGGCTGCTCCTTCTCTTCTCCCTCATGGGTAGCCAGAAAGACTCAAGTGGGGGTTCAGTTTTGCGATTAAAAAACTGGAAGCCCTTTCAGTGTGCTCTGTTATGTGGCAGGGGGAAAAGGCAAAAGAAACAGCTCCAATTTCATTATAAAAGAAGGCAAACACTAAAAATAAAGTCTAAAGATGTCCTAAACCACGCACACACACATCTACATATGCATATATGCGTGTTATTTTAGGACCTAAATCCAATATGAATAAAGAGGGTCAAATCCCAAATCCCACACTAATGTTTCCAGTGACTTCATCAAAAGAGTGTTCTCTGAAGCCTCAGTGTTTTTAAAACTCATGTAATTCCTGTGAAGATGCCAGTGCTGACTAATTCGTCTTTGAAGTAAAAGAAAAACCTTCACAAGTGCTAATGCTTATTCATATTTAAAGCAGAAAACCACTGGTCATGCTTATGTTGGACACAATGTTATTCCAGTATCTCGTTTCAGGGTTTAAGCAATCATTTATTCCCAGAATACCCATAAGACATGTCTAGGCAAAAAAGTGAAAAAACAGTTTCACACAGTGAGAAGGACAAGTTGGGGAGGGGTGGAAAAAAGTGTTAAGAAAAGAGAGGGGGAAACATGAAGAGTAGAAAGAGAATGTTTATTAGTGCCCAGAACACTGGACTTTTTATTGCAATTCTTGGGTTGTCTGGCATCAGTTGAAGCACTTTCAGGAACTGCCTTATTTTACTAATTTTTAAAAGCACATCTCCTCACATTTAACTTGTCTGAAACTTGGATGTAACTTACCATCAGTGGTCTGTCATAGTTTAATTGGAAACATAGAACATAATGATGCTTCTTGTAACTTAAGGTGCCGTAGGATCAATGAAATATGCCATGCTGTCTTTCTGGGACATTTGGGAGATATTATTGTATAAACTTATAATACCACACAAAATATCACTTTCTAGACTTAACACTCCCATGCTGTGTCAGCACTAGGAGCAAGTGATTTATAACCATTTTTTAAATTTTACCTTTCCTTAACTTTGCTAAATATTTATTTTATATCAGTGTAAAACATGTATAAAGCACATTTGTGTACAAGAAATACAGCCAGTGCTGCTTGAATCATAAAATATGAAAGGTCAAGAGGACTCTTGGACAACATGCACTGACATCCTCTTATTTTACAAACAAAGAAGCCGAGACTGAAGAGGGTCTGACTTGCTTGGGATGCTAGCTGTTCCCCAGCACAGCCAGCCAGAGTCCCTTCTCTGGGCTCCGACCTGCCTCGGTTCTTGCCACTCTGCTCCTCCAACTTCCATGTGGCTGTAAGCCGCTGCTTCTACACGCCATCTCAGATAAAGTGTTAGATAACTAAAAACCATAATACAAAAATGCACGTATGTGCCAAAGCACCTTGCTTTTGGAATATCAAGACAGGTTGTTCCTTGTTTCACTTTTCTCCATATTAACTTGCCGGAAATCTGCATGTCCTGAAACAGCCAGCAGAGGGAGTCTTTACTTCTCAGCGTGTACAAATAGAGAAAATAACGATGTTTTGAAAATTACAACTTTAACATTCTTAACCCTGTGCAGGTACTATCATTATTACAAGCTTTTAAAATGTTTAAAGCTATTTTTAAATATTCTTAACAATTGGAATTTTTCAGATCAATCATGTACATCCTAACTTCAATAAGGATTTTTTGGAATATATGTATACACACACACACACACACACACACACACACACACACTGTATATCAAGTCACCTCAGCAAGAATCCTTCCTGAAACTCAAGCTGGAGTTAGTCCGGTACTTAGAATGGTAATTTCAAAACATTTCTTTGAATCTTGATAGAACTACCCAAACTAATTTATCTTCTGAAACTATAAAATCCCTGAAATTTTCGCTAATATAACTGAATGTATACGTCTAACCGTACATGGCCGACTAGGAAGCGTTTATAATCACTTTCTAACAATGGTGTTTTTGCCAAAGACGATTTTTGAATTCCTCTTCTTTAGGAGCAGTCTGAAGAGCAACTGTTTTTGATATCTTACAGGGGTAGAAAATCTTGACCCTACCCTCTCAGAGGGTTTAATATCTGAAATTACCAAAAGCCTTGCTTCTTTCTTCTGCCAAAAAGAGATTCTTATTTCCTAGACTTGGCTTCCGGTGCTGGGGAATAGTCAGGAGAGCCAGCCCTGAGACTGCCCCCAGGCAAGGGTCTGAGACTATTAATGAGCCTATTTTTAATCTGCCTTCCTTGCCAAATGTGGACCAGGCACTGTGGTTCACAGAACAATGTGGGTCATGACCCTCATTCATAAGGAGGTTCAGTCCAGGTGTTCATGGTGATGGTGGACTTTGCAGTCCGCTCTGTGATCAGATCCTCAACCACCAGGTTACGAGTTAGATTCCTCATACTAAAAATTGGCAAACTGCTGGGAAACTGATAGGGCTCAATTAATATAAGTGATTTTTATTGTAAATTGTAAAGCAAATAAGGCATTCAGTAAGTCTCAGAGTCTTCTCCAGTACTATTGAGCGCTGAGAAACTCTGACATAGGGTTTAGTCGCTACACCTTTAGGGCAAGATTGAGTACACAACCAGATAAAATGACAAGAGGAAGAAGAGAGACAGGCAGAAAGGTGAGACTGGTCCAACCAAAGGACTGAAAGAGAGGGCAGAGAGCTCTTAGCGGCAGATGGAAAAGGCCCCGCCGCAAGTGTGCCCACGCGGCTGGGAGAGGTGGCCTCCTGCATGCACGGAGCTGGCCCGGAACTCAGTCCTGCCTGGTCACGGACCAGACGTGTGCTGTGGGCAGCACTTAACTCCTCCAAGCCTCACGCTCCTCGTCCCAAACTGGAATTGTCCACCAATCCTGTAGGGTTCTTATGAGGACTAAAGAGAATGTGTAATCAGTGCTGGACACGTTAGAGCTGTTTTCATTTTATGGGTGTGTGTCAAGGGCAGTGAGTACACAGAGTTGCCCACACAGCAAGCTGGAGCTGGATAAAGGTAATGACGATGCAGGGTGGACTCTGAGTGGCTTTTCACAAGGTATGAAACCAGGGGAAAAGGAAGTGAATGCAACAGGGTCGCGAGTGTAGAGAAGGAAATGCCAATAACAGGTGAGTATTCAAACAGTCCAATTCTATTTTTTCAAACACTGTGTTTATTCAACTAACAGTAATTATATACCAATGTTGTACCTTCCCCATGTTGGGCACTTGAGTCCAGTGATGATCAAAAGTGACACTGCCTCTGCCATCATGTAGCTAACATTCCAGCAACATCACTTTTATCTACTGAGACAAATGTCCCTATATTAGGCACAATTTTACCGCTTTCAAATACATAACCCAGAAGTTCCTGCCTAATATTCCCCAGGACAGTGAAAAGAGAAATAATCGAACCTATCTAATTATATTTAAATCTATGGTCCCAGCTTAAAAGTAAAAATTGTCAGCATATAATAGTTGGATTATTATTTTTTTAATTCAGTTACAGCCCACCTAAAGTTACAGTAAAAGAGCTGAGGGAACCAGCATGTGAAACACACATTGCCTTCCTCTCCCTGGCTGTAATATATCAAGGACAACTACTTTTTGTTTGATTCATTTACTACAAGGATAACTACCTTAATAGGACAGGGCACAAAACAATTTATGCTCATTGTAATAGCGAGATTTTAAACTGTTTATGAAACTAGTAAAACATGCCATTTCACAGATGGGGGTGGGGAAGAAACTCACATTTTTTCGAGCTTCTACTACGTGTCAAGTATTTCTAAATATTTATCCAACTGCTCTGTGAGGAAACATCCTCATCCCCAGGACAGAGAAAATGATCCTCAGAAAAGTTTCAAGGAAGGCACCCAAAGTCGCACCACTGGTCAGTGACAGAGCTGAGCTCGAACTCAGAGCTGCCTGGCTCTAAAACACACCAGCATTCTCTACTGTAGCTCACTTCCTAAAAACTCACTTCTCAGGAAAGGAAACATTTTGTGAAAACACAAAATCCATTTGTCTCTGTGGTACCCTTCCTAGGTGGATATGCAACAAAGGTACCCTGTATACAACAAAAAGGGCAGAAGAAAGGGTGAGGTTTAGCAAGAATGAGAACTCCGTGTAGACAGAGATAATACTGTACTGGTTACCACTTCACAACCTTACCTTCCAACCAAGGAAGCCAGCCGTCTGTGGGTCTCCATTACCCTCCCCTGCTCAGGAAATCTACTCTCTCCCCCACTTACTATACCTTCTACTACCCCCATACAAGTAACAGAATACATTTGTTCAAAAAGCATAACCATAGAGACAGGCGCCTGGCTGGCTCAGTGGAGCATGAGACTCTTGATCTCGGGGTTGTAAGTTTGAGCCCCATGTAGGGTGTAGGGATTATTAAAAATAAAATCTTTAAAACAAACAAACAAAAAAGCAAAGCCATATTTTGTACCTGACAACACAATAAGAAAAATCCAAGGGAGAAATATTTATTGAATGTCTAATATGTTGGAGGCACTTGTGGTGGGGATGGCTAGCTGCCCACCAAGAATCACTGTTCCCCTCTCCCTTCCTGAAGAGTCCTGATTCTAACGAGAAGAACAGTGTGTGGAGCTCAAGGCCTCCATTTCTTGGCTCCCCCTGTATCCAGGACTGACCACATGACAGAATCTTGGCCAGTAAGATGAAGCAGAAGCTCCTGGTTACCTCAGGGTGGCAGTTAACATCTGACAGAGGAGGCCAGCACGCCCTTGGTGCTTCCCATTCTGTATGCCAGGAATGTGAGCAGGATGACTGGAGATTTGCATTCCTCTTTCCATAAAAGGAAAAGAGACCCACACTAAGGAAGATACAACAGAAAGCAAGAAGAAGTTTGGTTGCCTGAGGACATTGTGGGGCTGCTACATTAGTTTTAGACTGAGTCTTCTGGTAAAGTGAAAGAAAAATAAATCTCCTCCCCGTTTAATGCACAGTCATTTCAGTTTTCTGGGTATGTGAAATAGAAATTCAGCTCGTAACTGACAAAGCACTTTATTTAAGGAGTCTCTTAAATTTTTAAAATCTAGTGGTAAGACAAAAATAAAAACAACAACAACAAATTTTGAAAACCAGATAGTATAAGACCTATACATTAACACACACACACACACACACACACACACACACACACACACACACACACATGGTAACACAGAGAACACTAAAAGTCAACTCTGAATAGCCAGAAAGCAGAAGATACATAACTGGATGGCTAATGAGACTTCAGTATCATAAAAGATGATACTAAAATTGATGTCACATGGCAATACATACTGGATTGGGAAGTAAGCAACAAAGGCATGTCCACTGATCCTGAATCAAGACACCACCAAGATAGATGTGCTGAGAAAGTCTTAAAAGCTTGAGCTGGGACACAGACAACAAACAGCCTTTGGGAAAGCAAACAGAATCCTGGAGTTGTCTATAGGCCACGGAGCACAAAACTGGGGGCAGAAGTACAGAAGGACAAACATCAAACACTGTTTGGAGCACAAGGAAGAAAGCCATGTACTGAGTGGAGGCTTCACAGGAAGCTGGGGAAGAAGCCACGGGGCACACAAGCCCTGAAGCTCAGTGAATGCTACACATATTTGGACTGATTCTGTATATATTTAAAAGTTTCTGGGCAAAATAGTGATATGATAATCTGTATTCTTTCACTTTTTACAAAACTATTTTTAGAAAGTCATAGCAATGATTCTAACTGTATGAGGAAGGAAATGAATATAACATAAACTATTCTCTTGTATAGACAGAGAATTGAATCTTCGGATAAATGGCGCTGCTCCATATTATACTCATGAATTTCAGATTTTCAAAAGGATTTGAATCTTAAGGAAAATATATTCAAGAAATTATCCCTTCTTTCTCTGAGACTTCAGAAGATGCTTTAGGATCTTGTGTGCTTACGAACATCTCATAATTGTGGTATGGATAAATAATGGAGAAATGCTTGTAAACATAATTCACAAAACTCTATAAATCTGATAGAGGCTTAGAACATGCCTACCCATAAAATCAGAAAATGGACATCTGGCCTTCTGATCTTGAAGGCTCTCTATAAAAAGAATAGGAATTTTATATTACACTTAATATATATTTTACAATGCTTGAGTCTTTTGTTAATTCTCTAGGACCTTAAAATAGTTTCTTGATGTACTGTACCAATCTAGAGCTCTGGGTATAAATGCTCATTCTCTCTCTCTCTCTCTCTCTCAGACACACACACACACACACACACACACACACACACTCTTTGCTGCTGACAATTGCTTTCTGAATAAAATGTTTTCTACACTAGAACATATGGGAGTTGGTGGAGGTGCAGAGGGAGATGAAAGGATTTGCCTAAGCTAATTCCAGACTAGAAGTTGAATGGCAATTATACACCCCATAAGGCAATTTCATTAACATATTAATTTCAGGAGGTAACACATATCTAGGAGAAACACACTGAAGTCACAAGACCTAGATTCTATTTCTAGCTTTGCCATTGACCTTCTGAGTGACCTTGCATAAGTCACTCAACACCCAAGAGACTCAGACTTCTCTCATCAGAAAAAAAAAAAAAAAAAGATATAACCTAGTAGTTCCCTGAGAAAAATGCTATGAGGTAAAATATTCATTCAGAGCATTTGGTGAGGATGTAACCATTTCTGAGAGATATGATGAACCCTTCTTCACTAGAACCTTGGTGAACCAGAATCAAGGAAATAAGACCCTAATAGAATTGGAGGACACAAAAAATATCTTTCCTAAAAATTCACTTGATAGAGAATCTACCAAAAATCCCTGTCCCTCAAAGATCAAAGTGTATTTGATCTTCTACAAAAAAAAAAAAAAAAAAAAAAAAAAAGACCCATACCGTGTTACGGGCCATGTTTAAAGTTCAAGTTCCCAGCCACTCTCAGGAGAATCTTAAGGCCATTTAGATCACATACACAGACTGATAACAAAATTATTCCCTAGTGCTATTAAGCATTTTCAGAAATGCCCTCAGCCTTTCAAATGATTAGGATTCCAACTGGCAAATTATTTTTCAAGAGCCACTCATTCAGGATGAGCAAACTTTATGGCAAATTTACACAAAAGGCACTTGCTGCCTTGTTAGGAAAACAAGAAGCTGCCCCCAAAACACTCTGAGAAATGCTGGTACCAATTTGTAAGATCACCTTAAATTATGGTGCATATAGAAAATGACAAGTTAATTACAAGTATGGAATAATTTTCAATCTTGGGGAAAAAAAAGTCATGGTGTAACCAGAGCAGATGGATGTTTTCTAGTTATAAAAATGCCCAATTCCTAAAGTAAGAGATGTTAAGATTTTCGGGATAGTCTTCTAGATAAGGGGCCTTCTAGGGGTTAAAATGCCAGGACAAAGAAATAGCGTAAGTACCTTCAGCAAATGGTGATGTCCTAAATTACGTGGAAATTTAATATGTGTACTCGCTGGAAAGGAATAACATGGACTTGGGCACAATTACTTATGTAATTATTATAATAAAAACCTGACAAGCAGCTTCTTATAAGAGACCAAGAGAAATCACAATGATGTGACCATCGGCAGCTCAGACTTAACACCAATTATAATCGCAGCTTTCCAGAATATTCTTGTTCTGCTATTTACCAGTCAGTACTGGATTTTCTAGCCGAGTTTTATTCATACGAAGTGCCCTGGATTAAGTGCTCAAAGTCCTTGAAAATGACAGCATCTTTTTCTAATGTTTTAATACTCTAAAAAAAAAATAAATGGTTTAAATATTTTAACTATGAAAATACAAAATATATTATTTGATTCACAGAATTACAGACACAGGTAAGACTGCATAAAGCTTTTAATGAAAATCCCTCAACTATTATGTTACAGGTAAAGAAGTAATGACCGCGAGCTTAAGTGACTTGCCCAAGGTCACGCAGCTAGTAAACAGACAGCTCAGGTAGTATGCTTCCTACCACACCAGCATGTCATCCAAAAGAACATGATGGAAGCTTCTTGGTATATCAATTGGATCAAGAACTCAGACATAAGAACACACATTTGATACATATTAGTATACTTTTCACATTCCAGTGAGTCAGGGAATCTATATATACAGTCACTATTAATGCTAAGTCTAAATCAAAATAAAGATTCAAGCTCAAAGCAAAGTATTTTCAATTAAATTTGCTTAACATGAGAGAAAAAGACATGAAGAAAGATAAAGAAAAAATGTTGGCAAAATTACCATATACAATTCCAATGCCAAATAAAATGTCCCTAGTGAATAAATGGTTGACTGTGTAAGAAAATAAACTGAAAACCTAAAAATTAAAAACAATAAAAAAGATACTTTTCTTTTTAAAAAAAACACCTTAATTGTTACATTTGTCATATTTAAACAAATTAAACCATGACCTTTGACTTACGGAATACACTAATAGCTAACTAACAGTTAACTATTAAAAGTCAGGTACGGAAATAAACATTAGTTTCTAGCGTCACCAAAACCATTCAGAAAGCATATCGCCAAAAATGTGGGTTGGAGCTTTTGTTTTCTATACTGGAGATTTGATTCTTTAAGGATTTAAATGCATTGTTCTTATTTGGTGTATTTACCAGAAAAGTTTAGTATTATAAATACTACATCGCATGTTATACTTATCATTACCTTATAAAATACGATGCTGCAAGTAAGACATGGAAATAAACTTTACAAAAAACCAAAAGATACAATATTTTCATACACAGGATTGATTGCATTAATAATTAACAGAAACCTCTTTCACAAGGGAATATAATGGAAAGTTTTTGTTAAGCAAATAGGCAGCAACTCAATAGAAATTGGTAGAAACCAGAGGCTATTAAACCGGTGCCATATGGTTAAACAGTAAAACAATTATATAGTCCATTCAACAATGAAGATGGATGTATTATGAATTATAGGGAAACAAAGAAACTGCTTCTCAGGACACAAATATAAAACATAATAGCTAGCAGATTTTCTACTGAACTAAAGGCAAAGAGGCCTGAAGTTACAGAAGGAAAAAAAAAAAAGCAAAAGCTTTAAATACTCTCTAAATCACAATGCCCTGAAATCGAGACCAAACTGCTTTTCCATGGAGTTTTTTTTTTTTTTTTGTTTTTTGTTTTTTTTACCACAGAGACATTCTAACACAGCATTTTCCCCCTTTTGTCTAATTTCAATAATATACCCTTTAATTACCTCTAGCCTCAATGAATGACAATCTCTCTCAGGATATGTAACTAAAGTTTCCAACATATTAATAAACACACGGTAGCAGAAAGAAAGAAAAACAGCAAAACGAAAAAAAAAAGGCAAAAGAAGTCACATACCCTTTTCTGTAGGACTATTGGCGTTATTGCAGGCAGAGTGACTCTTCTCGCACTCAGACTCATGCCTGCTCTTCGTAGAATGATCCCCTCTTGTAGATCATGGACGAAATGAAAGAAATCTCTTACAGTTACTACTTGGGAATCTCAGGGCTCAGTGCAAAGAAACTAGGAAAGTAATAAATGTCACTCTGCTTATGTGATTCCAATCTACCCAAAGCCAATTAAGGATGGCCGTGGGACAGGACAAGGCAGCAACCAATCAAAGCCGGGAAAACTCCGCCTTTGTCCTTGGAAACACATTCTGATACTTTTGTTTATGATATTTAAAGAACCAGATTAACAGGCATCTAGTTCACTTAACTTTTTTTTCCAAAACAGTGCAATTTAATGCCATCTTTGTTGACTAAGCAGTTATGTCTTTAGTTTACTAAAACATTTCAACATATGGCAGATAAGAAACTGTTTACATTGGTCTATTTAAAGAACTTAAATATGCAGATGAACTTAATTTACTTGTGCAACTCATAAATTTGATAAATGGGTCGATTGCTACATATTATATAAGGCACAAAAAATCCTGAGGTTAGAATTGGTCCCAAAGTATTAATTTACGTGTTATATAAAAGGTTATTAATATTCATTGATGCATTTCATTTCTTTAACAGCTAAAATTTTTGTATTATGGGCTTTTCAACTATCCTTGAGGTTACACACTTAAGTATTTCTGTTAAATATTACCGTAACAATCAACCTAAAAATAATGTTAAATTTAAAAAGGGCATTAAACCACAATATATGAATTGCAAATGCTTATCAGTTTTTAAAAAGCACAGACCTGTGTAACCTAGCATATTTCATTCAATTAAAAGTACTTAAACAATAATCATTGCTCAATGCAAATTCAAAATTTTAACAGGCATTTTGCCTTTTTTCTTAAAATAATTGAAAAGTAGAACATCTGGGGGGATTGGAGGAGCGTCATAGTACAATCATTGGTGGCTAACAAGAACGTTTTCAATGAAGTCTAAATGAAGATTAAAAGAAACACTCAAAATGATAAAAAGTATCACAGTATTGAAACTAATCAGAGCTACTGTAATTATAAGATCCCTGCTGTACTGATGACTTAACAAGCATCTACTCTGTGTTCTTCAACTGTGACACATGGAATAACCCACTGTATTCAGTACAAGGGAAACTCCTTGTAATTGCTAGATTACAAGGTGGCTGTTGTATAGTAACAAGACAAAATGGAAGATTCTAGGCATCTCAGACACAAACTTTCCATTTCATTATCTGGACTGCTACTAAGCAGGGTTCACTTTACTGCTTTATTTTGGGTGTGTTTTATATGCACAGTGATCTCCTGTTCCTGAAAAGAAAAAGAGACACTACAAACTCTAGGGTTCCCTACTTTGAATTTCAAAACCTACATAGATCCCTCACAATGGTAGCTAGGGAGGGAAATCCACTTAATATAAAAAGTCACAGGTGGATCTAATTTGGGGCATTCATTTGATCCTTATCCAATTAGGTTTATTGTGGCCTTTTAAAATAAAAAATATCATTAAAAATCTAGTAATACTAGGATGGGAGTTACCATTTGTAAAGTGAAAGATTCTGGTTTAACCTTGAGTCACTTTTTTGGCAGGCCAGCAATAACAGAGCCCACAGTAACTACGTAATGTCAAGATTATTATCTATAGTATTTGGCTTTTTCTTTCTCCTATTCTCAATTTAGTCTTTGAATATTACAAAGATGTGTTATCTCTGGTCTCAAAAAAGGAGTTCCACCATCATCAAAGCAGTTCATGTCCCTATATAATGAGGCAAAGTACCCACTATATGTTAGGCCGAGTGTTAGGTGGTAGGACCATATTGTTGAATAAGACATGGTCACTATCTCAAAGTGCGATAGAGATCATACATTTTTAAATTAAAAAAAAAATCATACCCAGTACTGGGTTAGGTGAGTCTAATGGTGATTAGACGTCAAGTATCAAGGATGCACCAAGGTAGAAGAAACTATATACATCATAGGTGAGATTACCACTTCAAGGAAGAAATGACATTTTCTTTGAAAAGTGATTAGGAGAAAAGAATACGTAGAACTTGATAGCTGATAGGGATACAAAGTGAGGTTCTCAAAGCAGAGTCTGCATTTTGAGGTCTAGGTGAGTGGGAAGTCAAAGATGCTGTTTCACTTGACACTATAGAGCTTTTTAAACACTAAAAAAATCCTTCAAGTCAAAATGATGCCCAGGATCTATATTTATTGCAGTGCAATATACCTGTCCTATAAGGGCTTAAAAAAACACTTGACAGACAACTCGTGTGATAGGTCATCTCTTTGGAACACTCGAAAATTGAAGTTTAAAAAATTCCAGTGAAAACCATGAAGAGCAAAGTGTGGCATTTTGTGACTCTATGTTGCCAAAAAGGTCATTGTCTTTGAAAAATGAAACTTACATACACTTTTTCCTCGTCAATAGGCAAAAAGACTAATGAGATGACATTCACACTTAAGACAGGCAGAGTCTCCTTTTTCAGTGATCCTTTCCAAGTGTTCATATTGACTGTGTTTTATTTTACTTCTTACTTATTATAGACACTGACTCAAAATTTAACTTTAGCCTATGCCTTTTTTACCATTATTATAAATGACTTTCACACTCACTAACCTTGTCACCTGACCCTTAGTTTTTTTCAGCTTCTGCAAAATGAGGATAAAAACCCATGGCCAACAATTTTAGAACTGCTGTGAGGGTCAAGGAAACCAAGCTTGTGTGGGCCTGGAAGAGACCGAGGCAGCTGCTGAAAATGCTTTGCTGTCACAGAGAAAGGGGCCTAAGATGCCCCTTTTCCTTAGACTGTGGCTCTGGTCCTTATTTCCAAAACTGAAATTTGATAAAACAGGATTTTGAGCTTAATACAGCAGGATCCACAATGAAATATATAGGACAGCGCTGCACATTACTTTGGTTCTTGCTCAGTATTTTGATAGCAATAGAGTACATTTTGCCCCTCAAAAGATGCATATCAAGGTTTCAATGTAGATTAAGAATACCAAAAAATAACTATTATTATGATTATTAATACAATATATGTGAGCACCTAATATGAACCAGGCACTGAGCTAGTTTTCATTGAATCCTTTTAACAACTCTATGAGGTAGGCACTAGCTAGTCAATAGATGAGGAAACAAAGGCCAGAAGAACAGATAGCTAAGAAATGGTTTCAGATATAAGTACATATTGCAAAAGAACCCGCCCAGGTTCACAAAGTGCGTAAGTCAGTGAGCCATGGTGAAACCCAGATCTGGCCTTCTCCAGGACACCCCACTATTCCACGCTACAATATTCTTTCCCACATTGTACTATATAATTTGATATAATATTAGCATAAAATATCACCATACAGTCCTTGTTTCTGATGTAGCTAAGCATGTGTTATCTTTACTAAGTCAATAAATATGTGTGAAGGGCCTTACTAGGCGTAAAATACTATGCTATTTGCTGTGGGGAATTCAAAGTTGATAGCTCCTGATTCCTGCTTACCAAAGGAGCTGACCCATGACAACATGTAAACCATCAGTCAGAGTAGTGTACAAGGTAGGATCGGAGCAGAAGAGGATTCTATACAGGTACCAGCCAACCTCTAGGTTCCCAGCCTTTCCAACTTCTCCCACTCAACATAAACAAAGCTTCCTGTAGCTCCCAAAAGCACATTCTGTATGTCTACCTCTTTGTTCCTAACGTTTGCTCACTAAACCCCCCCAATCTTTCAAGGCCCATGATGAGACATACCTCTTCAGAAAGTGTCACTGATCCTGTTCTTTCGAACATCTCTCTCTCTTTTTTTTTTCCCCACTAGTTTACCTTAGAATTGACCGGTGGAGCGGCGCCTGGGTGGCGCAGTCGGTTAAGCGTCCGACTTCAGCCAGGTCACGATCTCGCGGTCCGTGAGTTCGAGCCCCGCGTCGGGCTCTGTGCTGGCAGCTCAGAGCCTGGAGCCTGCTTCCGATTCTGTGTCTCCCTCTCTCTGACCCTCCCCCGTTCATGCTCTCTCTCTGTCCCAAAAATAAATAAACGTTGAAAAAAAAAATTTTTTAAAAAAAAAAGAATTGACCGGTGGAGAAGAAGGGAGACACAATACACGCACATAAGTTACCTATTAAGGATTAGGAACTTTACATATGTTATTTTATTTTATTGTGACAACCCGGTAAAGCAAGTATTATTTCATCCTGTTTTACAGATTCCAACCATATCCATCTTTTCCATCCTCTCTCTTTACCTTTTGTCATACACTAATTGAGTCAAGCTACTATTTCTTATGTGTGTGCACTTTCTATCATTTAGAATGTGGGCTCCTGGGAGGTAAGAACAGGTCTAATTTACCATCATGTTGACTTACCCAGTGGTTTTATACCAAAAAAATCAAATGCTATAAGCCAGAAGAATGGCTCTTGATTAGTAAGTGCTACAAATACTTCTTTGGCCAAGAAATCAACCAATCACCTGCTTTACACAAAACATAACTTGCTCTGCCCCTTCGTCTTCCCCCTCTACATTGTGCTATCGTGCCTCCCATTCTGGGGCAGCTCATTGCCTCTCCAGGTTCATCATCTCCCACAAAATCTCAGATCAATACTCACCCCTCCAAGAAGTCATTCCCCCATCTAAATTATACTACTCCTTATTTTGTACATTAAAAAAAACTTTTTTTAGTCTTTATTTCTGAGAGAGAGAGAGAGAGACAGACGTTTATTCATTTTTGACACAGAGAGGGACAGAAAGACAGAGCATGAGTGGGGGAGGGGCAAAGAGAGAGAGAGAGAGACACAGAATCCGAAGCAAGCTCCAGGCTCTGAGCTGTCAGCACAGAGCCCAATGCCGGGGCTCCAACTCACGAACCACGAGATCATGACCTGAGCCGAAGTGGGATGCTTAACCAACTGAGCTACCCAGGCACCCCTGCACATTTTTAAAAATTAAACTTTTCTATTTCTCATGTCTTACTCTGCACAGACTAATCCATTGTTTTAATAGCTAATAAATCCTTCCATAGGCCGTGGTTTTCTGCTTAATGAAAATACAGTCCTTAAGGGTGGGGCCCAGTCTCTTATTTCTTCTGCTGCTCCCAGAATACCTAGCAGAGTGCGTTCTGTACACAGTAGGCATTATGTTCAGTCACAATCAATGTGGAAAGACTAGTCGCTCCGGTTACATAGTGGACAAGCCTCCTTTCTCGTCTTAACAATTGCTAGCCTTATGATTTATTCTGAACAAAAGCACACAGTCTTCTTCGCAGGAACATTTGGATATTCTTTTGCTACCTGACATAGTTCTACTAGTGGTCAGTAACGTAAACACTACATTTAACTGCTGTCCTAAGAACACCAATTTCAGATAAATCTTAAAATGTTTTATGATAGCAATTAATGGTCTAGATATTTAGACATAAACTCAGTACCTCAAGTTCTACCAGCTTATCTTACTCTACTAAAGGGCTTTGCTTCCCTGTGTATGTGACATGGCATCGGGCTTCTCACTTGATGAGGCTGATCTGATCTACCTCTATCCTATTTCTCCCTCTACTCTGACAGCTATTTCCTTCTATCAGGAATGGCTAGGATTTCTCACTGATTTAAAATCTGATAGAAAATTTCTTCTTTAAAAGAAATTACTGGATGAGTTATAAGCCCTAGTGATTATAAATATTACCAAACCAAGTTTCATTCAAAGCATTTTAAAAGTGCCTATGTATTCTATAACTGACATAGTTTTTAGAAGCACTATGCCCGCCTACTAAGGGACTACAGTCTACAGGAGGGCAGATGGACACTTAAAAATAATTTCAATAAAGTGTTAAGTTCTGTAAATGACTATAAATAAAGTGGTGGAACTATAAAAGTAAAAGAGCTTAACTTCACCATGAGACAGCAGACATGTTAACACTGAGTGAGACAAAGATTCCAGAATGAAGGTAATTCCAGGTAAACAAAACATACACAAAGATGAATCTGGAGAAACATGGAGGGAAGAGCCAGACAAGAATGGTCATTCTATGTCACGTGGAAGAATCTGACTCTCATCCGCAAAGGTAGCAATATTTGTTAAGATGTGAATTTACCTCAGAGTAGAAGATGAAGTGTGCTATTTCTGAGAATCCTAACTAGAAGTTAGGAAAACAGTGAGACGGACCTAAGTGAGTTCAAGAGAGAAATGGAAATTACCAAATTAGAAAGGAGTCAAGATTTCAAAGATGACAAGGAGGTAAAAACAGCAGGATCAAGTGGCCAAATACATACAAAAGTCATTAATTGTTTCTTATATACGAGCTTACAATATAAGTTTTAATTAACAAAAGTATAGGCTATAAAAAAGATAAACATCCTGTCTATGCCCTTCGTATTTCATATATTTTAAGGTTTTCTGAAGAAAAATAGTCTTTGAAATTTTGGAGAGATAAGATCAAGAAACTGAAACAGAAAACCAGCACCTACCTCTCTTCATGCTCCCAAAACCTTAAATTGACAAGAAGGAAGAGGAGCAAGAAAAAAAGAAGTATTTCCTCGGTAAGAAAAAAGAAATCCTATTTTTTTAAACGATTCTGGGATATAAGAAAGGTACTTCAATTGGCCGTGCATTAAAAGAATTTCTAGAAGCAGGGTGCCTGGGTGGCTCAGTCGGGTAAGCATCCGACTTCAGCTCAGGTCATGATCTCACAGTTTGTGAGTTCGAGCCCCGCATCGGGCTCTGTGCTGACAGCTCAGAGCCTGGAGCCTGCTTCAGATTCTGTCTCTCTCTCTCTCTCTCTCTCTCTGTCTCAAAAATAAATATAATTTAAAAAAATTAAAAGAAAAAGAATTTCTAGAAGCTAGAAGGTCACTGGGATGAGAGTGATAAGAACACATGCAATTACAGCAGGAATTTATGTATCAGAGAAATGATGGTGAAGAAATTAAGTTTAGAGTATATATATATATTTTTTTTTAAATAGAAGTTTATTATAAATACTACGTAAATACTGAAGAGTAAAGGAATGAAGAATCTGAGGCAACCAAAACTTCCCCAAAAAGAAAAAAAAAAGGGAAACATCTAAATGAGTAATTCCACATTAATAAACAGACAACCAAGGATTACTAAACATTTGAAGAAAATAGACAACAGGGAAAAAGATAAAAATATGAACAAAAAAAAAAACCCTTCCCAAAATATCAGCAACAATTGAGAAGAAAATTAGAATTTTAAGTCTAATCGGACTCCTTAGATCAGGTGAAGATTCAAGGTGCTACAGTGCTGATAAAATAGAATGCTGTGTTAACAGGAGAGATCAAAGAACCGCAGACCATTCCTAGATATTATAAATAGTATGGAAATACAGTAACATATTAATATAATAAAACTAAAAACTATTAAGTGGTATGGAAGATAAAGTTGAGAGAGAGTCTCCTATAATGTAAAGTAAAGGTCAAAGAAAAGAAGAAAAAGCAAACAACAAAACAAAACATCGAGGAACAACCCAGAAAGATAAACACAAATAAAATATGAGTCACAGAAAGAGTAAAAAAAAAGTGTAAGAAATAAGAAAAAGGCAGAAGTTCCCCGAGCTAATGAAAATTATAAACAATTAAACTAAAAAGACCCACAGAAGGCTAAGTAATTTCAATGAAAAAGAAGTCACGTTAGATAAATAGTGGGAAATGGAACAATTCCAAAGAGAAAAGATAAAATTCCTAATGCTTCCTGAGAGAAGAATTCATATTTACCTGCAGTTGTGAATATCAGACTGGTATCAGAACATAATCCTATTTCTCATCAATATCCTCCATGAACATAAGCACAAAAATCCTCAAAAAAATAATAAAAACCAGGGCACCTATAATCAGTCAAGTGTGTGACTCCTGATCTTGGGGTTGTGAGTTCGAGCCCCATGGTGTGTGCAGAGATTAACTTAAAAAACAAATAAAGACTTTTTTTTTTTAAAGGCAGAGAAAAATAATAAAAACCAAAGGAAGTCAGAAATCCATCTCTGCAGGGAACATCATGCCTCTGTAGCAGTGGAAATGATGATATTAAGAAAATTTCAGGGGCACCTGCGTGGCTCAGTCAGTTAAGTGTCTGACTCTTGGTTTCAGCTCAGGTCATGATCTCCCAGTTCGTGAGTTTGAGTCTCATATTGGGCTCTGTGCTAACAATGCAGAGCCTGCTTGGGATTTTCTCCCTCCCTCTCTCTCTGCCCCTCCCCCCACTTGTGCATGTTCCCTCTCTCTTGCTCTCTCTCTCTCTTGCTCTCTCAAATTAAATAAACTTTAAAAAAATTATACTTTCCCATTTCCATTAACATAGAAGAATTAAAGACTGAAAAAAAAATCAAACACAGAAATGAAAAAGGTTCTTAGTTTAGTACTTGGACCTTGACTTTCCTTCTCATAAATATGTTCCAAGAACCACCCATTCCTTGAAGATGAACAATATAATGGAACCACTGCTGAATCCATACAAGCATCCTAATAATGGACAGAAAGGAGAAAAGGTACAGGAAAAATAAATGGCAGAAGACTGCTTGCAAGAAAAGTTCTGCCAAATTTCAGATAAAACTTGAGAGCATAAATTTAAACCAAGAGTAAAAAGGAATGAAGCAAAATCATGTATGTTCACCCACAAACCAGAAAATTAAAAGCAACAGGGAATAAATACCACAACAATAAGAGGAGATGAAACATTGGCTGGCAGAGCTCAAGAGATTTAACTGCTATATACTGAAATCTACAGTGAGATCAGAGGTAAGGTAAACAGATGACAGATACAAGAAGAGCAGCCAAAGAGAGAAGAGAACTGTTTTAAATTTAAGAAGCATTAGGGTGCCTGGGTGGCGCAGTCGGTTAAGCATCCCACTTCAGCCAGGTCACGATCTCGCGGTCCGTGAGTTCGAGCCCCGCGTCAGGCTCTGGGCTGATGGCTCAGAGCCTGGAGCCTGTTTCCGATTCTGTGTCTCCCTCTCTCTCTGCCCCTCCCCCGTTCATGCTCTGTCTCTCTCTGTCCCAAAAATAAATAAACGTTGAAAAAAAAATTAAAAAAAAATAAATTTAAGAAGCATTAGAAACAGAGATCTAAAGACAAGTTAAGGAGATCTCCACACCTATAACTAGAATCTCCATAGAAGAAAATCAAAATCATCGAAAAGAATACATTCATGAAAATAAAATATAAGAAATGTTTTTTTAATAAAACACCTATTGAAAGGGCGTACTTCCCCCAAGAAACACCTTTTAACAGTAAACAGTAAGATACCTTATCAAAGTTACTGGACTTCAAATGTAAAGAATCCTTGGACATCAAGACAAAAAAAGCTCTAGTAGCTGCAAGGGGGGGATCCACCAGGTGAGTACTTATCCACAACAGTCAACAACACGCTTAGGTGGACCCCACTGCCTCTGGTCACACCACTGGATAGAGTAATGCCTGTGAAATCCTTGAGCAGAGAAATACAAATGAGATTTTAAAATCTAGCCAAACTCATTCATTATAAAGGCAACAGCGAATGTTCAAAAGTTTTGAACATATGCAAACACATAAAATCGTGTTCCCATGGGATTTTGTTGAGGAATTTACTAGAAGATAAACTGTAGTCATCCAAGAGATGGCTGGAAAAATCAGAGTAAAAGGACTATAATAAATACCAAAACTACTTATGGGACTAAATCACTATGTCATTATGTTGCTATAATAAAATACAAGCAGTATAAGCCTTAACAATGCAGAAACCATAAAACAAACAAAAAAAAAGATGAAAGTCGAAGGAGGAAAAACATGGAATGTTACTCAGATCAAAAGATATTATTTAAAACTGATAAATCACAAAAGAATTTAAGTAAATTATTTTATAATGCTAAAATCAGCTGGTAGAAAAGGGAAGAGGAAGAGGAAAAATATTATGTTTATTATCGCTCCTTACAGAGGATTAATAAATAAATCCTTAAATAAATAAGAGGATTAAGGTTTTTTATGTTGTTGCAGTCATGACAACAGAAACATAAACCTTTCTAATTAAAAGAACACAATGCTAAAAAGGCAGAACACATTGTGAATTCTTTTCCAAAAGCTGTTTAAGTTTTAAAATATAATATAAAATAAAATAACAGTATTCATACTAAACTTTTATGTTATCTCAGTATTTAATACAGCCAAACTTACTCACTGAAAGGAAAAAAAAACACTTTGCATTTGAATTATTAAGCAGATTCCACTCTATTCTGTGGGAGAAAGATCCGTATAACTAACTGAGTTTGAAAACAAAAGAATGGGTGGAGAGAAAGGGGAAAAAAGGAGAGAAGAAGGGGTGGAGATAGAACACAGAGAGGCAGATAGGGAGGGAAGGAAAGAAAGAACACAGTGGTCGATATCATGCAAGACTGAACCCAGGACAGCACTAAAAAAGCAATGAAGATGACTTCATAATGCTGAATGATGTGAATCACAATAAAATATGTTGATTATATCTAACTGTCATATAATACACACTTGTAAAGCATACAGTAAAGGAACTATAAGGAAAATCAGATAGAAACATTATTAACCAACCCTCTCAAACCATGAAGAACAAGCAGAATTTTTTTTTTTTTTTTTTTAAGTAGGCTCCATGCCCAACGTGGGGCTTGAACAGTCACATGCTCTACCGACTGAGCCAGCCAGGTGCCCCAAAGAACAAGCAGATTAAAAAGTAGCTATAAATATAAAAAATAGAAATAGGCTAATATAATTAATAATATAGATTTGACTGTCACATATTGAATTCTCAGATTAAATCAGAGATTGTAACTTCTCTTTAAGAAAGTGATTTTAAAAATAAAAATTTGGTCACATTTTAGGTCACAGATAAACCCCCCAAAATTTTAACACTGGAAAGAGTGCAGACAACAATTTCTGATCACAATACAGCAACATGAAAATTACTACTAAATCTGGGATTAGGAAGCATCTAAAAATTTTAAGACTCTTCACATAACTAAGAAAAAACAGACATGGCAGAATATCTGTATAGTAGTAATGAGGAATACAATGGAAACACTATAAATCACATCTTATACTGCTAAAACGGTTCCCATATTGTAATTCACAGCCTTAAACAACATTTCTATTAATAAACAAGAATGAAAACAAATTCATTAGCATCCAAAAATTAGAATATATCATTAAATTAAACCTGAGCAAAGCAGAAGGAATAAACTAATAAAGACAAAGGTAGAAAGTAAACTGGTAGAAGTAATAAACAAGATCTGTTCTTTGGGGACAAAAATAAAATAGACAGGGAAACAAATCTGGGAGATAAAATAAAGTACCAACATATAAAAGAAGAAATAATACCAGAGAAATAAAGAATTAAAAGAATATTGAGAAACTACTTTTTCCATTTTATGAAATGATTAATTCTCTAGGGCAGTATAATCTACATATATTGAATCCAAAAAAAACAGACAATTTGAAGACATCAGTTACCATAGAAGAAAGCTGTCAAAGAGCCACCATCCCAAAGGGTGGGCCAGTCCCAGACAGTTTTTTTCACAGATAAATTCCATGTAACCTTTAACAAAAAGATAATTTCCTATGCTAGTCAAACTGTTTCAGAGTAAAGAAAATGTGCAATTATAACCAAGGAAGTTAGAAGAACAAGATCAGTGAGGAGTGTCTTTTCATACCTGATATACCCAATATAATATAAAGCTGCAGTCATCCATTTCTTAAAAAGGCACTGACACATCCATGTGTATATGCAACAGCTGGTATTGAAAATCAATGGAGAAAGGGTAAGACATTCAAAAAAGATGGTGCGCATTTGAGTAAACTAAGGGTACAGGTTTCTTTACCTAACCTGATATACTAAAATGGACTCCAAAATTAGAACACTAAGAGAAATTTCTAAAAATTAACTAATTCATAAACATGATGGAAGAAATAACCAAAAAAATGGTTTAATAATCTTGTGGTGGGAAAAGCCTTACTAAGTAAGACCTACAAGTCCTAAAAAAGGTTAACACATTTAACTCACAAATATTTGTAATGTTTATGGCATAAAAGACATACATAAAACTCAAGTGCAAGGCATAGACTCAGGGTATGTATGTGCAACATACTTAAGAGAGGACAAATATCCAGAATACACAAAGAGTTCCTAAAAATTAACTGAAAAACAAAGAAACAAACCCCCAAATGAACTATGGGCAGAAATGGACACACAATTTAAACACACATAAACATATTATACCACTGAATATAAAAACTTGAAAAGATATTTCTACTAATAAGAGATATGTGTGTTAAAATAAGGCATTTTCAGTACTGGACAAAAATTTAAGATGGATAATGTCAAATAATACTGACACCAGTGTTAGGAAAAGAGTGGTACTCTGAAACACTAATGAAAGAATAAATGACAACAAACTTTTAAGGAAGGAAATTTGACAGCATCTATAAAAATCCTAAGAAGCCACAACCTTTGATATAAGTACTCTTTTTCTTGTTCTCCACCAACAAAGTAGCCTAAATATTCATAAAGGGATGTTTATAAATATATAAATGAAGGATGTTCACTCATCACTGTTTAGTAGAAAAAATAGAAACAATTTATATATTGAAAATGGTTACATATTAATGAAATACATTGCATTCAGACTATGGAATTCTAGATAGCAACTGATAGTAGTAAGGTATGGATTAACAAAAAAGATTGTAAAATCATACTGTTGAATTTTTTTAATTACACAACAATAATTTAGTATGACCCTATTTGTGTAAAAACAAAGAAAATACCTAAAGTTTTATATACACCCACTAAGTATAAGAACGTAGAAAAAAAAACTTAGAAGAATCCATGCCAAATTTTTAACAATGTGATCTCAAGGGAGGAAACTGAAATTAAGGAGAGATAGGATCATGAGTGGTTATTTTTAATGCATTTATTTTTATAATTTTATAATTATTTACTATTCCTGCAAAATTAAAATACAAAAAGCTATAAGGGGCGCCTGGATGGCTCAGTCGGTTGAGCGTCTGACTTTGGTTCAGGTCATGATCTCACAGTTTGTGGGTTCGAGCCCCGCATCAGAATCTGTGCTGACAGCTCAGAGCCTGGAGCCTGCTTGAGATTCTGTGTCTCCCTCTCTCTCTGCCCCTCCCCCGCTCATGCTGTGTCTTTCTCTGTCAAAAATAAATAAACATTAAAAAAAAAAAAGCTATAAGATTCCTCAAGTTAAAGGTCAAGTATTTAATAAAAGTAGAGTGCCATGAGCTCTGAACTGCTCAGATACTGCCAATAGCTCCTTAAGAATCTTTACGGTATTCTTTACTTTGGCAAGAATTTCTGGTATTGACACTTAATACATTCTATGGATATAATACCCATTTCTTTAAAATACATTTATTTAAGGGGTGCCTGGCTGGCTCCGTCAGAAGAACATTCGACTCTTGACCTCAGTGTCATGAGTTTGAGACCCACTTTGAGTAGAGAGATTATTTAAATAAATATTTAAAATTTTTAAAAAATAGGGACGCCTGGGTGGCTCAGTCAGTTAAGCGGCCAACTTTGGCTCAGGTCTTGATCTCACAGCTTATGAGTTCGAGCTCAGCTTCAGGCTCTCTGCTGTCAGTGCAAAGCCTGCTTCAGATCCTCTGTCACCCCCTCTCTCTGACCCTCCCCAGCTCATGCTTGCCCTCTCTCAAAAGTAAACATTAAAAAAAAATTTATTTAAAAAAATTAAAAATAAATTAAAAATAAAATAAATAAAATAAAACATATTGTATTTAAGAAATACATATTATTTATACAATCAGCAAATATTAGAATTGCCTATGAGATCATCTTGTATAACTTAGTTCCCAGGAATCCTTTCTAAACTCCTCTGGTAAAATGATCATTCAGCACACCGTGAAAACCTCCAACTACAGAAAGATAATAACCACTGTGTGTTGAAATCTTTGTATCCCTGTACCCACTGGGTTCCCAGCAGGTTATTAGCTATTAGCTAAATGAAGGAGTGCTCTAGTTTTTTGGGTGGTACTTTCTTCTGGTACAGATCTTCAGGTACAGATCTCCTGTCTCTGTTTCTGCCTTGGAGCAAGTGAAACAAACTTGATTTTAAAGAGCAAACAGTGAACATCAGCCACAAAATATATTTCCACTACAGACACAGAACTACCTATATCTTGCACCTTCTAGCTACCTTCTAGCTTTCTCATTAAATTAGAAACTGGTCCCTTCTACCTTCTAAAGACTATCTCTTTGTCTCCTGTGACAGGCTGAATAATGCTCCTCACAGCCGAAACAGTCCATAATCTAATCCCTGGAAGCTGTGTATGTTATCTTACATGGTAAAAAGCATTTTGCAGAGGTGATTAAATTAACAAACTTGATAAGGGAAGATTATCCTGAATTATCCAGGTGGCCCCAAGGTATTCACAAGGGTCCTTATAAGAGGGAGGCAGGAGGGTCAGAGCTAGGGAAGGCTATGCGTCAGCAGAAGCAGAGAGAAAGTGAATCAGATGTAAAAGCAGAAGCAGGGGTCAGAATGATGCAGGATCAAGAGCCCAGGAATGCAGGTGGCCTCTAGATGCTAGAAAAGGCCAGGAAATGGGGTCTCCAAAAAGAAAAAGGCCCTGCTGACACCCTGGCTTCATATTTCTGAAATCGTGTGCTGCTTGAAGCTACTAAATTTGTTGTAATTTGTTACAGCAAAGTAGGAAACTAATACATCCCTCTTTCCCTGCCAGCTTCTTAGGAGCCTTACTTGATATTCTCTTCTCTCTTTTAGTATTTAAGCTTTTCTCACCCAAATCCCTCTCATTGGCTTTTAAACATATTGAAGCTCTCAGATTTAAAGACAAAGGATGCTAAAGTTTCCCTCCAGCTAAAGCAGCTACCTTTTCTTTCTTTTACCAACAAAGTTCTCCAAATCTAATCTAAGGGCTCTACTCTGAAGGTCCTAACCCACCCTGTCACCAATGATCCCCTTGAAGCTAAGGAAAACGGACTTTTTTCATCCTCCATTCTATTTACCCTTCAGTAACATGTGGACAGTCTTGGCAAGCTTCTCCCTGTTGTCTCTCCTTCGGCCAGCTCATTCGAACCAAAACCTTCAATTACCACATTATAGGAAGATACTCACTAACTTCCATCTCTTGCTCAGATATCTCTGTGAAGCAGTATACCCATATATTTAATTGGCTGTGTAATATCCCCATTTGAATGACTCAAATGCACCTTGAACTCAGAAAATCCAAATCAAACTCATGATGTCACTGTCTACCACCCAAAGCTGATTCTCTTCTAGTATTTCCAGCTCAGTCAATGACATCACCATCAGCCATCGAGGTTCATAAGTCAGGAATTTGGTAGCAATTCTGACATGCCCCACTATTCACGTCCTATATCCATTTTTTTTTCACCAAGTCCTGCTAATTTTGCTTCCTAAGTATCTTCAAAATCAATCTATTTATTTTTATCTCTGATAACACACTCTAGGAATGAAGTGGAAGCTTCTGATCTCCATGACCACATACCTCTCCTTCCAAATGGTCACTGGAATAGTTAATGGGAGAACAGAATTCTGAGTGCTTATAAAAAGATTCTCCTTCCTTAACAATTTCACCATGATTATCTGTCTGAGCCCCTCAACATTAATATCTTTATGCCCTTTTCCCTGTTCATGTCAGTCACTCAAACCAGAACTCCTAGGTCATCCATTCTTGGGCCCCATATTCTCTACTTAGGATATGTACATCACCTCCTCTCATCTCATCACCCACATTTCCCCAATTACTAAAATCCTTTACCATTCCTCTGGATCTCACAGTTAATCAGGAATAAAATCCAACCACGTCTCTCAATTTCTCCTTCTTCTAACTGCAACTGATTATCAGTGAAGATCACTGTTCCATACTTCCCAATGGCCCTGTTTCCATAAGTTCTTCTTGTTCCTCATTGCTCTTTTTTAGACACATCTCCCTTCCTCTTTTCTAAATTTGCCTAGCTTTAAATCTTTTATCATTAAACTATACCACCCACTGCTCCTCCTTATAGCAGTTATCTTTGGCCATCTGAGCTACTCTCACTAATGTATTGAGGTTATTCATCTGATCAGAGAATAGAGTGAATATTCTCAGGGAGAATGTGACTTCATCTAGAACTTGTTCAATTTTTCATACACAATGTCCAACATTTGATAAGAAGCCCACTGGCATCCAAAGTGACAGGGACAGGGTGGAACAGGAGGGAAACAGACCATGGAAAAAGATCTAGACATTGAAGTGACAAGATATGGACTTCAAAATAATTGCAACTAATGTTTTTAAGAAAATAGAAGACAAAAAATGGAGAATATATAAGAGAACTCAAATCTGCAAAACTGAATGAAATAAATATTGTGAAAAATTCTAAACATTTGTTTTAAAACACGGATATTTAAAAAATATTATTGAAAAGGACAATAATGGAATTAAAAACTCAAAATGGCCTTAAGAGCAGGTTGGATATAGCCAAAAAGATCAGTGAACTAGAATATCTCAGTAAAAATACTGACTGATACAGGAAGAGCAAAGTAGGAGGAAAAAAGAGCTTTAGGTATGTATGAGGCAAGGAAAAAAGCTCATAATGGCTTCTAACAAAGAACTAGAAAAACAATATTTAAAGAACTTTCTTTACATGGTCAAAATACTCCAAAACTGGAGGGCATGGGTGGCTCAGTCAGTTAAGCATCTTGACTTCAGCTCAGGTCATGATCTCTCAGTTCATGAGTTCAAGTCCCATGTCAGGCTCTGTGCTGACAGCTCAGAGCCTGGAGCCTCCTTCAGATTCTGTGTCTCCCTCTCTCTCTGCTCCTTCCCCACTCATGCTCTGTCCCTCTCTGTCTCTCCAAAATAAATAAATGTTAAAAAAAATTTTTTTAAGTAATTGCAGAATGCAAGGAAGAACAATGGAAAAGTAAACATATTGGTAATTCAAAATGAATTCTGAATGAACATATCAATAAATTTAAAACACGTGCAGAATTAAAATATATGACAATATTAGCACAAAGGGTGCAAGGACAATATAGAGTTATGTGATCTGGGGCACCTGGCTGGCTCAGTCGAAAGGGCATGCAACTCATGATGTCAGTATCATGAACTCAAGTCCCAGCGTTAGGTGTAGAGATTACTTAAAAAAATAAAACTTACAAAAACAGACACATAGACCAATGGAATAGAATAGAAACCCCAGAACTAGACCCACAAACGTATGGCCAACTCATCTTTGACAAAGCAGGAAAGAACATCCAATGGAATAAAGACAGTCTCTTTAACAAATGGTGCTGGGAGAACTGGACAGCAACATGCAGAAGGTTGAAACTAGACCACTTTCTCACACCATTCACAAAAATAAACTCAAAATGGATAAAGGACCTGAATGTGAGACAGGAAACCATCAAAACCTTAGAGGAGAAAGCAGGAAAAGACCTCTCTGACCTCAGCCGTAGCAATCTCTTACTCGACACATCCCCAAAGGCAGGGAATTAAAAGCAAAAGTGAATTTCTGGGACCTTATGAAGATAAAAAGCTTCTGCACAGCAAAGGAAACAACCAACAAAACTAAAGGGCAACCAACAGAATGGGAAAAGATATTTGCAAATGACATATCGGACAAAGGGCTAGTATCCAAAATCTATAAAGAGCTCACCAAACTCCATACCCGAAAAACAAATAACCCAGTGAAGAAATGGGCAGAAAACATGAATAGACACTTCTCTAAAGAAGACATCTGGATGGCCAACAGGCACATGAAAAGATGTTCAGCGTCGCTCCTTATCAGGGAAATACAAATCAAAACCACACTCAGATATCACCTCACGCCAGTCAGAGTGGCCAAAATGAACAAATCAGGAGACTATAGATGCTGGAGAGGATGTGGAGAAACGGGAACCCTCTTGCACTGTTGGTGGGAATGCAAATTGGTGCAGCCGCTCTGGAAAGCAGTGTGGAGGTTCCTCAGAAAATTAAAAATAGACCTACCCTATGACCCAGCAATAGCACTGCTAGGAATTTATCCAAGGGATACAGGAGTACTGATGCATAGGGGCACTTGTACCCCAATGTTTATAGCAGCACTCTCAACAATAGCCAAATTATGGAAAGAGCCTAAATGTCCATCAACTGATGAATGGATAAAGAAATTGTGGTTTATATACACAATGGAGTACTACGTGGCAATGAGAAAAAATGAAATATGGCCTTTTGTAGCAACGTGGATGGAACTGGAGAGTGTGATGCTAAGCAAAATAAGCCATACAGAGAAAGACAGATACCATATGGTTTCACTCTTATGTGGATCCTGAGAAACTTAACAGAAGACCATGGGGGACGGGAAGGAGAAAAAAAAAAAAGATGTTAGAGTGGGAGAGAGCCAAAGCATAAGAGACTGTTAAAAACTGAGAACAAACTGAGGGTTGATGGGGGGTGGGAGGGAGGGGAGGGTGGGTGATGGGTATTGAGGAGGGCACCTTTTGGGATGAGCACTGGGTGTTGTATGGAAACCAATTTGACAATAAATTTCATATAAAAAAAAATAAATAAAACTTAAAAAAAAAATAGAGCTAAGTGGTCCAAGTAGCGGTGCCAGTACCATTTGTAAACCAAGGATGCATGTTATAAAGTCAAGGGCAGTCACCAAAGGACCTGCAAAATAGTATAAAACTACAAAATAATAGAGTGAAATGTGAAATCGTTAAATAATGCAAAAACATTGATTAGTCCAAAAGAAGGCAGAAAAGGAAAACTAAAAAACATAAAATATGCGGAAAAAATGGTGAAAGGGTATACAAAAACCATTTGAAGCAGTAAAACATTGTACTCATTTTTACATTAAAGTTGAGATAATTTCTTCATCTAGTTTTCTAATTAGAAAAACATTCTAGGTAAGTTGAATGAAGTAGAATTTTTCTTAGTTGAGAGTGTCTCCTTTACTAGTGCTGAAAACATACTCCTTTTATCTTCCTATAAATCTAACACAATTAGTTAATCTCCTATGCACTTAGCCATCAAATCTAATTCTGTGTTAACATCCGGAGTTTAGAATGGATTACATTGGATTCAATTTATAAACTACAAAAGGTTTAACCCAATTTCAATTTCCATCATATTTTCATTATAAATAGGAAATTTTTATTTGGCCCAATAATCCAAGAGTTTTATTCTACCTTTCTGATTGTGACAGAGATTCTCTGCAATGTGATAAAATAACATTTAGGAGACTGGCACTAATACTAATGTTGTGATGTCAGATTTAAAGTTAATCCTTAATTTCTTAGGGAATTTGTATCTACTCTAAAGCTTTGTTTAAAGAGTGAAACCACAGGGAGCTTCCCTCCTCTTGCTAGATCTGATGCTGCCTGATTCATGAGTTATTTAATAAAGCCAATTTGATCTTCAATCAATTAATCAATAATGAAAGGTGAAACCACAGAGTACTACATCTCTGGGTTATATTGAGATAACCTGTATTTGAACCCTCTTAATGATGGTATGATGTCAAGTAAGGTACTTAACTTCCCATGCTCAGTCTCCTTCTAGTGATAGTACACGGAAATATATGCATTATACATATTAGCTGCTAGTATCGTTGTATGTTGTTGTTAGCATTATGTTGGAAGACTTGAGTTTTTGTCCCCCGTCCTCTTTGTCCCTCGTCCTCTACCACTCTCAGAGCATCTATCCTTACCTGCAAAAGACATTTTTACAAAGTGGGCATTAAGTATTTTTTTCACTTATAAGGGGGAAAAAACATCAATGCAAACTTGAAAACACTCATTTCCTGAAAGAAACTAAAATATTTGTCCACTTGTCAAAGAAGTAAATCCTTTTTACTAGGAGTAAATCCCTACAATTTAAAAGTCTTTTTCAGGAGACTTAAGTATTGTTCTCTTAAGTATCATCATTATCGCAAAAATACGCAGGAATACATTGACTTGCCACAATTCAACGTCACCCTGATGACTGAAGACACAAAAATAAAGCTTCTTCTCCCAAATATAAATCACACCACAAACTGCCATATAATGTCTTGCCCTATTCCTCTTCTTCATATCCATCAAGAAATTTCTAGTGCCTTTATAAAAGCTACACCTTTCTTACAGGGAAAGTCACAACTTCAAGACCAAGATATTTCATGATCTTCAATTTCATCACTGGAAAAGAAGCAAAAGAAGGAATGAATGCATTTAAAAAATTTTTTTAATGTTTATTTATTTCTGAAAGACAGAGAGAGGGGCGCCTGGGTGGCGCAGTCGGTTAGGCGTCCGACTTCAGCCAGGTCACGATCTTGCAGTCTGTGAGTTCGAGCCCCGCGTCAGGCTCTGGGCTGATGGCTCAGAGCCTGGAGCCTGTTTCCGATTCTGTGTCTCCCTCTCTCTCTGCCCCTCCCCCGTTCATGCTCTGTCTCTCTCTGTCCCAAAAATAAATAAACGTTGAAAAAAAAATTTATAAAAAAAAAGAAAGACAGAGAGAGACAGAGCACAAGCAGGGGTGGGGCAGAGAGAGAGGGGATACAGAATCCTAAGCAGGCTCCAGGCTCTGAGCTGTCAGCACAGATCCTGATGCGGGGCTCGACTCATGAACCGCGAGATCATGACCTGAGCCGAAGTCAGATGCTCAACAGACTAAGCCACCCAGGCGCCCTAGGAATGAATGCATTTTACAAGAGACCCTTAACTCTAAGATTTATTACCATGGATCCCAAGTAACAAGTCAGTTTATTTTCAAACTATTTCTGCAGGCAAAACAGGTTAGATGGTATAAGAAATTTCATTAAAACGTGTAAAGTTTTCAGTCACAGCTGTATTATATTTGATTTTCATTTTTCTTCATTTAAACTCTTAAATGTATAGGACTAAAAGCTAAGTATTTCTCAAATACCTGACAGTATTCTTGTGTCATTAGCAAAGTGCTTATAGCTATTCATAAAAATCAAAATGCAGTCGCAGAGACAACATAAAAGCTTCTAATCAAAATAGTCAACAAAGCACAATGTTGGTCCCTAGTCAGCTCCACTAAAATAAACAAAACGCTCCAAATTTACTTTGCTCCATGTAAAACGTTACAACGTAACACGACTGCAACGCATCCATTCACTTACTCATTCAACCCTATTTACTGGGCACAAATTACAAATGAAGCACTGTTAGACCTTAGCAGATCACACAGGAGTGTGACATAGTTCCTACCTAAAATCACTTCAATGCAGTATGTTAGATGCTATAAAGGATGCACAAGTCACGTGCTTTAGGCCACACAGAGAAGAACATGAGGTACAGAAACTGGAGGGAGCTTTGTCAAGGAAGAGGCTGTAGGCCTGGACCTTAAAAGAGGACTTCCCTGGGATAAACGGGTGGCAGGGAGAATTCACACTCAATAGGACAGCATGGGATAGATCTGGGAAACAGAGTGATATATTTTGATTAAACTAAAGGAATATGTACAGAATAGGAGGATGTAAGATTGGAAAGATTCCCTGGAGCCAATCTTTTGGACAACTTGAATATTAAGTGTTAAAAGTCTGATGTTAATTTCATAGGCAATAGAATCCAATGAAGATTTTTAAGGCGTGTGACATGACCAAAGCTGTTCTTCTGGGAAGACTAATCTGGCAGCCATTCATCAGACGAACTCATATGGAAATACCATAGGTCACCTATTTTCTTTTATAGACTTTTACCTTCTAACAGACTCTTGGTGTCGCCTTCTATTTAACATTCTAGCTCCATTTCCATATGTACTTTGACTCTTCTCTTTGTGCTGACCTCTGTATTTGCCATATAACACAGGCTACAGTATTCAAAGAAACCTTCAGAAATTAGCGAGTGCTACCTTGAGGAAGACCAGAGTCATGTCCAATAACCTTCATGCTAAAAACAGCCCAGACATCACTTAAGAGCCAGAAGTCTATATTTAGATTCAAATGCCTTGATCAAAATGATAAGCTTAGAGGAGCAAGCCATCTGAAGGAGAAAGAATAATTACCATATTGGGTACAGGCCTCCTGGGGATTATGATTTCCACTTTATAATAATGCAATTGATGATCAAAGATGTTAGAGGTTAACTCACTCAAAACCACAAGGCTGACATAATGCTTGGCAAAATTTGGACCCAGAAGGGGAAAACAGAAGAGAGAAAATAATGAAACACATAATGTTCTCTTAGTTGAATAAAAGACTGTAGGCTTGGGATTAAATGAGCCTACCAAGTATAGAGCAAAACAGTGTTTTCTGAAGATAATTTTAACATATTTTAATGAAATATCATAATCCCAACAATAAGAAACTGCAAAGCTTCCAGAGAGAAGATTAAAAAACCAATAAACAAATCAAAGCAAACAATCTTACTTACAAATAAACAGGAATCAGATTGGCAACAAGCTTTTTATCTTAAAAACTAGATGCTGAATGACAGTGGATTAATGCCCTCCAAGTTCTGAGAGTAAAATTATTTTGAACCTAGAAAGTTATAACTAGCCAAATTATTAACATTGAGGGTTAAGAGAAGACATCCTCAATAATGGAGCCCCTTTCTCCAGTAATTATAGATAAACACCCTTTTTGTTCATTATCTCAGGTGCACTACTCTGTTCAAGACAGTTTTTACCCATAAAAAAAAGGGGGGGGGGGTTAGTGTTTAAAAAAGTTAGTTTACTGGAACACTGTATTCCCCGAACATGCTACTCCAATATTTTTATAGATGAGATATTTTTAATACTGGAACTGACATAATAATGTAATATGTTTATATTACCAACTCTCATGTCACAAACTAACAAAAAACTTTACTGACAATAAAAAAAAGGAAGGGGAACCTCTGGGTGGCTTAGTTGGTTAAACATCCAACTCCTGGTTTCAGCTCTGGTCACAACTTCACCGTTCATAGGTTCGAGCCCAGCTTGGACAGTCAATGAATTGAAACTCCAATAAATACTTTGAGGCAAAGATCTTTACTCATTTTTATTTTCCCTAGTTCAAAGTCTGCTAACCTTACAAATCAGAAACTGACAATTGGAATTATCTTCCAAAGCAAATTTTCATTCTAGATATCAGAACCGTTATGAAGAATACTGCCCCTGACATGAACGTTTTCTCACAGAAGTAAACATACTGCATCAGCTAGGGAGTGATGTGGGATCACTGGAGACAACATCGGAAGGAAGTGAGCACTCCACGGGTCTTTTCAAATACAGTGTCACGGCAACTTCTGCTATTAACCTCCAGTTCCAAAGACAGTCCCAGCATTTGTTTACAACTTCACCCCTACTCATTCCGATCCTTCCACATTAGAACCTCAGTGACAATCAAAATATTTCTTAAGCCAAAGGAGATGGTCAACTTTCTCATCAATTGTTCACACAGAAATAAATCTATGTTTCCGGTCTTCACATATTCTCTAAAGGTAAGAAGATTTAAACCTAGAGCCACTTTTAAAAAATATTATGCCACAAGGAGAACTGCTTTTATTATTTAAATGATCCACTTAACGGTTTTATAAAGATAAGAAAACTACTGACAATGCCCAGACAAGGGTGGGCAGGAAATGCAGAAATGTTGCCAACGTACCTCATCTTAACAGCAGCATCCTTATGTGCTCTCATTAGACTCTCCTGAGCAGATTGAGTAGAACTACTGAATTAAATAAAGGCCAAAGAATTTTTCTACTCAAATCAACAGACCATCTGGTCTGCTATGCTGTTTCTGCCAGTGGTCACAGCAGAAACTTTGAGAAAGCAAATGTGGACATCATTACAGAGTTGTATGTAGGCGGAAAGAGAAAAGCATTCTTCACTGTGATTGTGGGAGAATATGCATTTTGTGACTGCAAGTTCAAATATTTATGAGGAGTGACTATGTGATGATGATACTGATTTAGCAAATATACCAGAATATATAGACACAGCAAATGGGTGAGAGCCTTCAAAAGTGACAGTCCCAGAAGTTATTCAGGTAAACCTCACCATGTGGAGCTTCATTCCAAATTGTTTAAAATAAACCTTTTTTTTTTTTTAATTTCCAGCCACCTTTATCCATTGGACAGTTTATTAACAGACAAGAGACCATGATTTTCTGGCCTAAATGGGAGGAGTTGCAAGCTATTTTAAGGAACATGGTTCTAAAAGTCAAAGCAGGAGTTTTGAAAATTCAGCTTGCTGCAGGGAAAGCTATTTTGAGAAAAAGACGGTTTGCTTAAACTTCTCATTAGACACCTTTATTAAAATTCCCAACTCAGATAAATCATTCCAAAAATTTCTTTTGGAGAGCATCCATTTAAAGGCACATGTTAGCGGCATGACAAAATTGATGAGGCAGAAGTGTGTGTGGAATGAACACAGCACAGTATATAGAAATCTTTCCTGGAATCAATGCATACACTTACAGACATTTTACAGGAGCTGGAATAGAAGACTGTACTCAAATGCTATTCATAACGATTTGTGGTTATTGTTGCTTTTGCTTTCACAATACTACCCTAGTAGGACGTATTTAGTTCAAATTATCGCTGTAATGATACCTTGCCCTTGGAAAAAATACTATCCTAGTTAAAATACTCTACTTGCAGTTCCACAGAAAATGTGACAGAAAAAAGTTTTCAGACATCCTACATCCTTATTCGAACAATGCTCCTGTCCACAAGCAATTTTTATATTCTTCCTAGGAAATACCAAAATGTTCGGGTCCAGCAAGAAACTCAGAGCCTCATGAACTTCATATATTTGCTAGTGTGGGTGCTAGCATTGGCTTTAACAACTTTCTCAAAATCAGATAGTCACAAGATGAAGATCAGTCACCAACGGGAATGCTTAAAAGATGGTTATCAATTTCCAAGAACAAGCTAGTTGTTCCAAAACTACCCAGCAGTAACACTACCACTAGAATCAATGTTGCCTCCCAGTGAACTGAATGAGACCCCACTCTTTCAGATGTATCAATTCTGGAATAAAATAAATGAACTGCATGACCTTAAACCACGCCAAATGAAGCTAAATCCAATAGTTTGGGCGGGGGGGGGGGGGCATGGAACTATTATTGCATTAACTATTATTGGATTATGATCTAGTGTAAATTGAAATTTAATTTATGCTCTACATCCAGCACATGGCACCTTGACACTAGATGAATCCTACAAGACTAAACATGTGTCTTTTACAGCAGTTTCATGTGAACACACATACTTGGTTACGAAACTCCTTTGATTATGCTTTGTAGAAGTAATTTTGCTTTCTAAATGTTTCGCAATTTCTGGGGCGCCTGGGTGGCGCAGTCGGTTGAGTGTCCGACTTCAGCCAGGTCACGATCTCGCGGTCCGTGAGTTCGAGCCCCACGTCGGGCTCTGGGCTGATGGCTCAGAGCCTGGAGCCTGTTTCCGATTCTGTGTCTCCCTCTCTCTCTGCCCCTCCCCCGTTCATGCTCTGTCTCTCTCTGTACCAAAAATAAATAAAAACGTTGAAAAAAAAAATTAAAAGTTTCTCAATTTCACAATCACATTCTTCACTATGTGAAAAGAAAGTATTAACTCCATTATTTGCTATTGAAAGTGCTCTAAAAACACAACTACACTGGTTCTATTCTAATCCACATTTGCAAAATGGCCTCTTGATTTATTCTGTGAACAGCTACATCATATATGTAATAAAATGGCAATGCTTGGCTGTAATCCTATATTAATTATGTAGTTTGTTAACCTAGTAAAATTATTTGGCCTAATGAATTTCTATCAGCGCTAAGAAATTGCTTTCAGCTCTAATATTAGGCTGATTAGAGATAATACACAGAAATGTCTGTGTATGTAATTGAGAGTTCCTCTCAAACTCAGCAGTTAATGAGATAAATTGGCACTTAAAAATACTCTTCCACATCCGTCTTCTGTGCAGAATACAGACTTTCTAAGACCGGGGATGGAAGAAAAGTGCACAGGGAAATTACACTAGCATTGGCATCTCACTGAGGTGACTTCCACTTCAGGAAGTAAGGGGTTTTGAGTAAGGTATTGCACTGAAAGTATCTACAGAGCGACAACAGTCTTGGAATGTTTCAAGACTTAAGTAAATAAATAAGTAAAATAATTTCCCCTTCCCATCAACCCTGACATCAATAATAACCACAAGGGAGCCTTGGGCCCAGGCTGGTATCTTAACAGTACTAATATTCCTCAATAAAAGAAGGAATGAGAAAAGACTATCCTGCCCAGGTCCAACTGGGTCCTATACCGCCCACCCTGTCATTTTGCTAATTTTCGGAGCATTAGGATATATGAAGGCCTAGTGTCCTCCAGTCCTCTGGGCTATTGGTCTGAAGGCCAGAGGTTCCCAAAGGCCTCAGGTCAGTTTAATTCCCTGTCATTCCTCACTAATCCTCAGAAACTACTTCCTGATCCCACTGCCTTCTCCAAAGCAGTATCCATTATTCTGGGCAACTGAGCGGACATGCTTGATAAGCTTGGCCCAGAGCCTCTGTTTCATAGGCTACTGATCTCAGTGAGGCCTTTGGGACCCAATGCTCAACAAGCCAGCTCTGACTTGGAGGTCCTGCCTCTTGGACACCGCCAACCTGGAATCCAAGCAGGTGGCTGGCACCAGCCCCTAGACACACTGTGTTCATGCAGCCCTCATCTTCACAGTCTGGCATTTGTGTGCATAGCAACCTGCTAACAATCTGAGAAATTAAAGGAAGACTGGCACCTGCATTCAGGGACTCTGTGGAAAGATCAGAAAACATGAGTTCTATTCTCGCCTCTATTCCACTTGATAAATGATTATGGCCAAGTACTGGCAAGTAATTTAATTCACTTCGGTCTCAGTCTCTCTATTTTTTAACGTTTATTTATTTTTGAGCGACGGAGAGACAGAGTGTGAGCGGGGCAGAGGCAGAGAAAGAGGGAGACACAGAATCTGAGGGAGGCTCCAGGCTCTGAGCTGTCAGCACCAAGCCCGATGCAGGGCTCGAACTCATGGACCTCCAGATCATGACCTGAGCCGAAGTCAGACGCTTAACCAACTGAGCGACCCAGGCGCCCCTCAGTCTCTACATTTGTAAAACAAGAAAACAAATCATTAATAGGGACCCACTACTGCTAAAAGCTTATGATTTTAGATCAAGCAATACACAGTATTTGATCAAAACATTTTAAATTATGTTTAGATGTATTAAACAGTTAGAAAAAGATGAGGTACTCAAGATGTCAGCAAGAGCTATTTCTAAGCAATGGGATTGTGCTTTTAGTTTTTGGTCAGTGGTTTTAACTCTATCTTTGGTACATAGTTTCTAGTTTTCCATAATATTCAATAGTTTGTTTAAATGTAAACACTTATTTAGAATTTAAAATATAAAATAAAATTGCATTATTTTCCAACTAAAAATTGATATGTATGATCAGTCAGGTAGGATTCTTCTAAATCACTAAACTTTTTTGTATTGTTTTATGCTGTTTTAGCAAAGTTTTCTCATTTATATATACACAAAGCCTGATGGAACTATTTATTGGCATCTAAATTAACTGAATTCGAAACAGAATAGTCTTTGAGTAAATGTTTTTGTAGAACATAGTTATAGATGCTTGGAAAATAATTTCCTTGTAGGCAGCATCCTCATTTTGAATCACCGAATGCATATCCATTGCTGAATATACAGGAATAAACCAAAAGTCATAGAAACCTTTTAATAGTCTCAAGACTATCAAAAATTTCAAGATGTGTACAGATATGTAAACTCTTTTAGAAGTGGCAAAATTTTCTGATGCAAACTTTACTATTCACTACAGATATTTTGGGAGGTGTATGGTAAGACTAACTCTCTTCTCTTTGCTTACTTTGCAAGTGCTTTGTATGTAGTTGAGCACTATACTCTATGAACTGTTTCTTCTATATGTGGAAATATTCCTTGGTTTATGAAAGGCAGCTTAAATACCCACCTCTATTTTTCTTATTTCCTTTCAGCACTGTGCTGCCTCTCTCTCACTGCATATCAACTCTGCCTCCATACTCCTCCTTGATCTGTTATTCTCCAATCTTTTGTATTTCCTGGTGATAAGCCTTGAGTTTCATAAAAATATCTTTGCAACTGTGTAAGAACCAATCCTAAATCATAAATTAATACAAATCCCTTTATGTTATATAGTTTGTACCTTTAATGTACTTTCATGTAAAGATATCCAGAGAAACAGTTAAGCCAAAAACCAAATAGGGTAAGTGTGTATGTGTATATACATATATATAACTATACAACTATATATAATGATTAATATTTACATAAATGAGTACAGAGGAATGTACAAAACACATTGATAAAAGTGGATCTCTGTAGGGACTGGGGGAGACATCATGAGCCAATGAATCCAAGAATGGGAGCAAGATTTCTCAATGAGTAATGTTAACATAATGTGGAGTATATGTTATACTGAATAAATGAAAGAACAAATGTGTTTTCAATGTACTTAAAGTTTCAAGACTGTAGAACAATGCATTATCTCCTACTTGGCAAGCCTTCCCAAACAAGAACAATGAACACAAACACTATGGCCATTGACAAAGAGACTAGGAAGCAAATCTAATCATGAACTTTAATATATGAAAACATAAAATGTCTGAAAAAGTGGCAGATGACTTAGGAGAATGGAAGGAGGTCAAACCTGAGGGCAAAAGCAAAGATAAGCAATCAAAAATGTCCTGCAAACTCTGAAATATTCAGCATTAGAAATATAAGCCATGTACATAGGACATGTTATTATTAGATATTTAAAAAAAAAAAAAAAAAAGGTCATGGCCAAGTCTGTATAAAGGGTCTTTACACTCCTAAGTCCTCCCTCCAAGAGATGGAGTGGGAAGAGACAGTAGGCAGGGGCAACGTTGTCAGAGAACAGATCATAGAAGACCTTGTAAGCAATAGAAAAGAGCTCAGGCTCTATTTTATAGGCAGTGGACAGTCATTCAAGAATTAACGTAGAAGAGTGTCAAGTCCAGATTTAGGATTTTAGAAAGAGTGCTCTAGCACCAACAAAAAGAAAACAAGGATATGATCTTGAAGACCAGTTGATGGCATTTAGAGACTACTGAAATAGTGCAGAATAAGATCAGGAGTCTAGGAGCACCTGGGTGGCTTAGTCAGTTAAACGTCTAACTCTTGATTTCTGCTCAGGTCATGATCTCACAGTTCATGGGATTGAGCCCTGAGTTGGGCTCCGTGCTGGTAGTGCAGAGCTGTTTGGTATTCTCTCTCTTTCTCTCCCCCCCCACTCTCTCTCTCTCAAAATAAATTATTGTTGGGGCGCCTGGGTGGCTCAGTTGGTTGAGCATCCGACTTCGGCTCAGGTCATGATCTCGTGGTCCGTGAGTTCGAGCCCCGCGTTGGGCTCTGGGCTGATGGCTCAGAGCCTGGAGCCTGTTTCCGATTCTGTGTCTCCTTCTCTCTCTGCCCCTTCCCTGCTCATGCTCTGTCTCTCTCTGTCTCAAAAATAAATAAAAACATTTTAAAAAATTATTTTTTAAAAAAAAATCATGAGTCTAATTAGAATAAGCTTAGTAGAAAATATAAACAAAAGCTGCATTCTCTGTTTGATACACCCACATAATAAACTGCCAACTTGGAGTACACAGTAGGTACTCCACTCTATGCACAATTGCAGATAAATTTTTGCAAACATGAGTGATAAAGCTGTGATAGAAAGACACAGCAACACTCTTAATAAAATCCATAACATTAATAAGTCAAGTTTTAGGAAAACAAATTGAGTTACGTTTCATCTTTTGAAATACTGAATTTCCAACGAATTTGTACCCCAACAAAAGTCTGAAGAATCCTGCACCTTATCATAAAGAACATAATTAACACCTCTCAAATGATTAAAATGTCAGCTTTCTTTAAGGGAAAAAAAAGACTAAGAATTAATGAAGATCCTTCATAAAAAGTTTCCTCATGTATTAAGCTAAGTTTCTCTTAAAATTACCATTAGGGATTCTCTCAGTGCTGTGTTTTCCTTCTTGATTATTTAAGGAATTATTTAAAGTACATTTAGTCTAAGAAGATAAAAATAGCAAACAGTTTAGAATGGCTAGAGCAAAAAACTGATAAATACACAAAGATAACATTTGGTGGAATAATATGTTCTTCAAGTTGGGACTTTTGGCATCTCCCTTTTACACTTCAAGTCAGGTTCAAGGAAACATAAAATACAAAAATTATCTTGAACTTTTCAACACAATTTTTGTCTTATCCTGAGGAAAGGTGGAACTGTCACAGTACAAATTATTCTGCTTGAGTAAAGAACTAGGGTTCACTTGTCATCAAAAACACAGCTGAAAAAAAAAATGTTTCCTAGCTCTCGTCTTTAATCCTTCAAATAAACTACAAATCTTGATTTACTTAATCTTACTCTAAGGAATAGAAGTAATGTCAGATAGTCCCCTTATTATTAGTGAATTAACTACACCACGTTAATGGCTTTACATAGCTCCACTGTTTGATGGCATCGAAACAAAAGAGCCAAACAGAACATCAGTGAAAGTAAAAAATACTGGTGAAAGAGAAAAACAAAGGCAAAATTTGACTTTAAAATAGCATATATACTGGGGCACCTGGGTGGCTCAGTCAGTTGAGCATCGACTTCGGCTCAGGTCATGATCTCACGGTTCAGTTCGTGAGTTTGAGCCCCACGTCGGGCTCTGTGCTGGCAGCTCAGAGTCTGGAACCTGCTTCGGATTCTGTGTCTCCCTCTCTCTCTCTGCCCCTACCCCGCTCATGCTCTGTCTCTCTGTCTCTCAAAAATAAATAAAACATTTAAAATATCATATATACTTTCATTAAACACACGGGCTAGAAATGTGGATAACATGCATACACCCACAGGATTTAAAATAATCTTCATCAGTGCCTTTCACCCTCTTCTATAGCACAGGTATATATAATCATAGAGAGAGATAATAACTATGATTGTGATCTTTAATTTTTATTCATTTACACAATAAATATTGCTAAGAATATCAAAATTATGTGAAAAGGGATTGTAGAGAAAAATTAGCTATAGTCCCTCTTACCAAGGGCTTATAATCTAGGAGCAATACCCATAACTTGTCTTAATTATATAAGCTGTAAAGGTGTTACTTACTTTCCCTAAATCTATAAATAAACTAAAGGATTTAATTTAACTATACTAACAATTCTCAAGGCATAAAAGAAATTAGGTTGACTTTTAAGAGAAATAAGACAATGGGTGGAGAGGAAGGATGGAAGGGTGGATGAGTAGATGGATGGAAGAAAGAAAGGACAGAAGGAGGAAAGAAGGAAGGAAGGAAAGAAGGGGAAAAGAGAAGGAGGAAGGTAGAGAGAGAGGAACGGGTAAGAGGAGGGTGGGGAGAGAGGGGAAAGAGGTAAAGGAAAATGACAAGAGAAGAGAAAGCAAAAGAACAGAAAATTAAAGAAAATAGGAAAGTATAAAAAAATAGAGAGACTTTATTCTGTTGTCTATTGAGTTGAAGAATTGACACCTTGAAAGGAGGAAGTTACTGGGAAGGATGGAAATGAAAGCAAGTACATACCAGTCTCTAGGGTACTTGGAAGAAAGAGGGGAGGGAAATCACAGAAGTGTACCTGAATTAAAAAATTTAACCAGCATCCTGAATCATGTTCCCTTTCTACTCCTCATCACCAAGTATAGCACACTCTCCAGCTGCAAGCAGTCCCCAGACCATTCTCTCCTTTATTGTTAGTCATAAGAAGACATCTGCCATGAGCCGGTGCTAAGAGTAAGGTAAAGTACTCACTCCCACTGCTCATAGAAAGAGTAGACCCAGTTCCTCTGCCAAAGATAAATAAAGGGGGAGACTGGACTGAGATTCACAGATAGCAAGCTGGAATTTGCAAACACTGTCCCACAGAAAAATGATAAATAAGGTGATTATTTAAAAATTAGGCACATGATATATCAAAGTGAATTTTTTAAATCATTGCTTCTATGGAAAAATACATTCAGAAGAATGAAACTGGACCACTTTCTTGCACCATACACAAAAATAAATTTAAATGGATAAAATACCTAAATGTAAGACAGGAAACCACCAAAATCCTACAGGAGAAAACATGTAGCAACCTCTCTGACCTTGGCCACAGCAACTTCTTGCTAGCATGTCTCCAGAGGCAAGGGAAACAAATGCAAAAATGCACCCCATCAAGATAAAACACTTCTGGGGCGCCTGGGTGGCGCAGTCGGTTAAGCGTCCGACTTCAGCCAGGTCACGATCTTGCGGTCCATGAGTTCGAGCCCCGCGTCGGGCTCTGGGCTGATGGCTCAGAGCCTGGAGCCTGTTTCTGATTCTGTGTCTCCCTCTCTCTCTCTGCCCCTCCCCCGTTCATGCTCTGTCTCTCTCTGTCCCGAAAATAAATAAACGTTGAAAAAAAAAAAATTAAAAAAAAAAAAAAAAGATAAAACACTTCTGTACTGCAAAGGAAACAATCAACCAAACCAAAAAGCAGCTGACAGAATGGGAAAAGATATTTGCAAATGACATATCAAATAAAGGGTTAGTATCCAAAATCTCTAAAGAACTTATCAAACTCAACACCAAAAATAATAATAATAATAATAATAATAATAATAATAATCCAGTAAAGAAATGGGCAGAGGACACGAATAGACTCTTTTCCAAAGAAGACATCCAGATGGCTCAACATCACTCATGGAAAGATGCTCAACATCACTCATCATCAGGGAAATACAAATTAAAACCACACTGAGATACCACTTCTCACCTGTCAGAATGTCTAACATGAACAACTCAGGCAACAACAGATGTTGGTAAGGATGCAGAGAAAGTGAAACCCTCTTACACTGTTGGTGGGAATGCAAATTGGTATAGCCACTCTGGAAAACAGTATTGAGGTTCCTTAAAAAGTTAAAAATAGAAGTACCCTAGTACCCAGCAGTTGCACTACTAGGTATTTATCCAAAGGATACAAAAATTCTGATTAGAAGGGGCACATGCACCCCAATGTTTATAGCAGTACTATCGACAATAGCCAAAGTATGGAAAAAGCCCAAATGTCCATTGACTGATGAATAAAGAAGATGTGGTATATATATATATATATATATATATATATATATATATATATATATATATATATAAAATACACACACACACACACACACACACACACACACACACACACATGAAAATGTCACTTCATCTCTCTGGAATGCAGCTTTTCCCTACCAAGGGGAATGGTTAAATAAGATATCCTCCAAGGTTCCTTCCAGTTGCCACCATCTGTTCTCTCCGGTGCTCTGCCTTGTTCTGGCTATCCTATGGCTGCATAACAAATTGCCCCAAACACAGTGACTTTATATTTTTATTTTATTTTTTTTTTTTAATTTTTTTTTCAACGTTTATTTATTTTTGGGACAGAGAGAGACAGAGCATGAACGGGGGAGGGGCAGAGAGAGAGGGAGACACAGAATCGGAAACAGGCTCCAGGCTCTGAGCCATCAGCCCAGAGCCCGACGCGGGGCTCGAACTCCCGGACCGCGAGATCGTGACCTGGCTGAAGTCGGACGCTTAACCGACTGCGCCACCCAGGCGCCCCATAAACACAGTGACTTTAAACAATAGCCCTTTGTAATAGCTCATGCTTTTGTGAATCAGGAAGGCAGGGCTTAGCTAAGCAATTCTTCAGTTCTACACTGTGTCAAAGTATTCAGCTGGGGCTAGTCTGGAGGATCCAAGGTTACCTCACTCTCATGTGTAGCATCTTAGCAAGGATGGTTGTATAGATGGGCTTAATTGAGACTACTGATCAGAGAGGCTACACATAGCTTCTCCAGCATGGTGGTCCCAATAAAGTCATACAAGGCTCATATAAGAAAGATCAGGTTTCCCAAAGAGAGTATTCTAAGAAACAGGTAATGGAAGCTGCCAGTCTCTTAAAACCTTGGACCAGAAACTGTCACAGTGTCACCTCCATTATATTATAAGTCAAATACTCAGACCCCTCCAAGATTCTAGAGGATGAGACAAGAATGTGAAGTGTAGCAAAGAACATATAGCCATCTTTAATCCATCATAGTCCGTATCTACGAGTTGACACCAGCGGTGACACTCATTACTCTGTCCAAAGTTTCACAGTAGAAACTGAAGATAAAAAAAAGAATAGTCTCTGCCTGCAAAAAAGATTATAATTTGACAAAAATAACGGCAAAGAAGACATTCCATTTCTGTTTAACATAATTCGAGTTGATTTATTCTATTGTTGCTAATAGAGCATTAATTGGTAAAAGAATGTATGGGGAAATGCCATATAAAACAGAATATCAAATTATAAACAAAAGTATCTATATATGCACTAAGTCTAGAAGGAAAGAGAAAAAGAATTTTAGGATATGGGACTCATTTCCAATTTTTAATCATATAATATGGACGGAATGACATATATCTTCCATTCTTAGGCAAAATATTACAGAATTCTATTCAACAAACAATCTGTAGGAGACATCTGTCAATTCTAGTTTTATAATCAACTAACCCTTCAGCATATCAGACTCTTAATTCTTACAACTAAAAATAAAAACCCAACCTATAAAAGATGGTAGCTAGAGCCACTGTTCAAATCATAATGTGAAAATGTGAGAAGAAACCAGAATTGTTTAAATACATAATTAAAATATTTTTCTTCATGTAATTAACTTATAAAAACTACCAATCACATGGCCCCTTCTAAAACAGATCATTTGTTTCAACAAATGATACTTCTCTAATAGTCTAAATGAAATAAATTTACGATGCAGAATAGAAAATGTGCAGAACAGAAAAATTCATATTAAAACAATCGGTCACAGGTTCTTTGGGTCATCTAAAGCATGCCCCCTCTGCTGTCTGTATTTAGAACTAACTACAGACAAGAATCTATTTCAACAGCGCCCCCGAGTGTGGTCTACTTGAACAACCACTTTTACAGTCATGGAGCCCTGACAATTCCCATTGCCATAGAGGTTCTTTATTAAACAACAAACACATCTTTTTTAAAACATTTTTAAAAATTTTTTTGTATAGTCGACATACAATGTTGCATTAGTTTCAGGTGTATAATACAGTGATTCAACATCTCTATCCATTCTGCTATGCATGCCACACCCCTTCCCTCTGGCAATCATCGATTTGTTCCGTGTTTATAGGTCTGATTCTGCTTTTTGTTTGTTTATTCATTTATTTTGTGGGTTTTTTAAGATTCTACTTTTGAGTAAAATCATATGGTATTTGTCTTTCTCAATCTGACTTATTTCACTTAGCATAATACCCTCTAGGTCCATCCATGTTGTCATAAATGGCGAGATCACATTTTCTTTTTATGGCTGCGTAATATTCTACTATATATGATATATACACCACATCTTCTGTGTCTATTCATCTATTGATGGGCATTTAGGTTACTTCCGAATCTTGGCTATTGTAAATAATGCTGCAACAGACATAAGGGTGCTTATATCTTTTCAAAATAGAAATACTCTATTTTTAAAGGTAATACGAGTTAAAATTCAAGCAAAAACTAAATCTAAACCCAATCTAGATCGACAGAAATAGACTCCCCAGGGGTGAGGCCCAGGAATCTGTACTTATATCAAATCATCTAGGTATGTGTCATTCCTGCTGAGGTTTGAGAATTGCCACCCTAAAGCATTTTATATAAAAAAAAAACTTTTCTAAGGTTAAAGGGTAATCATATTGCTAAGTGAAGGATTGCTAACTTCTTTTTATTAAAAGGAATTTAATTCAATCTCAAAATATCTGAATCATTTTTTAATCTGTTCTTCAAACACCATAATCTGTGCACCGATGTTTACAGCCCTGCATTTATTGTAATGATGGGCGTCTGACTTGCTGATGGTGACATATCTGGCAGGACAGTTTCACTTCCAAATCTCCGCAGGTGACCTGGCTTCTGTCCAAGGGGAAAAAAAGGTTGAGAAAATACTTTCCTCTCCACTTCATCTACTTTGTCCAATTGTTCGCTAGGCCATAAGGCAGGTTTTTTACTAACCTAAATCTCAATTAAATCCCAGGCAAGTGTCTGTCAATGAAAATTAATTTAACACCCCAGAGTACAGCTAAGCTCTTTCAGTCAGAATATATCCTGATTTTCAAATGATCCAATTTCCCTGGTAGTTTCTAAAAATCATTCAAAATCCTACAAATTAAAAAATAATAATAGGGATTTCTGACATTTCCTGAAACAATAATAAAAAGGATTTTTGGTATTTCCTGAAAGCAATATACCAATACCACAAGAAAAACGCTGGAGGTAAAGGAAGATCAGAATATATTATGGTTGAGACTCATGTGCAGTTTAAAACTTTTTTTTTAATTTTTTTATTGCTTATTATTTTTGAGAGAGAGAGAGACAGAAAGCAAGCAGGGAAGGGGCAGAGAGAGAGGGAGACACAGAATCGGAAGCAGGCTCCAGGCTCTGAGCACCCAGGACAGAGCCTGACGTGGGGCTCAAACCCACAGACCGTGAGATCATGACCTGGGCTATAGTCAGACGCCCAACCGACTGAGCCACCCAGGCGCCCCTCAAGTGCAGTTTAAAACACTCTTTATTACTGTCACAACTCATGTTTCACTGTATAAAAATCTGTGGTACACAAAGGGGGTATTTTATATATACAGTTTTTACATAGAATTCTACCTATCAATTTTGTGTTAGGTACTCAGGGCTAGAACTGAAATCTGAAAATTTGGGTTCAAGGGGCACCTGAGTCGCTCAGTCGGTTGAGCACTGGACTTCGGCTCAGGTCATGATCTCATGGTTCATGGGTTCGAGCCCTGCATCGGGCTCTGTGCTATATCTCAGAGCCTGGAGCCTGCTTCAGATTCTGTGTCTCCCTCTCTCTCTGTTCCTCCCCTACTTGTGCTGTTTTTCTGTGTCTCTCTAAAATAAGTAAATAAATGTTTAAAAAATTTTTTTGAAACTGTGGGTTCAAGTCCTGTCTCTGTCATGCACCACAGTATGATTTAACTCTTGATCTCTGACCCTATCTCTTTCCATCTTTAGAACTAAATAAAACTCACTCATATACTTACAACAGCCATTTACAAAAGGATAAAAATTATAACATGTTTGAACGTACCTTGCGAACTGTATCATCACTGAAATAAAGGAAGTTTATATGCACCCTTAGAAACCAGTATAAGAGAAAAGAAGTTGGACTGCCTTACAACTGCATGGGCTTCCACAATCCAGGATACAGTCTTCACAGTTTTGATGAATTGTTTTTCTCAAAGAAGGAAAAAGCATTCCTATATTTAAAGTTTGCGTGATTACCACAATTTTATATTCCTGGAAATAAGCTAATCAAGTCCGAGCTAATGCTGAGTAAAGGAACCTTTGGAACGACGTAGAATTAGTTAGGTTCCATCAAGCACATTGGTGATGCCATATAGGAGTTAGGTCTCCGCAATGCCTACCTCTAGAACTGTACCCTTTAATATTATTCACAGTATGGGCCTGGTCTATTAAAAAACATTCTTTTGTTTTGTTTTGTTTTCGAATGTTTTTTAAAGTTAAAAAAAAAAAAAAAGAAAGAAGGAAGGAAGGAAGGAAGGAAGGAAAAAAGGGTTTCCAGGATTCTGTATATCTCACCATCATAGGGCAGTCTGAGTTTAGATCCTGCCTCTGTCACTTCCCAGCTATGTAATTTTGATCAAATATTATCATATTTCTTAAACCTAAATGTCCTCCACTTTAAGGTGGATATGATGATAGTGTCTACCTCACTGATATATTGGGAAAAGGGGATGTTATAAAACTTACTATCTTCTTAGCACAGCACCTGGTACGTAGCAAGAGCTGAATAAATATTACTGATAATACTAATAATCACTAAGTTCTTACTACTCAAGTAAGCCTCTATACTGATAGGGCAAAGGAATTTCTAGAACTGAAGATATCTTGATGTCTAAAGAATAACTGAGAAATGCCTCATGATGCCCTGACAGACAAGATGGAGTAAGGCCGGAATGATAACATAAATTATACAGTTGAGGGGCGCCTGAGTGGCTCAGTCAGTTATGCATCCAACTTCGGCTCAGGTCATGATCTCACGGCTTGTGAGTTTGAGCCCCGTGTCAGTCTCTGTACCAACAGCTCAGAGCCTGGAGCCTGCTTCAGAATCTGTGTCTCCCTCTCTCTCTCTGCCCCTCCCCTGCTCATGCTCTGTGTCTCTCTGTCTCTCAATAATAAACATTAAAAAAACACTTTTTTTTAATTATACAGTTGACCCTTGAATGATGCAGGCATTAAGGACACCAACCCTCCACACAGTCAAAAATCCATGTGCAACTTTTGACTCCCCTAAAACTTAACTACTGCTAGCCTACTGTTAACCAGAAGATTTATCTGTAACATAAACAGTTGATGAACACATATTTTATAGATGTATTATGTGCTATGAAGCTCACAATATAGTAAGTTAGAGAAAAGAAAATGTTTTTAAGAAAATCATAAGTAAAAGAAAATATATTTGGGGCGCCTGGGTGGCTCAGTCGGTTAAGCGTCCGACTTCAGCTCAGGTCACGATCTCGCGGTCCGTGAGTTCGAGCCCCGCATCGGGCTCTGGGCTGATGGCTCAGAGCCGGAAGCCTGCTTCCGATTCTGTGTCTCCCTCTCTCTCTGTCCCTCCCCCGTTCATGCTCTGTCTCTCTCTGTCTCAAAAATAAATAAATGTTAAAAAAAATTTTTTTTTAAAAAAAGAAAATACATTTGTAGTATTGTATTATATTTATCAAAAAAAAAAAAAAAAAAAAAAGCCTGGGTGGCTCAGTCAGTTAAGCATCTGTCTTCAGCTCAGGTCATTCATGATCTCACAGTCTGTGAGTTTGAACCCCATGTCGGGCTCTGTGTTGACAGCTCAGGGCCTGGAGCCTGCTTCAGATTCTGTGTCTCCCTCTCTCTCTGCCTCTCCCCTGCTCGTGCTCTGTCTCTCTCTCTCTCTCAAAAATAAAAATAAACATTCGGGGCGCCTGGGTGGCGCAGTCGGTTAAGCGTCCGACTTCAGCCAGGTCACGATCTCGCGGTCCGGGAGTTCGAGCCCCGCGTCGGGCTCTGGGCTGATGGCTCAGAGCCTGGAGCCTGTTTCCGATTCTGTGTCTCCCTCTCTCTCTGCCCCTCCCCCGTTCATGCTCTGTCTCTCTCTGTCCCAAAAATAAATAAACGTTGAAAAAAAAAAAAAATTAAAAAAAAAAAAATAAAAATAAACATTAAAAAAAAAATCCTTGGGGAAGTTGGACCCACATTGTTCAAACCCATGTTGTTCAAGAGTAGACTATATATATACCAAACACAACGACTAGTACAAAGAAGACACTCAATAAATATTGGTTGAATGGTTTAGCAACATGTTAAGAAAACTCAAAGTATTGACTAATCCACTAGTATCCTTGAGGGCAGGTTAACGTGGCAAGTTTCATTGCTCATTCTCGAATGAAGATATTAATGTCATCTATTCCGATGTGATATGAAGCAAAGCTGAGAGGGACAATTACTGTAATAAAAGAACACAATTCAATAATATCTTCACATGTTGGGATAATGGATCAAAATTAAGAATTAAATAGGGAAAGGTAAAATCCTACAAAAAATAAAACAATTAAATTTTATTCTAAAAATTATATACAACTTTGGTTTACATGCAGTTCATAAGAGGGCATTTGTATAGGGATTTTACTGCTCACCAGCAAAATAAACTTATCATCATTAAAAATGCTCAAGGAGACTATATGAATGATCATCTACCAGATATTTTAGAAATGAATCCTACTTTGGGTAAAAGTGCCATCTGAACCATATATTCATTCAAGTATTTACAGGGACCTATGATGCTAAGGTCTGGAAATGCGCTGATGTCCAAGGCAGACTTGGCTCTTGCTGCCACTAGAGAAGCTTCCTGGAGAGCAGAACACTGATAAGTAAACAGACTGATAATGCAACAGAACTGACCTGGGAGATTTTCTCAAAGCAGGGCACCTAACACAGAATAAAGTCAAGAGTTGTTTTTCCAAGAGGACTTTGTAACCAAACAGATGAGGAGAGGAATAGTGAGGGGACTAAGAACTAAGATTTTTGACTTCTAGTATGAGTAGACTATGCCACTCCCAATGAAGGAAGACACAGAAGGAACATGTTGAAGAGGAAAAGTATTAATTCAGTTGGAATATGCAAAGTTTGAGATGTCGATAGACTGTATAACTGAAGATATCCAGCAGACAGTCCAGGATAAATTGTCTGGATTTATATGTATATATTGCAGTTGAGGCCATGGGAGGAGATGAGATTACCCAAGCAATAAAATGAAACTAAAAACAAAACAAAAAGTTCTAGGTTAAAACCTGAAGGAAAACAACACTGAGATCCTACGACAGAGGCCTATAAAAGGTAGAAGTCAAGAAAATTTACAAGAAGTGAAGAGTAGTTAAAAATGCCCCAAACTGCTGGGATATCAAAATAAGCACTAAAGAAGGTCTTCAGAATAGGGTGGTCTTCAGAGACTTCAGTGAGAGCCACTTCCTGCCAAGCTGCCGGAAAGTACAATAGAAAACACACTCAAATGTTTAACAACCCAATCTCCTCAATATTCATGATACAGGTACCAATGAAATCAGAGAAGCTTTAGGGAGAAAGCAGTTTGGTTAGAGAAGTGCTGGGAAGGAAAAGACAGTTGATAACCAAACCTCCTGAGGATTACAAAAAGTCACTTCCCACAACAACTGAAAACAACATTAGTGTTTTTCAAATTTTTCCACCAGAACCACTGAAGGTGCAAAAGAAAGCAACTTACACAGCCCTTGCAATCTCTGGGTAGGCAATGACGCTGAGGTATTAACTTTGTTCTTAAAAATTCACGTAAATTGTGCATTCTGCTCATAAAAACAGGAGGGTTGATTTTAATATAAGAATATTTCCCCCTATTTTCAATTAAAATGATCGTTCCAAAAAGGTGTTCCATGTTTATCATGCAACTTCCCATATGGCCCTCCCACAGTCCTCACACACCCCATATGCATACACGCATCATATACTCCCACTTTGAGAAATATGGAGGAGGTGCTTCATTCCACAAGAGTGACATCCTATGGAAATCTCTGCAGAAAGCATCTGCCAGAGACCAAGTCCCATGAACTGCTACAAGACCTGTAAACACTTATTCCTTTCATTTTTCTTAAAAATACCCTCTTCAACCTTCAAAGTATGTTTCAGACATCCTGGAATTCGATGGCTACAACAATGTTGAAGGGACTTGAATAATACATCCTCTTCATCTTCCTTAACTAATGAGTCATTTATCAAGTACCCTGTACATGGAGGTTGACCCAATGCCTTCAAATATTTAGTCACTTTTCTCTAAACCTTTCCCATATATTTCCCAAGGTGCAGACATGGTTTTGTAAAGAGGCCCTTATGCTTTTGGGACAAAGACAGGTTCAGCCTAAATGAGGTCATTAAAACAAAACATCAAGTTCCCAGTGCCCTGAGATTCCAAGCCAATGACCTACAGAGTGTTCCAGCTGATCTTAATTTCCCTGGCACAGCACAGTAAGAGTACTGTAATATAATGCAAAATGTCTCTAAAGAGAAACTAGATACTGGCTCAAGTCTTGCCAATACACAGTTAAATAATACCAAAGTGCTCCTTTCATCTGAATACTGGGCTTCACACACATATGTCACCCTTCCCAAGAATGAAAGTAATCTTCCACTATGAATGTGGGTTGATTGAAAAGCTTTTACTGGACTCAGCCCCATAAAGTATACGTGCTTTTTAACTGGCGCACATGGGCTGGTTGAGACTGAAAACGCTCACAAGGGGACCAAACAGACAAAGAACAGAACTTATTCTGAGCACGGGTAATCCAAATTTAGAATGTGCTAAGAGTGGTAAATCAATACTCAAACGTTTATCCTGATTCAGACCTTGTTAACATCTAACAATATCGGACCCCTCCCAGTTACAAAAGTTCACTTTTCTAAGTTTCCTTGCAAATTCTTTATCCATTATATTGAAGTATTAGTACATTCCCAAATATTCCCTCACTCCTTCACTTAATAATAACCACCTCTTCTGTGTCTTCCCCATTCATTAATTCATGAATTTATTCTTTGACCCAGCAAAATTTATTGAAGGCCTATTAAGTGCCAGGCATTGTTCTATCTGCTGGAGATGGAATACATAAAATGAACTCTCTTACAGGGACTTGTTCTAGTGGGAAAAGACAGAGAATAAACACATATATGTGTGAACATATAAAATCCCAGATGCTAAGTTCCAGAGAGAAAAAGTAAGTTGGGTAAGGGAGAAAAGACAGTGCAGATGTGGTAGAAAGCAATGTCAATCTTTGAATTTCATCTGAGCTAAAAATTCATTCTTTTTTAATGTTTATTTTATTTTTGAGAGACAGACAGAGTGTGAGCGGGGGAGGGGCAGAGAGAGAGGGACACAGAATCCGAAACAGGCTCCACGTTCTTAGGTGTCAGCACAGAGCCCGACACGGGACTCAAACCCATGAACAGTGAGATCATGACCTGAGCCAAAGTCAGATGTTCAACCAACTGAGCCACCCTGGGGCCCCTAAAATTCATTTTTAATGATACATCATCCAATAAATCAATTAGGGCTTTTATAATGTAACTGAAAACAATGAATTGAAAACTATCAGACTTGAAAAAGATTCATTATTAATCAGACTCATTCCCTTTCTCAATTTCTAAATAGTTTATCAATCAATGAGATTACCCAAGATTAATGATATGTTACTTTCTCACTTAAATTGTTAAAACTAATATACTCAGAAAAATTTGGGGGGAAAGTGCTAATTTTATTACACCTTGGCCAATCAAACATAACAGTGAGGCTTTTGCATGACTTCTTTCCAGTTTTTTAAATAAAAATGCCATTATCTTATAATGTGCTTTAAATACATTTTCATCAAAAGTTTAGGGCTGTAAATTTAGTTTATTCAATTTAAGGAAAATGTCAACCATATAATTGGAAAAGATAGTCGTCACTCTCAAATCAGTCAGCCAAATCAGACTTATATTCTATCAGATAAAATCCAACTTTATTTTTCAACTCAAATAAAGGTATCAATATGCATTCTGAGAAAAAAAATATTAAAAAAACACTGAAAATTAATTATAGATTATATCTTATAAAAGAAATAGCTGAATACAGTCAAAATTAAAATATAGAACTAAGAGCTCTAAATGTATGATAAAGTGCTAAGAACATGGAATTCTCTGGTAATTGTGTTAAGTGTACATTCTACCTTTTTAGCTTTGGGATGTAATTAAATAAAAACAGGTATAACATTAGCAATAGCTCCATTAATTGCAATATTCATCATGATAAATATTTCTTATGATTTTAATGAAAACAAATGATGTATATACACTAAAAAATTAGTCTAACAGCCAGTATATTTGTTATTAAAAGAAAGTGGAAAATATTCAAGTATTTTATGATAGAGGCACCTGTGTGGCTCAGTTGGGTGAGGGACCAACTCTTGGTTTTGGTTCGTGATCTCTCACCATGTGTAGGATCAAGCACAAAGCCTGCTTGGGATTCTCTCTTTCTCTCTCTCTCTCTCTCTCTCTCTCTCAAAATAAATAAACTTTTTAAAAAAAATCCTTAAAAATAAAAAAGTGAAAATTGTTATCAGTCTCATCACACAATCATATATCTGAATTCAGAACATTTCACCACTACCCCAATTCCTCATTTCCCACCATGTCTCTCCTTAACAGAAATTGATTTAAGACACAAAAAGACAGGAGCTCTTTCTGATTTGTGGTGCTTTGATTAATCATTAAAGGAAGCTTTCCCTATGTGTGATGCCCTGGAGGTTTACATGCCCCAGGGTAATACACCAGGTGAAAATGTTATTATGAACACAGGTGGGTTCTCAGAAAGGTAAGTTTTAAGAAGTACATATGGAAGATGAGGATCCAGTAACTAATTCTCTTAACTGTATGAGTTTGCACATCCCTTGGTAAATTTTATACATTCAAGGGGTACATGTTTCTGCATTTCTACATCATGAGCACTGGCCCAAGTCATCCACCAGTGATATAAATGTTAATAATTAAAACATCTGCTAATACCTACTACCCCTTGTTCTGACAGACTCATATTATAAGCCAAATTGGTATTTCCACTTAATTTTTTCTAACGTGGGCATTTTAACACACAGTAAGCTGGAAGAAAGTATACTGCAATCCACCAAATAGTTTTTACTTACAATCTCATTAAATAAGAATAATGTACCAAATCAGAAATATATCCATAAATTTTGTTACATATGACCAAAATTTCCTATGTGTAACTATTAATAGAATTAGAAAATTTTTTAAATTTGATGAAGAGGAGGAAGATAATCGATCACCACTAGAACAAATACGTCAAATACAATTTGTTAAAATTTATTTGAACTATTTGTCTTTAATAATCCATTTACTCATTCGTTCTTTTAATGAAAGAACCCAAGAACTAGGAATGTAAGATATTCCATCTGGAAGGAAAAACAATAAATAATTAGACCAAATAGATAAATGCAACAATTCATATTATGTCAAGTAAAACCAATGAAATGCACTGGAAAATGTGGTGGGGTGGTGGGGGAAAATAAAATAAAAAAACAAGTGTGAAGGAACACTTTAGATAGTCCAGTCAAAAAGGCCTCCTTGATAAGTCATTTTATATTGAGACCTACCTAAAGAATAAAGAGGAGTCAGCTATGTAAAGAGCCAGGAAGAGAGGTTCCAAGCAGAAAAAAACAGTAAGGCCAAAGACTCTGAGGTAGAATAAAAGATGCCATATTCACAAACAGGTAGGAAGGCCCCTGTGCCATGGCCACAATATAATCAACGAAATGTAGAATGCAGATGAGATTTAAGAGGTAGACAGAAGTCAAATCATGTAGAATCCTGTAGGCCAAGGTACAAAATTGAATTTCATGCTAATCTATCACAAAGTTTTCAATCAGGCAGTGACATGATGTGATCCACATTTTTTTTTGAGAGAGAGAGAAAGACAGCGTGCAGGGGAGGGGCAGAAGGGGTGGAGGAGTAGGAGAGGGAGAGGGAGAGGGAGAGGCAGAGGGAGAGGGAGAGAGAGACCTAAGCAAACTCCATACTCAGCGTGGAGCCTGACACGGGACTCAATTCTACAACCCTGGGATCATGTCCTGAACCAAAATCAAGAGTCAGACGTTAACCAACTGAGCCACCCAGGTGCCCCAGTGTGATCCGCATTTCTAAGAGATCACTTCTAACAAATGTATGAAGAATGTACCCAGATAGACTAAAATAGAAGCACAAAGTCCATTTATGAGCCTCCAGTATGTAAGAAGACAGTGGCTGAAGCTGGGATGGCAACAGTGAAGATGGAAAGAAGTTCATGGATTCAAGTATATTTTGGGAAATATGTAGCAGTACTTGACAAAAGACCAGAAAGGTTTCCTTGATTTTGGCTTGAGCAACCAAATGGATTACTTGAGGGAGGAGCAAGAGGAACCTGGAGAAGGACTTAAAGGTTATGACCACCTCAACCCTTCAAGCCAAGCAGAACCAGGTACATTGGACCTATGCCACCCTCAAATGTTTCGCATCTCATTTCATATCCTTATTTCTAAGTTTCAATATAACTTCACCACCTAACTTGGCGCCTCTCAGATATGGCCCCTTCTGACTCTGTTTCTACCATTTGGACCTTGACTTTGACGTGCAATTTCCAGTTTAGCTAGCCCCTCCTGCCCCTATCATTTCTATAAAGGTGGCTCCTGTGCTCCTGGTCCCATGACACCCAATGTGCTCTATATCACAGGAGGTGTGGTGACCATGTGGGAAGATATGAACAAAGGCTGACGGGAAACTTCTGGGGCCAGTGGGACCAAAGGAACCTCCTAAGACTCCTGTATCTACTACAAGGAGTCATCCTGTACTTTAAGAGCCACCAGAATCATTTGCTCTAGGAATAGAATAAAAGGATAGCACTCACAAAGCCCAGAAAGTATGGGCAATAGGCTTATATCACATCACTGAGCAGCAGCAGGATATTATTAAAAACTAGGTTTGCAGGTTTCTGGTCCAATATTTTTAATCATGTCATACTGTCTCCTATCTTTCCACAGAAACAATATTAAAAATGGCACCAAGGATGCTGTACATGTACCATATTTTGGAACTATTATAGGTTAAAAATTGTTACTGACTCCCTAACAACCTCACCACCACATGTAACATTACATCTACAGACAAATATATGTGAATAAACAGCCCACTTATAAATGAGCTTTTGGAATAGGTACATGCATTGGTAAACTAGTTAAGAATATTAATCCTCCCAGGGCACCTGGCTGCTCAGTTGGTAGAGCATGCAACTCGTGATCTTGGGGTTTAAGTTTGAGCCCCACATTGGGTGTAGCGATTACTTCAAAATAAAATCTTTAAAAAAAAAGAATACGAATATTCCTATTTATGTTTATTTTCTCTGTGGCTTTGAAAAAATGCTAAATGAGTGGAGCCAAAGGGAAGGAAAAGAAGTAAAAGATGCTCTCCCTATATCAGTTCTCCTACTTCTCTCCTAAATTGATTCTGAAAGGCTCCCTTGCCTTGGTAAAGACTTGTGGCCATTTCCGGGTTCTCCACTGAGCTATCCCTTAAACGGAGTGCCAAAAGGACAATGCCCAAGTCTGCCTATCCCTGCTCAAATACACATCAGTGTATTCTTACACAATGGAATTTCTCACTTTTCTATATAAGCTGACATGTTTAAAAGCAACATCCACAAGACTGCAGAAAGCTTTTTTATATTAATTAAGATCCACATTTATATTGAACCATGAATGGCTCCAATTTTCCTTCTGTTGACAGAACATAATATATGCCCCTAGGGAAAAATAAACCAGAAGCTGAGCTTTCAGAGAAGTGAAAAATAAGACCCATATTGCAGATAAAGGTTGGATTGCAAATGTACCCTGCAATTTCACCAAAAATTAGAGGCAACCTTCAAACTGGAAATAAAACCTTGACAAGCAGATCTGCTAGGAGATTTAAGTTTTAAAATAGGAAGAGACAGCTGTCTTCTGTTATAAATGAAAGTAACTAGCATGAAGTAGGGAGAATCCTGTGTCGGTAGCTCCTGTCATCAGAGGCTAAAATGCAAGCACAAGACAATGGCCAAGCAAGATAAGCATAACTCAAGGGTGGCATGAACTGAAACCACGGTCAAGTAAATATGCTTCAACTGAATTAAGTGAACTGAAGGAAAGAAGTAGATGCTGTAAATTGTCTAGGTCAGTTAGCCAAATGAACTGGTAAATCACCATATATCATAAGGATACAGTAAGAATTTGATTTTGTGTCCACTGTTTTTTTGTTCGAGGTCCTGTTTTCCCTGGGGCACTAGCTGTCCACTGTTTTTCTCCCACCTTCATATGCCATACCCATTGAAGCTGGACTTCTTGCCCACAAAACTGTTCCCACAAACTGCTGAGCAGTGGTCCACGTTCTTGTGTCCCTTTGGCCACAGCTGACTGAATAAAGAGCTGGGCACACTGGGCTAACAGCTTTCTCCAGATGTAGACTCCAGTCACTTGCCAAGTGCTAAACCACAAATGGGAGGAAAGATTTATTCCAAAGAGATGGCCATTTGGGGCCATGTGCACTGATGTGCCATCAAGACAAGCAAGATTGCAGAGAAATGTGAGAGGAAATGGACATAGAAGAAGCAGAGGTTACGTGCTGTATTTGTGGAAGAACAGAAGAGAGAGAATGGAGAAAGTGTCTGCCTTGATTTTTGCTGACTTTCTACTCCCCGATTCTGACCTCTCATGAGATCAGTGAACTTTTGGCCTGCAGATACTATAACATAACCTTTCAGGCTAGTTCATGTGAGGCTGTTTCCTCCAAACAATCAATACCTGGATAAAATAACAACTAAAGTCCATTTGTAATATTCCTACTTTTTCTCAACTAAATGAAATTGTCCACAATTTTGAAAGGTCAGATTGCCCGACAGTCTAAAAGTGACAGGGAATAAGAATACCCGTGATTTTCCAAATATATGTCAAAGAGAAGAAAAAAAAAAGTCAAATCCTTATGTCCTTCACCAGGACATTATTATTCAGTGGGTTTTATAAAAGGCCTGAGTATCAACATTTTTAACAAGCATCCCTGCTGATTCTGAGGAAGGTGGTCCAGTGACTACCCTTTGAGAAGCACTGCTCTAAAGCCTGCTTCAGATTTGCTACAAAGATCTGTGTACTTTCAAATTCCTCCCAAGAAAAATGATATTCATCAAGTGCCAACATTCAGAAGTAGCAAATTGCTGTTGGAAAGACATATTTGCTTGAAACCCTAATAGCAGCAAGTATTGTTTCTATTATTTGTTTCTGCATATAGAAGATATTTGCATTTCATTTCACATTAAATGGGATTTTGTAAAATGGCCTGGGGGTACCTAAATACGACTTATGATGCTGTTTCCATCTGAAAATGAATTTAAATTTCCAAAGAGCTAATTTAAGGACTTTTGAAATATAACCAGTTTATAATTTGGAGATTTCATGTGTCATTCCAACTGAGACAATTAGATTATGAATGGTTTTAAATGATACCAAGGAATTATTGTTATTTTTGTTAGCGAATAATGGCATTTTGATTATATAGAAAATGTACTTTTCAGAGATGCATACAAAACTAGGTGGGGATTCAATGAGAGGATGTTCAGGATTTATAACAAAGACGATAAAAAATTCAAAAAGAAATAGATGAAGTAAATGAAGCAAAATCTTTATAATTACTGAATGTGGAAAATGGGAAGATGAGAGTATAACTTATTGTTCTCTACTTCCGTGAATATTGGAGAAATGAGTATAGAAGAGTGTGGTTAATGTAGCAGCCACACCAGGATTCCTACAGAACTATGCAAATTGGGTTAATTACTCGCATCACAAAGGAGTGACATCAGAGACCCTATAATTTGGGGAGAGATGAACTTGTCTTTTGATAGTCCCTGATATGAGAGAGAAAAAAGAAATCAAAGGCAGAACACATGGAAAAGTAATTTCTTAATTATTTGAAAGATATTTTTTGTTTTTCTCAGATGTACAAAAAGGCTTAACTCAATACAGAATAGATCAGAAACAGTTTGGTAAGGTGCAAAAACATTCACAACCAATATTCTTTTTGATCTCCCTTTATTTCAACTGTGGGAGCATGGGCAAATCATTTCTGGTTTTTGCACTTTTTAAAAAATCATAAAATGTGGATATCAGACCACTTCTTGGCACTCTTCTGTGGACTGTAAACTACATACAAAAGCTGGTTATTAGTAATACCAATAAATCCTAGTCGGTGATAAGCCAATTATTTGATCATATCAAGTAAGACGAAGAAGAAAGCTAGAGGATAAAAACACAAAGAAATAGTTATAGTTGAAGAAGGAAAAAACAAAAATCTAGGTCCTTAAATGAGTATTAACCAATGGTACCGTCACCCCTGCTCTGGTATTATGAGCGATTATAACCAACAACACTGGCATGTTTATTCCTTGTGCTACTCTTATGGTCCTCGACTTCTGTGGAAATTGTGCCTTCCTAAAAAAAGACCCTTTAAGGCCTCAAGAAATGCAATTGTTGGTCCTTGCTGTGTACTGTGAGCCACACAGCATTTCTTAGCCTCAGTTTACTAATCTGTCCACTAGATGATCTCAAAGTTCTCTTCCAGCTCAAACATTCCATAACACAGTTTTTCATAGGTGTCTTTTTATCTTTAAAAGCTTCAGATACTTTATGTTGAATAAGTTATGCCACAAAGTCCTGGGAAGCAATTAACCAGGCCTGCTACACAAGCTGAGTTTGAGCAGAAAAATTACCTGACAGTAGACAAACTCAAGACAAGAACTAATTTTTCTGTAAGGGCTAATGATCTCTTATTATTTCCCTTTCTACAAACAGTAAGTGCTAAGGGATGATTTCCTGGTAAATTTCAATCAGAAATAGAAGAGGGCGCCTGGGTGGCTCAGTCAGTTAAGCCTCTGACACTTGATTTAGGCCAAGGTCATGATCTCACGGTTCAGGGGATCCAGCTCCACATCAGGCTCTGTACTGACAGCATGGAACTTGTTTGGGATTCTCACTCCCTCTCTCTCTGCCCCTCCCCCACTCATGTACACATGTGTGTGCGTGCATGCTCTCTCTCTCTCAAAAGAAATAAATACACAGGGGCGCCTGGGTGGCTCAGTCAGTTGAGCGTCTGACTTCGGATCAGGTCATGATCTAATAGCTCATGAGTTCAAGCCCCGCATCGGGCTCTGTGCTGACAGCTCAGAGCCTGGAGCCTGATTCAGATTCTGTGTCTGCCTCTCTCTCTCTGCCTCTCCCCCGCTCATGCTCACTCTCTCTCTCTCTCTCCCAAAAATAAATAAATGTTTAAAAAAATTAATAAATAAATAAGTATACATTAAAAAAAGAAATAGAAGAAAAAGAGAAATTTAAACCATAAGTTAAGTCACTTTTAATATAAAGTTTAAATTACAAGTAATTTTTCTGGACTATGTATATAAAGGAATCTGCTTTATTGATAAACACAAGGAAATATGCCCAGGCAATATATCTGAACAGCATTATAAAAAGGAGAGAGAATAAAGAATCCATATTCTATCTCATTCCAGCTCTTATTTTACAATAAAAATACTGAAAGCCTATAGTATTGTATACTTTGAGACATTTTATTATCAAACAGAGATAAAGCATATCCTATTTGGGCTTCAATACACTTTACCACTTATGCATTATGTAGGTGTCTCAAATTGTTAAAAAAAAAGTATATATATATATACACACACATATATATATATATACACATACACACACACACACACACACACACATATATATATGTGTGTATATATAGTGTGTAAAATGATTTTTGACTCTGGTTTTGAAAGACCACATGAAATTTAACATTTCTAGTCTAGATTCTTTCAAACTTTCTGGTCAATTATTCGTAAGTAACAAGCGCAATCCTTCACTTTTTCTACAGGGAGAAAAGAATTGCTAAAATGACTGGCAAGGGTAAGCCAAACAAATGAAAGAGAAAATATTAAGAGAAGAGACCCAGGGCTCCTGCAATGTGTCAACCGTAAATAACAGTCAATGGAAACCTACCACATCCAGTCATTTACATCATCTCAAGTGAAGGTCAGAGATAATCGGGCCAGAAATACCATCTAGTAAAAGGGTAATCTGTGTCACAAAGATATTGAGCTTGGGGAATTACTGACATAGAGTCATCTGTTCCCAAAGCAACACTCAGTCCAAAGAACTGAGCATATACAAAGGAATAAAAACAAAGGATCCGTTCTAAATGCAAAGCGTAGGTGGAAAACATAAAAGAATGTAAAAAGAAACCTTCCTCTTCCCCAACTTTGGGACATCCTTCTCTTCAGAGAGATCCCAACCCTTGAGCAAAGGAAGAGATCAGCATGCTGGGCCCTTCTCAGGTGGGAACACCTCTCTGGGACTGGTCTCCAGGAGTCGGGCCAGAACGCTCTGTTCATGAAACAGCACAGCTGTCTGTGTGGGTGCAGTGCTCTCTCAGAAGGTCACTGTGGAAACAGGACACAAGGCCAGAGCAGGAAACCAGCCGGAGTCATTAGTAACATAGCACCCTTTTCCCATTTTGCAATTTGCTAAACCTGATCCAAAAAATGTTGTCATTCACCAAGACAAGATGTCTTACCCTACGATGATAACTGCATACACTTAGGGCACACCCTGACCTGACCCTAACACCTGTACCCATGCTCTCTTTTTTTTCTCCCTCTATTAATATATTTCCTCTTTATTCAAAACAAACCTTGCCCCATCAACATCTCTCAGACACAGGCATTCACCCAGCATTAATTCTCAAAATTAAAGTGAGAGTAAGCCCAGACCTCTCCCTCTCTATTCCCTTTCTTCTGTTCAACTCCAAAGTCATAACCCAACCTCAAATCCAAGCCCCATCATGGTAAACACCCTTTGCATGACATTTTTGCTTAGTTCAGTCCCCCAGGGCCTAGATTGGTGCAAGAAACACAGAGGGCCCTCTATTAATAGGGAAATAACCTATCAAATTCCCTAGCTGACTATTATGTCACCATCGGGCGTTTCCTTTTCCCATTCTGGATCCCACAGGCAATCCAGAATCAATTTTTCCACCATCATGACACACGGTCAAATCTATCACCCATCTTCCCATCTTATATCCTGACCTGAAAGCCAAGCTCTTAAAAGGCCCAGATATTTCAGGGGGGGGGGGGGCTGTTTTTCTCTTGGGCTCTGACTTTAAAACTCATCCTGATAATAAAGCTCTCGAGAATCTCCTCCTTGTTCATCTCCTCATCCAAAGTCACAGTCCCGCCCACTTAAGGACTTGCCTCCCCCATCAAAGTCTCTAATTGAGAACATACCTCTGCTCTGGGAATATTTACTCCCACTTTCTCCAGTCCTTTTCCAAAAAGCACATGCACCAATTAAACTTCAAACCGCCCCCATCAAAAAAAAAATTTATATATATATATATATATATATATATATATATATATATATATATGCCTTGTTATACCAGACTTCCATCAAAACCCAACAGTCCATGGAATGCTTCCCTACTGTCTCTATTATCGCTTTATGCTATCAAGAACTCATCTATTTCCTAGGGTATTTCCTTCACTCCTAAAACTGTAAACATACATTACTGAACCCATCACAGGAAGTAAAAGTGCAGAAAAAAAGGAAAGAGAACAATACATGCAGGGAAATGGTCAACTGTCTTTTCTCCACTTACTATCCGTCTCCTCACTGCAAACATCTGACTGTTTAAATTTATTGCTTCTATCCCCGCAAGAACAAGGTACATTTTGCCTAGTGAAGCCTCTCTTTGTTTTGCTAATTCAAAATTGGGAGGGAGTATATTAAGAAGAGACGGGATTATTCTAGGAAACATTGATTTTTTTTTTTACAAATGTATAGTCATTAAGGATCTCTCTCCATAGTTGTTTGGTCCTGGAAATCTAATTTGCCTAAGTCAGTCTCAAACTAGAAACTGAAAAGGAAAGCAAAATCATATAAAATAAAGTCCATCTTCTGGGGCGCCTGGGTGGTTCAATCGGTTAAGCGTCCGACTAAGGTCCAGTGTCGTTCTTGGGTTTGAGCCCTGCGTAGGGCTCTGTGCTGACAGCTCAGAGCCTAGAGCCTGCTTTGGATTCTGCATCTCCTTCTCTCTCTGCCCCTCCCCTGCTCGTGCTCTGTGTGTGTCTCTCTCTCTCAAAAATAAACAAACATTAAAATAAATAAGTAAATTAAAAAAAAAAGTCCATCTTCTAATTATCACTAAGAAGTCATCATCTGCCTTCTGCACCCAGAAGCCTCCAAACTGAGGAATTCACTGGTTCACTGAGGAGCCCACAGATTCACTATCCCACTCTCCTTTAGTAAGTGAGGTTGCTTGGGTTGCAAATTGGAAGATTATGGAAGGCATTAAAGAAATCAACCAATCTGTTTCTTACCCCAATACCATTGCCTTCCTCCAATTTCTGACTAAAAATTGATAATCTATTATCATATATAACTCTCCCCAGCTACCCTGTAAATAATAACAGCTCCCAGACTCTGTACTTTATATATATTCTCTCATTTAACCCATCCTAAAAGCTCAGTAGGTAACTTTTAACATGCCCATTATATAGCTGTGAAAACTAAGGCCTTAAAGGAAAATGATGCCAAAAACTTTGTCAGCCAATAGTCATTTAAAATAGACCATACTAATCCTTTGTTAATATTACAAATTACTGAATACCTTAAAAGCTGTATGGATTTAGAGCTCCTAAGATTTTTGAATTAAAAATTTTTAAATGCATACCTGTTTTTTCCTTGAATTTGCTTTGGGAAACAGGCCTGCTGACAACACAGATGTAAATGGAGAACAGCATAACTCAGGAAAAGGGTTTGGAATAGATGGCATTTCCAGAACATCAAGATCTTTCTTTTTTCTCCTACACCAAGAGAACATAGGATGTAATTTACATAAAGCGGAATGAATGTAAAATTTAATTGCTGACAGGATTAAGAAGTTAAGGCCAACATGTACCACTCTGTGATAACACTAATATTATATAAAATGTACAGCAAAGATCTGTGATGTACTTTCTGTGGGTCAAAATAAAATATGTTAATTGATATAAATGAATTTTCTATAGTATTCCTATCGTTGTTTTTTTTTTTTTTGCCTTAAAAAAAAATTACCAGGCATAGAAAGCCTATTTCCAGCACTTTTGATAATTTTCCTGAGGCTGAAATACTATATAATTATTGATGCAAAAACCATCCTGAGAAGTTAGACATTTTTATGCATCCATTAAATTGACCAAGTCTACAAACATTTAGTGAATTCATCCCTATGCTATTTCACTAATCACTTTTGGAAGTTATGGTTTATTAATTATAGCTGTGGTTCATCTCACTTCAAATTTCATTCACAATGTTGCCCACACACAGTCTGTTGATTTTTCAAGTGCTTATAGATACTAAACCGCAAGGCAGTGTTTTTGAAGAGGTAAGTGAATAGAACTTGCTAGTATAAATGTACTCTAGTCCACTGCGGAGTAATTTTAACTTCAGTGAAGTTGAAGCACTTTGAAAATCTGGGGGGAGAAGTACCATTTAAATGTATGAATATAAAGGACTACAGATTTTTGTATTGTTGCAGTCTTTTTCTTTCCTGAAGTATGTGCAAAACTGTGAACTCTAAAGGCACTTAGTGCTGAATGCTATGGAGATTGGGAAACCTTTTAAAGCCTCTATTCTTTCCTGCTGAACAGCAAGACTGCTCAAATGTCAATCCGTGCTTTGCCTCTCCAGGGTCGCTGTAAGATTCTATGTGGGAGGTGAATTCATTTATGCTCCGATTTTTTAAACATATAAAATAAAAAGGATTAGGGGTTTGTTTGTTTGTTTTGTTTTGTTTTGTTTTCAGTGCAGGGCCACGAAGAAAGGAAGTGGGGTGGCCAGCCTGGCCTCCTAGTTCACACCGATGGGCAGAGGTGAGAGAGACCAGGAGCTCTCAATGAAACGGTGATGCTATTTATAAGGCGCTGGGAGATCGCAATGTCCTGCCGAGCCGGTAGAAGCCAGCTTAAAGGGAATTGTCTTCAGAGACTTTCACAAACTTGGCCCAGCTCTGGGCACATGGCTCACCCCCTAGGACCGCCTCCTCAGCCCCTCGCCGGCTGCCAACCCAGGACACTCCCCCGCGCCCTCGGAGGGCTGCCTACCTGTCTGCAGCACAGCCGCGGGTCCCGTCCGGAGGGGGCAGGAGCGCCCGCGCTTGCAACCAGGGGGCAGGCGCCAGGTCGCGGGCGTCGCCCCTCCCCTGGGCAGCGCCGCACACCTGGGCGGTCAGCGGCGAGTCCCGGGCAGCCGCCCTACCCGCGGCGCTCTGCCCATCTTGCAGGGAAGTGGTCATTGTCGTCGGCCGGGGGTCTCGGGTGTCACAGGAGACCCGGCGCTGGGGGAGAGGGAGGCCGGGCGGCGGGAGGCGAGGCGGCTGCTTGGCAGCCCGAGCGCGCTGCAGGTGCGGTGGCCTCGCCGCCTGCGCTCCGGGCCCGGGCGGCTCAGACGCGCGGCCGAGCAGTCGGCGAGGCGGCGGGGGAGGGGAGGGGGCGGAGGAGGAGGGTGGGGAGAGGGGAGGAGCGGCCGATGGGTGGGGGCCGCGGGCGGCGGGGCGAGGCGCGGAGGGGGCGGGGAGGGCGCCGGGCGCCGGGCGGGCCCCGCACCCGGTCCGGGACGCTCCGGGGCGCTGGCGGAGGTCCCGCGGCCCGCACTCGGCCCTCGGCTGCCCGCGCGCGAGGCCGGGCCGCCACCTCCCCAGGTGGGCGCCCGAGCGCGAGGCTGAGCCCAGGGTCAGGGCGGGCCCGCGCCGCTGGAGGCGGGGACCCATGTGAGCCGGCGCTCCCGCGGGGCTTGCCCGGCGGAGCGCAGGCGGGGCCGGGGTCTGGGAGGCGCTGACCCCCAGACCCTTCCTTTCTTCCTGCTCTGAGATCACCTAAGCTGTAGCTGGGCCGCCATGACAGGCCCCACCGTGCCAGGAGGCCAGGGGCCATGGGGCTAGGTTTGCCCCAGTCCTTCCGCACGTGCCTGTCTTCCACTCCTGCAGCCCTAGACGGGGCGGGGGGAGAGGGGTGACTGAGGGAGCAGAGAGTACAGTCGGCGCAGCAAAGGAAACTACTGAGGTGTTTGAGAATTCTTAGTAAGGTATGGATAATCTTGAGGGTGTCTTGGGAATTAGAAAAAATGTTAATTTTCTTTTAATAAGAGCAGCCCTCGGTTTCTGAGTCTCCCCTCTGCCTTGTCCTAGTCCACCTTCGCGACAGCTTCACGAATTCGATGTTTACCCCCATTTTACAGGTAAGGAAAGTGGGGCTCAATAGCTTGTGCAACATAACGCTAAAAATCGGTGCAGTTAAGCTTCCAACTCAGAAGATCCCTTCTCAAAAACCCAGACTATGCGAAATGGTACAGTAGTGCCCCCTTCTGTGATTTAGCTTTCCTTCCTTTCAGTTACCTGTGGCCAACCTCCCTCTAGAATAGATGACCATCCTTTTGTGATAGAGTCAGAAAGTAGCTTCCTCTCAACGCTCATTCACCTCGCTTCATCTCGTCAGGTAGGCATTTTAACATCTCACATCATCACAGGAAGAAGGGTGAATACAGTACAATAAGATATTTTGAGAGAGGCTACATTTACATAACCTTTATTATAGTATATTGTTATAATCGTTCTATTTTATTATTAGTTATGATTGCTATTCTCTTACTGTGCCTAATTTATAAATTAAAATTTGTCATCAGTATGTATGTGTAGGAAAAAACATAGCATATACAGGGTATAATATATGCATATAATATGTATTATATAACATACATATATGTATATAATGTATAATACATAATATATATATTTATATTATAAATATAATACATTATATTACATACCTAATTAGTATAGGTGATTCATGGTGGTATTACCCATGGTTTCAGGTATCCACTGGAAGTCTTGAAACATATTTCTGACATTAAGGGTGGACTATTGTAATTACATTAGGCTCACCCTCTGAAATTCAGCAATCCTATTCTGAAATTCTGGGTGCTGCTCTATTTCTGTTCTTCCCGTAAATTCCACCATCCCAGTGCACTGTTGAGGATTTCCAAATGTTTTACACACTCTTTGTTCTTTGACCAAATTAGGTAACATCTGTCCCTGGCATTTGTTTCACCAGGTTTTCTTAACCTCCACAACCCCTGCCCAGGGAAAGGCAAACACTGCCTCCTGAAGAAGTGGGCAAAACCCTCTCCTCCATACACACACACACACACACACACACACACACACACACACCATAACACCAACCACTGCTAACAGCCAGGGATCACTAACTCCCAGCTTGTGAGGAAACCCGGAGTACTCTGTGGAGGCAGGAAATCTTTGAGTCGAAGAGCGTATGGAATCCAAGTTCTTCATTTTTCTGATGTCAAAATTAAGACCCAATAAAGAGCAGTATTGATATTAGTCACAGAAGTGAGTGTGGTCTCCAGGATATTATATACAATGCAATAGCCATGCAAGAACAAAATGTTAGTCTCCTGGGGGATAAAATTAATAATACTAATCATGACGAAAGCTAATACGTATTGATGCTATGTGCCAGGTAAAGCCCTAACTCACATCCAGTTCCCTCCTGAATATGGTCTGGATTCTATGTGTGGGTTTTAAAAGAGTTTCGTGTAAAAGAAACAGATATATTGAGGACATTCCAGCAAAATAAAAAAGAGGTTATGGGGGCACCTGGGTGGCTCAGTGGGTTAAGCATCCGACTTCAGCTCTGGTCATGATCTCACCGTTTGTGAGTTCAGATCAGGCTCTCATCTGCCAGCACAGAGCCCACTTTGGATCCTCTGTCTCCCTCTCTCTGCTCCTGTCTCACTCAGGCAGGTGCACGTGCTCTTTCTCAAAAATAAACCTGAAAAAAAATTTTTTTTAAAGAGGTTATGTATTTGAAGATAACTTGAACTAAATACATTTAGAAGGAGTACCTGGGTGGCTCAGTCAGTTAAGCGTTGGACTTTGGCTTGGGTCATGATCTCATGGTTAGTGGGCTCAAGCCCTGAGTTGGGCTCTGTGCTGACAGCTCAGAGTCTGGAACCTGCTTCAGATGCTGTGTCTCCTGGTCTCTCTCTGCCCCTCCCCCCACCCCGCACGCGCGCGCGCGCGCGCGCGCGCGCGCGTGTGTGCGCGCGTGCACGCGCTCGCTCTCTCAAAAATAAACTTTTTTTAAAAAAATTTTAATGTTTATTTATTTTTTAGAGAGATAAAGCACGCGGGCATGAGTGGGGGAGGGGCAGAGATCGAAGGAGACACAGAAGCTGAAGCAGGCTCCAGGCTCCAAGCTGTCAGCACAGAGCCGGACCAGGGGCTCAAACTCACAAACCGGGAAGTCGGACGCTCAACCGACTGAACCACCCAGGCGCCTCTAAATAAAGTTTTTAAAAACCCATAATTTTTTTTTCTTTTTTTTCTCCTTCTCCTCTGTCTCCTCCTCATTCACCTCCTCTTCCTTCTTCATCATCTTCATTATATTCATCCAAAACTCTTACAGGCAGCCATTTCTCCTCTAAAATGTAGTATACTTTGAGCATGTAACGGGAGGGTGAATCAGTGGTTGGAGTTTATTCCTGGAGTTTATTCCTGCCCTACTTCCAACAACTCTCTCTTTCTTTCTCTCTCTCTCTCTCTCTCTCTCTCTCTCACTCACACACACACACACACACACACACACACAAGCAAGCTGTCTTTTTTGTGAGAGAAAAGGTTAGGTGGAAACTTTATACCTTTGGAATCACTAGAAATACTATTTCCCAATAGTGTATCCTGCTCTACTTCCCAGTATGAATGTTTAACCTTAAGGAAGAGCGTTCATTTGTTGGAATGAGATCTCAATTGTGTCTCCCCTCTCTGGGCATTTTCTCATTTAGTGAAAATCTAGGGAGTATCCATTTGCAGGTTTTATGTGCCTTCTCTAATCCCCATGGCAAAAATTATAATACCTGCAGTCATTAGGGGCAAGAACAAAAAGAACAAGTCTCTGAGGAATGCGAACCTAAATAGTTGTGTCTCATAGGTTGGTATAAAATATTGAATTTACTCCTAGATACCTTGAGGCTCTGTACCAAGAAGTATTAGAATTAGCTCATTCACATTTTTGAAGCAAGCCAACAAAAGAACAAGTTTTTCTATCAAAGAGGTTTACAAAAAAAAATGATTCTAAATAAAGAACTGTGCAATATAAAAGCAGAAAACTATCAGACCTAGTACAGCCTGAGAGAATACAGAGGCATTTTTTTTAATCAAAAGGGAAGTTTAAAGAGGAGATTTTGCTTCCCATAACTGACAAATATTTCTGAAACAAGAGGCAGATATGTTGGTACCAAGATTTCTGAAACAGCAAAGCAGATACCTTGGTACCAAAAAGCAAACCCTCCCCTGAGTGGCTGCTGTCCTTTTTGACTTGAGCCTGTAAAATTGCAAAGGAAGCAGTTTGTCTCCTGGGCCCCTCCCTGACTGCGAGTCTTGTCTGTCCCTTTGCACCTCCCTTTCCTGTCTCTCCCTAAGGATCCTAGCCTTTCTACCCTTCAAGGAAAATGTGTCATCCTCGCTTTATTCTCTGCCTTATTCATCAAATCAAATTTCTGAGGCCTTTATGGTGGGAAAGATAACATACATACAGAAAAGAAGCTCAAAGACAAAATTGTATGATGACTGATCACAAGGCAAACACTAATGTCAGGTCATGAATTGCCTTGTCAGTTCTCTAAAAGCCCCTCCCTGCTATCAGATTTTCATGGTAATCAACTCCTAGTTTAACCGTAAGTATCCACCCCTAAGCACAATAAAGTAGGTTGTCTGTTTTTGACCTTTATATAAATGGAATCATATTGTATGACCCTTTCATGCTTGACTTGGTTCTCTTAAGGTATTATTCACAATGTTCTTTTTCAAGTAGCTGTGGCTCCTTCATTCTCCTGTGAAATTCTTCTATTTACATTCTTGCATGTAAATACCACAATTTATCCATTCCATACCTGATTCCATACTGATTAGCTTTGGACTATTTCCAGCTTTTGACTATTATTAATGCCGCTGCAATGGATCTTTTGTATCCATCTCTTGATGCACGTGTATGCATTTCAGGATGGTATATATGCTGGAGTGTCATTGTGAGGTCATGGTATGTGTATGTTCAGCTTTAGTAGATACTGACGGTTTCTTACATTAATTGTGCCAACTTCACCACCAGCAGCAATGCATAAATTTCCCCAGTTCTTCACATCCTTGAGGATTGGAATATGATTAGAATTTTCACAGTAGACATTCTAGTTGAGTATATAGCTGTAGGTCATGGTGGAATTTGACCTTTCTTGATGAATGATGAGGTTGAGTACTTTTTTCAGGTGATTATTTGCCATTTGGACATCCTCTGTTGATAAGTACCAATTCAAGTCTCCTGCCCATTTTTTTTAAGTTTTATTTATTTTATTTTATTTTTTTTATTTTGAGATAGAGAGAGAGAGAGAGAGTACACACACCAGGAAGGGGCAGAGAGAGAGGGAGGAGAGAATTTCAAGCAGCCTCCACACTGTCAGCACAGAGCCCAACTCGAGGCTCAATCTCATGAATCGTGAGATCATGACCTGAGCTGAAATCAAGAGTCAGATGTTTAACTGACCGAGCCAGCCATCCAGTGCCCCGCTCCTGCCCATTTTTATGTTGTTGTCTGTTTCTTATTCTTTTACAAAAGCTCTTCATATATTCTAGTTACCAGCTCTTTGTTACGTTTTGTAAGTGTATTCCTCCATTCTGTGTCTTATATCTTATACCTCTTAATGGTATCTTTTGACAAATTGAAGTTCTTAAGTATAATATAGCCAATTTTTATGATTATATGTTTATATCCTGTTAGAATTTTTCTGAGTATATTCCAGAAATTTATTGCTTTGCCTTTCACATTTAAATCTGTGATCCACCGAGACAGCTATTTTTATCCTAGGGTATGAAAGTGTGAAGGTGTAAAGATTGTTTTATTTTTTTCTGTATAAACAGGTAATTTTTACAGCTTCATTCATTGAAAGGATTATCCGGTCCTCACAAATTTCCAATGCCTCTTGTGTCATAATTTAATTGTCCACTTATCCATGGATCTTTTCTGGGCCCTCTCTTCTACTCCACTGATTTATTTGTCAATATTTATGCCAAAATCTCATTGCCTTAATTACTACAATTTACAAAACCTCTTAATTTTCAGGAAAGCAAGGAATTTTATTTTGCTTCTCAATTTATTAACTTTAGAATTATCTTTACAAGTTTTACAAAGAGCTACAGGGATTTTGATTGGATTGCAATAAATCTGTAAATTGGTTTAGAGAGAAATACTATTTTTATGAGACTAACATTCTCAAGCCATGAAATTTGTGTCTTTCCATTTGGTTATACCTTTAATTTGTTTCAATGATGTTTTGTTTTTCTGCATAGATACTTTGCACATACTGTTAGACATGTTCTTAGATATTTGATATTTTTACTAATTTGGATGCCTTTTTTAAATTTAATTTTCTATGATTTGTTGTGATGAGAAAAACAACTGATTTCTGTGTATTGATCTTTTTATCCATATAATTACTTTCATGCATTAGTTTTAAAAATTTAATTGAAAACAGTTTTAGGTTTTCAATATACATGACCATATATTATTTAATTATAATGACAATTTTATTTATGTCTTTCTAATTTTCATATCTTTTATGTCTTTTTCTAGCCTTACCACGTTGCTTAGGAATTTGAGTACAATGTTGAATATGAGTGGTGATAGCATAGATTTTAGTTTTACTCTTGATCTCAAAGGAGTAGATATTACATAAAATATTGTCATACTTTTGTCATAGATATCCTTTATCAGATAAAGGAGGAAGGCTCCTTCATATTTGTTTTTGCTAAAAAAATTTTTTGTCAAGAGTGGATATTGAATATTATGAAACAGCTTTTCTGCATCTACTGTATTGATGGTTTTCCTCCTTGGAATAGAACCTCCTTGGTTCTATTAATTATGTTGATTTTTTGGGGCGCCTGGGTGGCGCAGTCGGTTAAGCCTCCGACTTCAGCCAGGTCACGATCTCGCGGTCTGTGAGTTCGAGCCCCGCGTCGGGCTCTGGGCTGATGGCTCAGAGCCTGGAGCCTGTTTCCGATTCTGTGTCTCCCTCTCTCTCTGCCCCTCCCCCGTTCATGCTCTGTCTCTCTCTGTCCCAAAAATAAATAAACGTTGAAAAAAAAAATAAAAAAAAATTATGTTGATTTTTTAAATTATAAACTAAATTTACATTCATAGAATAAACCCTATTCATTCTTGCTTACATATTTTTGATGTTTGCTGATATTTTGTTTATGGTTTTTGCAACTATGTTCGTGAGTCAGGTTGGCCTGTACTTTTCTTTTCTCATGTTCTTATGAGGTGCTGGTATAGGGTTGTGATGACCTCAGAGATAGGAAATGCTTTTTGTTTTTCTTTCTTTATAAAGAGTGAATATAACATTGGTGTTATTTGTTCATTTATTATTGATATAATTTACTTGAAAGCCATGTGACCCTGTGGTTTCCTTTGTGGGAAAATTTTTAATAAATGACTCAACATCTTTAATATTTACAAGGCTATTCTGAATTCGTTTTACTTCTAGTGTTGATTTTGACAAGTAGTGTTTTCTATGAATCTATCTTGTTCATCTAAATTTTCAAATATTATAGCAGAAAATTGTTCATATTTTCCTTTTAACTTTCTAATACTTAAAAGATTTATTGTTTGGCCCTATTCCTTATTCCTAACATTGAATATTTGTGCCTTCTCTTTGTTTTTTCCTTGATTATATAGACTAGAATTTATCAATTTCAAAGCTTTTCAGGAATAATCTTATTGTTTGTGTTCTATAAAAAAACAATGTAGAATAAAAATAAGCAATATAAGCAATACAATTGTTTATTTCTATTTTTATCTTTCCTATGTTTGTCCTACTTTCTTTGGTTTTATTGGCTGTTCTTGTTTTTTTCTCTAAATTTTTGACATTGATGTGTATAGCTCATTGATGTTTAGCTTTTCATATTTTTTATATTCACATTTAAAGACATATTTCCTTCTAGGTATGCCATAGTTGTATCTCTGAAACTTTACTCAGCTATATTTTCATTATTATTCAGTTCAAAATGTTTATATTTCCATTGTGGTAGAGATTTTTCTAGATATCTTTTTATTTTGTTTTTTTTTTTTTCTAATATAGTTTAATTACCTTGTCACAGAATATACTCTATACAATTTCAATCCTTTGAAATTTGTTGAAACTTGCTTTATGGCCCAGCATATGGTCAATATTTTGTGTATGATTGAGAAGGTGTTTTCTGCAGTTCTTGGATTTGTGTGTGTGTGTGTGTGTGTGTGTGTGTGTGTGTGTGTGTATACGTTATATATATGTGTTATATATATATAACATATATATGTGTGTTATATATATGTATATATATACACATGTATATATACATATATATCACATATATATGTATATATATGTGTGTTATATATAACACATATATATAACATGTCAGCTCAAACATGTCAGCCATGTTGTTTAGATTCTCTGTTTTTGTACTGATTTTTTATTTGTTTGTTCTGTCCTTTTCTGAGAGATATTATACTACAATTTCCCAATTCTGATTGTGAATTTTTAAATTTATTTTTACTCTGTACGTACTATTGTTGCTATGTTTTAAGTCTGTATTTTTAGAAGTTAGTTTTCATATGTTATTTTGCAAATTTAGAATGATTAGACCTTCTTGGTAAATCAAAGCAATTAATATTTTGAGATGGCCTCCTTCACCTCTAGTAACTTTTCTGCCTTCAAGTCTTCATCTGATGTTAATACAGTTTGGCTGATGCTTTATGGTACACCGTTTTCCCATACTTTGTGTCAACATTTTTTTAACTTCCATGTTTTAAAAGTGTCTTTTGTAAATAACGTATGATTAGGACTTTTTGTTCATTTGGTTTTTATCCAATCACATGGTCATTGCTCTTAATTGAAACATTTAAACATTTTGAGTTAAATCCCTATCCCATTGAGTGCTAGCTCCTTATCTAACCATTTCTGTGCCCCTTTACCCCTGTTAACTTATCTTGTTTTAGACTATTGCATATTAGTTCATCTTTTCCCCTCTGTTTCTCCATCCCATCAGATCCACTTCCATCCATTTCCACCTGCCCTGGGCTGTAGGAAGGTCAGTTTTATGGAAGACTTAAAGGTGCTTCCTTTCTTTCTGACTTCTGGTTGGTTTTGTTCAATGGAAGGCACCAGCAGGAGATTTGTTCTCTTTTTTCCTTATCTACCAAGTTGCACAGTTGCTCTCCTGCATGCAGTCTACTGCTTTTGAAGGTGTTACCTGACCCTCTTCACAGGATCATATGGAAATTTCAGTCTGGGAGAACTGTGCAAATGCTGATACTCTGGCTACTGCTACTGTTGTGAGTAACAAACTGTCCTTTGTCTCTGACCCAGGAATTTTGTGCCTTCAGCCAACATCCTTGAAACTACAGTAGAATAATTTTTCAGCTTGCAAGTTGGTCAAGTAAAGTCTCAGACTCTTCACAGTTCTTGACACAATGGGGTTCTGTGCTATCTCCTTTTGTTGTATTTTGTTTTGTTTAAACTTGTTCACATCTTTATAAGGTGCTCCTTCTATTAAACTCGCTTCAAATTACCCAGCTTGAGTATACTGTTTCCTGCTTTATTAAGTTGGAAGTAATGTACATTTTTGATATTCTTTTAGTGATTGTATCAGAGGTTACAACATATATCCTTCATTTACCAAAATATATTTATTTCATTTTGTAATCTTTCCAGACAATGTAAGGATCTTAGAACAATTTATCTCTATTTACCCTCCTCTCAACTTTTATGCCACTGTTTTGTATACAAATCTCTGCCTGTATTCATCTGCTTTGTGTCTCCATAGGGCATCATTAACATTATTTGACACAGTCAATACTCATATGTTTTTACTCATATATTTACCTTATTGTTGGGTCTGCATTCTATCTGAAATCATCAAACTATAACCTACAATTTCTTCTACTGATGAGTCCGTTGATGATTATCTGTTTTGTTTGTCTGAAAATGTTTTTACTTCACCTTCACTTTTCTACATATAACAACTATGTTGGAATACAGTTCATATACCATATAATTTACCACTTCAAAGTACAATTCAATGCCTTTTAATATATACAAAGATCTGTGCAACCAACATTACAGTCAAGTTGAGAACGTTTTTATCAACCCCAAAAAGAAACCCATACCCATTAGCAGTCACTCTGCATTTTACCCATGCATCCCAGGGAATCACTATTCTACTTTTTGTCTCTATAGATTTTTTACTCTGAACATTTCATATAAAAGGAATCATACCATATGTGGTCTTTTATGACTGGCTTCATTCACTTAGCATAAGTTTTCAGGGTTCATACATGTGGGAACAAGTATCAGTACTCCATTCCTTTTTAATTGAGGAATAATGTTCTATCATATGTAGGTACATTTTATTTATCCATTAATCAGTTGATTGATATTTGGATTTTTTCACTTTTTGACTATTGTGAATAGTGCCACAATGAATATTTGTGTACAAGTTTTTGTGTGGATGAATGTTTTCATTTCTCTTTGTAACTGCAGAGCCATATGATAACTCCATGTGTAGTCACTTGAGGAACTGCCAGAATATTTTCCAAACTGTCTGTACCACTTTACTTTCATACCAAGAATGTACAAGGGTTCCATTTTTTTTCCCCCATTCTAACACTTGTTAATCATCAGTCTTTTCAGTATAGCCATTCCAATGGGCACCACATAAAGCTCATTATGGTTTGGGATTTGCATTTCCCAGAGGGCTAACAATGTTGAACATCCTTTCATGTGCCTACTACCTATTTGTATATCTTCATTGGTGATATGCCTATTCAGATCCTTTCCCCACTTTTGAATTGAATTATTCGTCTTTTTATTATCCAGTTATAAACAAATTTTACATATTCTGCATACAAGTTTGTTATATTTATGATTTGCAAGTATTTTCTTCCATTTTGTGACTTTTCACTTTTTTGATGATGTCTTTGAATCACGAAGTTTTTAATTTTGTTCATTTTTTTCTTGTGATACATGTGCTTTTGGTGTCATATCTAAGGAGACCAAGGTCACAAAGATGTATTCTTACATTTTCTTCTAAGAGTTATAGAGTTCTTGCCTTTATATTTAAGTCTATAATACATGTTACATATGACATGAGAAAGGAGTCCAACTTTATGATTTTACATTAGTATATCCAGTTGTTTCCAGCATTATTTATTGAAAAGACTATTTTTTTTCCTTGAACTGTCTTGGGATTTCTGTCAAAAATTAATTGATCATGAATATGAGGGCTTATTTCTGGACTTTTAGTTCTATTTCATTGTTCTACAAGTTTTTCTTATGCCACTACTACACGGTTTTCATTATTGTAGATTTGTAGTAAGTTTTGAAATTGAGAATTGTAAGTCCTCCAAACTTGTTCTTTTTCTTAAAGATTTTTTAAGCTATTCTGTGTCCCTTGAATTTCCTCTTGAATTTTAAAATCAGCTTGTCAGTTTCTACAAAGGAGACAGCTGAGGTCTTCATAGGGATTGCACTGAATCTCTGGTTCAATTTGGGGAGTATTATCTTCATAAAAAATAATATTAAGTCTTTCAGTCCATGAACGTGAGCTATCTTTCCATTTGTTTAGGTCTTCTTTGGTTTCTTACAACCATGTTTTATAGTTTTCCAATTATAAATGCTATATGACTTTTCTTGAATTTATTACTCAGCACTTTGTCTTTTTGTTGCTAAATGTAAATGGAATTATTTTCTTCATTTCATTTTTGGATTTTTCATTCCTAGTTTTTATAAATTAATTTATATAAATTAATTTTTGTATATTGATCTGGTATCCTGCAACCTCGTGAAACTCATTTATTAGTTCTAATAGTTTTGGGGTGTTTTCGTTGTTGTTCTTAGTGGGTTCCTTAGGATTTTCTGTATATAAGTTCATGTCATTTGCAAATACAGATAGCTTTAGTTCTTCATTTCCAATCTGAGTACCTTTTATTTTGTCTTTCTTCCTCTTGCCTCTCTTTTCTTTTCTTTCATTTTTTCTTCCTCTTCCTCTTCCTTTCCTTTTCATTCCTCTTCTTCTTCCTCTTCTTCTTCTTCTGTTTTTTCTTTTATTTAATTGTCCTGACTAGAACTTCTAGTATAATGTTGAATAGAAGTAGTGAGGACAAATATACTTGTCTTATCATCTTAAGTGGGAAATGTTCAGTCTTTTAGCCTTAAGTATGATGTTAGCTGTCGGTTGTCATAAGTGCCTTTTATCACTTGAAAAAGTTCACTTCCAGTCCTAGTCTTTGAGTGTTTTTATTATGAAGAAGCATAGGATTTGTTTAATATTCTTTTCTGCTCACCTTCCTATTTAAAGTATGTCATGTTGGCTATAGAATTCTTGGTTGGCCTACTTTCTTACAGCACTTTGAATGTATCCTTCCATTGCTCCAGCTTAATTATTTATATTGAGAAATCAACTCAGTTGAATTGTCAGTTATTTTAAAAGTAATGTGACTTCTATCCACCCTCCCCATTACTCTTAAGATTTTCTTTTATTCTTGGTTTTCAGCAATTTCACTGTGATGTACTTAGACAAGGATTTTTTTTTTTATTTATTTCTCTTGCAATTTGTAAGTGGTCTTGAATTTGTGACATAATATTTTTTGTCAATTTGGAAATGTTTCCAGACATTCTCTCTTTAAAAAGTGCTTCTTCCCCTTTCTTGCTTTTCTCCCTTTCTGGTATTATAATTGTACATATCTTAGACCTTATCATTGTGCTGTCTTGATCTTTTATGTATTACCAACATTTTTATTTCCCTGTACTTTATTCTAAGTATTTTTTTTCCTGACAGCTGAGTCCAAGATATTAATGAACTCACCCATTCATACATAATTTTGGTTATTCTATTTTTAGTGTCTAAATACCCAATGAAATTCTCAATCTTGTCTTTTATCTCCTTGAAAATAATAGGTGTTATTTCGAATATGTGTTTGATAATGCCAATATTTGAAGCCCCTGTGTTTCCCTATTGTGCGCTGTTTCTGTTATATTTTATTCATGCCTTATTGTCTCTTTGTGCACCTGGTTATTTACTTGTATTGCTTTCCTGACATTGATTTGCACAAGAACTTGTAGAAATAATTGAAGGCCTGGAATGATGCTAGTAGCTTCCTTTAGAAAGAATTATATTTGCTTCTTCCTGGATGCTGAAAGAACTAGCATTCTGGAGTTACCTCATCTGGAGATGACTCAAAGCTGAGCTCTAGGTCTCCTAAAGACTTACCTACTGTGATTCTCTATCACTGCTATAGTACATCTTCTTGGTGACTCATCCCATATCAAAGGGTGTTAACCAAGACTCCTTTCTCCACTTCTATAGTGCCCTATTGTCTTAGCCCTCGAGAGAGCATAAAAAGTTGCTCAGCCTTTCCCCTATCCTCTACAATTGCTTCATTTGATGAAGCATCTTTATCAGTTCTTAGCCTATTAAAATAGGACTTTTGTAGCCACACACACATCCCCACTTAATGCTAGCTATACTAGCAAAGCAGTTCATAAATTGTGGGAAAGTCTTCATTATCTATCTGAGTTAAAAGCCACACAGTTTTTCAGTTTTTCTTTTAGAAAAGAAAGTCTACCCCTGGGTGTAAGTTCTTTTAAGATAGAGGGTGCTACTATGGCCAGCTAGTGCTGGACTTATTTCATAGGAAGACAATCTGTTGGAGACCCCATCATCTTCTGGTAAGTGGCCTTCTGCCACAAGTGGCTATTTTAAATAATCTTTGTACCTAATTAAAAATGAAGTTTCTAAGAACAATAACTGAGTTGACATGGAAAGCTACCTGTACTTCTTATGAACTTATTCATTCATCTCCTACCACAGCCTTCAGATGTTCAACCTGATTTATGTAAAAATTTTGGCATGCTTATAAGTGCCTATAATGTCCCAATTAAGTCCCATTACTAAAAATGTTTCAGCAAATTTGTGATATGCCTGCCTGTGTTGCTCTTGCTTTGCGGGAAGAAATTTGGAGCTCCAAAACTATCAGTCTGACACTTTTATGAGCCACATTCAGTATAATATCATTTTTTTTTTTTTCAAAATGGAAAAGAAAACCACAACAGTTCTCCAGGGAGCATACTTTATTCTCCAGGGTTGGAAGCATGACTTTTAGTGAATGCCTATCAGCACACCTGTGCATGTCTGTCTTTATTAAATCAAAAATGTGTACTCTCTAAGACTTCTGAGCTCCAGATGGCTCACAGAGATTCTGCCACCAATTTTTTAAATGCAAGTGTAAAGTGCAGCTATTTTATATTTCAATGTTTATTACTTTCAGTGGCTGGGTATAGTTCCTTTCTCATTGTTATTATTTTTTAAATGTAAACAAATTAGATGTCTCTAGTTTAAACATCAGTGTCAGTAAAGGCAAAGACTAGCCTTTGAAGGAATGTCTTAAATGAGCATCAGGATTAGATGAAAGAAAGAAAGAAAGAAAGAAAGGGAAAGAAAAGAAGGAATGGAGAAAAAGGAGAAAGGGAGGAGGGAAAGAAGAAAGGGAGGGGCAACATAAAATATAAATGAAAATTGGGGCCCCTGGGTGGCTCAGTCGGTTGAGCATCCGACTTCGGCTCAGGTCATGATCTCGCAGTTCGTGAGTTCAAGCCCCGCAACAGGCTCTGCGCTGACAGCTCAGAGCCTGGAGCCTGCTTCAGATTCTGTGTCCCCCTCTCTCTCCGTCCCACCCCTGCTTGTGCTCTGTCTCTCTCTGTCTTTCAAAAATGAATAAACATTTTAAAAATTAAAAAATATATATGTATATATGTATACACATATATGTATATACATATGTATATAACATATGTATGTATGTATATACATACACACACACACACACACATATATATATATATATATATATATATATATATATATATGAAAATTTACTTAAGGAACATTCTTCAGGAGTTGAAATCTCAGGTAATGATTTTTAAAGCAGCAAGACACTATAGATTTTGGCCTAACGAAATCTGATTGTAAGGAAATGCTGATATATCCTTAATTTCCTAAAGATTCTCTTTTTGCTCACGGTCCTAAGGAACTTGGATTTTCCAAGAAAATTTGAATATACCTGCAAAATTCAAATGCTTGTGTAAGAAAGCTCAGTATCCTATTATATATAGTCCATTTACAATATTCTGCATTCTGTGTGCAAATTCTTCCTTTGGTTTTAGTTTACATTCCTTTCCTTATTCTCAGCATTGGCTTTGACTTCTTTTTGTATATTTTGGTTGTTTCTGTTATTTTTCATGTTATCTTTCTGTGTGTGTGCAGGCCACATCAGATGTTTTTGGAATGAACCTAGTGATGGAGAGATGAATGTATAATAATAACAGTTAACAGCTTATAATGATTACTATGTACTGTATACTTTTGTGAAGGGCTAAATGACCTGCAAACTGGGTATGGACAAAGCCAGGGAAACATTATTTTATTAAGGCCATTTTGATTCTTGTGCCTAGCCACTATGTCATAGGGATCTCTCTTTTCTTGGGCACTCAAATACCAAAGGAAAGGAGGAAGCTAGAGATAAGATTTCAACCTCTCTTCCAATGCTAACCTAGTACCACGTAGGTCTCATGCCATCTAAGGCCTGCTTCACATTTTCTCTTCTAATGCCCAGATGTTTCTCTCATAAGAGGGTTTACCCAATGTGTAGATGATGCCTGGATAGTACGCCCTTTCTTTAAGGATAAGATGGGTCATTTGTTCCTTTCTTAAGCATTGATGTAGAATGTATTGTCTAATGGGGATGGCTTTCTAATAGTATGCCAAACCAGGTCTTGTCTAAGCCTGCCAAGAAATTTAGGTAATAGATTAGCAAGCACATGGTTTTACAGGAGTACAACTGACAACTTAGAAAGAGGTGTGAGAATAGTGACATTTCTTTTGGTTTGATACTGAAATCTAGTTTTTGTCTGTGAGCTGCCACCTAATGACAGATACTCAGTTGAGTTCATTCTTTCTTATCTACTGATTTATCTTTGACACATGAGGATTCATAAGTCTTGCTCAAAATTTAGGTCATTATTCTATCCTTTTCTCTCATCATTACCCCCAGCCTCACAATGCCTTGTGCAGAGATCTGTAGCAAGCATTTCCATCCCTACCTTTAAGATCCATAAGAATATTTCAGAACCTTGTCTGCAAATTCTTTAGGAAGCTGAGGAAAATGGGAGAGAAGTATCATTCTGGGGTCTCTCTTGGACTTGATATCCCAAGTGCCATCTCTCCAGACACATGTATGAAGAAAGAAAGTCTGTCTTCCTGTTTGAGAGGTTGTCCCATCTGGCTATCAGAGCCCAAGACCATCAAATATTTGAGTCTTTTCCCCTTCTCATTCTGATTCCATGCAGCTACCTGGTTAGACCATGTCAAGTAGTCAGTTTGTTTGGCAGTTTCATTTTCAGTATAAATAAGAAATTGTTATACTGATTTTATATGTCAGTGTTAAGGTTATTTTTAGCAAGAGTCATATTTACTAATCCGATCAATTTCAAGTCATTTCTCCAAAGTAGAAGACTAGACTCTGGACTGAGGTGAAGACTCTAGGACTGTTAGCTCCATGAAGGCAGGGACTGTATTTATCTTGTCCATCACCCTCTATTTTAAAGTGCCTGGCCCTTAGTTGGCATTTAATATATCTGAATGAGCGAAGTCTACCTTCTTAGGCTACTGAGAAGTAACTACCCAATTGGCTTCGCTCTTGGTGGCATCAATCATATCACACAAGATTTCTTTTGAACTGCTTAGTAAGCTGTAGTACTGTTATTTTATAGAAGTTAAAACCAAGAATTAAAGTAGTTAAATAAGTTTCCTATTATCACAAAGCTCAAGAATGACTTTGGAACCTTGATGTAGAGAGGTTCAAAGCCCATACCCTTTCTATTACATCATGGAGCTCATAGGAATAAATCAAGCTAAATAAATCAGAGATCACAGCTAAGCTGGAGCTATTGGGTAAAGCTTCTTGGAAAAGATTTAATTTGAACCAGGATTTAAAGGTTATTCAGTACTCCAGCCTAGAGACAGGATACATAATACCAGCAAAGGTAAAGGAGCAAGGTATTGCATGTTATACTCAAGAAAAATTAATAAAATTCAACTTTAGTGTATAAGCTATAAGTTATAAGATGATGGGCAATTGATCTGTAAAAGTGTGACACATCATTAAATTCTGAAATATCAGATGAAGGAATTTGAACATCCTGAAAGTAGTCAGAAGCAAACAAAGGTTTGTTTGTTTTAATTTATTTATTCATTCATTCATTCATTCATTCATTCATAATTTTTGAAAGAGAGAGAGACAGAATGTGAGCAGGGGAGGGGGAGAAGCAGAGTGAGAGAGGGAGGTACAGAATCCAAGGTAGGCTTCAGGCTCTGGGCTGTAGGCCCAGAGCCCGATGCGGGGCTCGAACTCACAAGCTGTGAGATCATGACCTGAGACGAAGTTGGTCACCCAACAGACTGAGCCACCCAGGAGCCCCACAAACAAAGGTTTTTAAAGAAGATATGGAACATGATTAAAGCCATGCTTTAGAATGATGGATGATTCAAGTTGACATATTCCTCAACTGGAAGTGAGGAGACTAGTTAAGATGTTATTAAAAGTAATGCATGCAATGATAGTGGGGGATGGGACAGTAAGAGGGGAGACAGGATTCAAAAAGCTGAGTCTCAAGACAACATAGGTAGGGAAATTGAGTGAACATTAACAGAAACAGAGGAGTTAAACTGACGATGTAGAAAGACCGTGTGTTTGGTTTTGGAGATACTACGTTTGCATAGCTTGTAGTATATCCAGATATAAGTGCACAGCAGAAAGCTGGAATGTGAGCCTGCTTGGAAAGTCTCGGCCAGGGTCAACTATTTGGGATTCTTCCACAGAGAGGCAATAATTGAAATCATAGGGTAGATGAGATTATCAGAGGCAAGGTTATGAAAAGTAAAGAGTAAAGACTTGAACTAACCTCAGTCAGGAACATTTCGGGTGCAGAAGGAGGAAGAAGAAGCCTCAAAGTAGACAGAGAAGGCGCGGTCAAAGAGGTAAGTAGTTATTACTTCCCTCAGGGGGTTATTTCTGCTGGTTTCAAGACTGAGAACTACTGTCTTAGTTTAATGATAGAAAATGATGAAAATAGCTAGGAGGAAGTAAGCTGGTAAATATGGATTAGGCCAAGGCAAATTTGATGAGCTGAATAGAATTTTTTTGTGGCCATTTACTGAAAAAAATTCTTTTACAATGCTACTTAAAACTGCCTTATTTTCCCAAATTTTCTCCCACTATTTTGAATGAAAGTAATAGGCAATACTAATGGATAATGGATTCATAGTAAATTCTTAAAACATTCAGGAATATTCTTCTAAGCCAAGTTTTGATTCAAATGTGAGATGAATTACTAGCAATTGATGTTATAGCAGACTTTGAAATGAAAATAGTCAATTAAATGACTTTATCTCAGCTATTAATGTACTCTTTTTCTAATATTTGTCTCTGAAATGCTAATCCCTCTTTGCCCTCTGGTTTCCTATCTACAGTAAGTTAGATAATGTCATTTTCCTTTTTAAAATTTCCAGTTTGACATAAGTAACATTTGTTTCTTTGTCCTTTCATAATGCTAAAGCCACAGAAATGCTATTCTATCTTCAGATATTTTTGGCTGCTAAACACACAACATATTTCTACCGTTTCAGTATGCAATACTCTTATAGAAGCAAACAAAAAAGTAAAAAAAAAATAACTTTATTGTTCAAGATCAAAACGTGTTTGCTCAGTCTTAAGAATGTGCATATTTCATAGCTTTCTGAATGTATTTTGCTAATTTAGCCTTGTTCTTTTTGAATAATAAAAGCTTTGGCAAATTGCTTTTTAATTGCAGAAAGAATTTTTATTCTTTTTAATTAATCTCTATTAGTAATTTCAACTGATATGAGAAACCCTGAGAAGAATCTGTATAAATGCATAGACTATTTAGAAGTTGTAATCTCTGTGTTTGTTTGTTGTTATTTCTAAAGAGCATTTTGATTGGCAGAAAATAAGAAATCTATGTCATGATAAATATGTTAGGAGAAGACAACTAGAATAAAATTTAAAAAAAAAGAAAAGAAAAGAAAAAGAAATACCCAATGGCAATTTAACAGAGTGGTCTCCAGAGTCTAATAATCCATATTGCAAGGTGAAAACATCAAGCCTCCTATTTGTAATTATTTCTCACCTAACAAATAGAAAAGAGGTTAAGCTGTACTAATCTTTCATATAGATATTTACACAGGGATGCATGGATCATACACTTTGTGGAAGGTATACCAAGAGTACATTGTATCAGTTAAAGCTCTTTGGGAATTCCTCCATCACTGTTGGAGTCCCTGTCAGTATTTTGCTATGTATTGCAATTTCCTTATTCCATTAAGTGAACTTTAAAATTTATTATTTTAAAGATTATAACCTTTAAATGCTTAATGAGGAAGATAATGAGCACGAAATCGTTTTGTCATACAAAGAAGTTCACTGGTTGTCTTGTTGAGGCACTCGAAATGGTTGTTGAATTAAAAGGTGGATTACATGTTTTTTCATTTACAAATTAGATGAGTGCTCCAAATTTGCTAAACTTTACTGCAGTGATAGGTGGGCCTCAACAGAATGCTACCTTGTAGATACTGTTTGAAAAAAGGAATGTTTTAATTCATCCCATCAAGATAAAGTCGATGTTTTAATAATGAGTGATTCACTGTGTCTCATTAATATAGCAAAAGCATTTTAAAAATAAATCTTCAGAGATGTTTCCATTGTGATTTTGCCACATTTTAACAGCAGATGTAAATATGGCTTCTATAAATACTCTCAAAACTGCTTCTTAATTAAAAAAAAAAAATAACATTTTATAATCTGTTAAAAAAAAAATCTCCTAAATGATGATTTCAGTGTATCTTGAACACATTGCTAAAAAAAAGTATGACAATGCAACAACTTCTGATGAGGTTTCGAAAACAAATCATTGGTACCCAAGAAAGTACCCAGTTGCCAAATTTCAACAGAATGTTTGCATAATTGGCAGATGAGACTGAAAAACAAGGATCAGAGTTTCCTAAGTGTTTCCCTTGATGTACTCATTCCATTGGAATATACAGATTTTTTTGTGGTATCTTTTTCACCTATGTTAGTCCTTAAAACCAGGTTTAAAAAAGCTGAAACTTGGGGCACCTGGGTGGCTCAGTCCGTTGAGAATCCACATCTTGATTTCAGCTCAGGGCATGATCCCAGGGTCATGGGATAGAGCCTTGTGTCAGAGTCCTTGCTGAGCCTGGAGCCTGCTTAGGATTCTCTCTCCTTCTGCCCCTCTCTGTTACTAGTGTTCTCTCTCTCTCTCTAAAATAAAATAAAATTAATTAATTAATTAATTTAAAAGCTGAAGTTTTGACTCTCAGATCACTAAATGTAAAAATAAGAATTTCACAGAAATTAAGCATAGTCCCTTATATTGTTTTCACTAAAAACAATTATCAATAACTTTAAGAACAAACATTAAAAAAAACATATATCATCAATAACTTTAAAAATTATTTGATCATGATTTCATCTCCAGTCCAGCCCTTAATCTATCCATTTATATAACTATGTATATGTTGCATTTCATACAATAGTACATTAGTAGATACATACATATTTTATAAATTAATATATATCTATGGGATACACAAGATCTTTTCACTATTAGGGGTTTACTATTCAAATAGTTTAGAGTTCACTAAATCAATAAGCTAGAATGAACAAAATAAAATGTTTTTCCATCAGAGTAATAATTATATTGAAGATTAAAGAGTACCTTAGTATCTATTACCATGTAAGTTATCAGTGAGAGCCATGTTATTACCTTCATGAGCCCTACACACGTTGTCTTCATGGGCCTCTTCTTCCATAAAAAATACTTAAAATTTTATCACTGTGTTGGTATAAAGATGAATATATTATCATTATGTATTTTCTCTAACCTAAAAGTTTATTTTTTTCTTTTGATTTTAAGATAAACTAACACATTTTTATGAGCCCCTAAAAGTATGAATGGCCCTAGGTACTGTGCCACATTGATAAGTTGGCTCCGGCACCAACTCCGTAAGAGAGGAAATAGAGCTTCTCATATTTAAATTTTAGTTTCATACCTCGTACGCTCTTAGTTGCAAAATAGCCTTTTTGAGGAAGGGCTAATGTGCCACGTGGTATGTATTTCCTCCAAATAATCCCTCGAAGACTTCAAGTCTCCCTGCGTGACGATGGTGGATTCCTCAGAATGGCAGTTGGAATGAGAGAAAGGACAGAACGTGGGCCTGAAGCTGTAACCTAGGGGCAGGCTGACGATGGAGGCAGAATATGTGCAGAACCGCCAGAACTGGTACGGCAGGAAGGGAGGGGGCCAGTGTTCAGCCAGATTCAACTCTGAACCCCTTCCCTTGACCTACAGGTCTGATCCACCCAATCTTTCCTGTCTCATCATATCCCACGTTGCTTCTTTGTCATGCTTCCATCATGCTGGCCTTCCTGCCGTCCTCAAACACAAACATACTAGCTCACTCCAGCCTCGGGGTTTCTCCTGGAACATTCTTTCCTACGTTAGGGTAAAGCTACTCCCTTGTGTCATTTAGGCCTCTGCTGCATATCATCACCCCAGACAATCTTTTCTGACCACCCCTTTCCCTACTACTCTGTTACATCATTCTACTGTTTTTTTTTTTTTTTTCATTGTACTTACCACTGTCTGAATCTGTCTTGATCATTTATTCATTTGTTTATTGTCGACTACCCCAAATGAAATAAAAGAGGACAAGTCTGTCTGGATCACCTGTAGCCCATCAGTGCCTAAAACAATGCCTAGCCTTCAAGAAATACATATGGAGTGAATAAGCTGAGCTCAATGTAACAGCTATCTCAATCCCTCCCTCTACTTCCATTCAAGCAGCTCAGTTCATGGCACTGCCTACGGTGTGACCTTTCCTTTTTAGGAATGCCACCGTTTTAGAAATGCAACACTTAGTTTAACATAATGTATCTGAAAATTACAATCATAACAGTTACAGGATAGCATAGTGCACAACGAGGCAGCTGAAAAAAGCCTCCTCAAACACCTTAAATACTTGTATTTACTGGTGCTAATGTAATTCACATGAGTAGGTTATCACACAATTATTAGCTGCCTGAAACTCCCTGTTGTTACATAAAATATCTTGTACTGTGTCTATCACTTAGGTGACAGTTTGGGTGAAATGGATAATACAGACAGTGTACCCAGTGATCATGGGTGCCTCTACTTCTCACAGTGGAGGCAATAGCAGAGAATGCAATGCCTCATGTTTAAGTGAACAGCATCATCTTTGAGCATCTTTCTCCAGCCATCTAGAGTTATTCCCAAGTAGGGAAGTTTTTAAGGGTTTCATTCTGCATGGGACAGTTGAGGTAAGCCTACTGCCAAATGGTCACTAACTGGTAATCCTCATTTTTAAAATTAAACTACAGAAGATGATTTTTGAGTCCCCCACCTCCCTTCCCCAAATACCAATTTTTACTTCAGTCATGAGTCCTCCTTCTGGAATCTCTTCAATTTTCTGTTCTTCCTTATCAGACTGCATTACCCATCTATCCCCACACACACTCACAAACCAGTCAACCAGGCGGTATTTATTTACTGCTGATGGTGTGCTCAGTACTGTGTCAGAGCTATAGACATATGGTAGTGAAGTGTAAAAAAGTCATTGCTGCCCTTGGACAACTTATATGGTCCAGATAAGAGACAAAATTACTAGGCATAAAAAAGCATCGATGGATGTTAGCTAGACTTATTGTGGTGATCATTTCACAATACATACATATATTGGATCATTATGTAGTACACCTGAAACTAATATAATGTTACATGTCAGTTATCTCTCTCTCTCTACATATATATATGTGTGTGTGTGTGTGTGTGTATAATTTTTATATATGTGTATGTGTATATATATAATGGTAAAATAAAATAGAAACAAAATAAACAAACAGCATCAAAAAGCATTGAATCTTAGAGGACAAAATACAACTATAGGAAGTGGACCTAGAGCTCATTCTTCAAGCAAAGAGAGAAGGGCATTTGAGGCAAATGGATAAAAGGCATAAATAAAGGATGAGTATGGCTTGTTTGTGGATTTTGAGGAGACTGATCAAAATGGACTCTATGTTAGGGGGAAAAAGTGGGAAATGCGGTTAGTTAGCAAATGAGAACATATCATCAAGACGTTGAATGCTAGACACAAGCATTTAGATTTGTTTGAGTGGAAAACTTGGAATTATATTTACTCTCATCTTTCTCCTCATGTCCCAAATTTGTAGAGAAAATAAAAGACTTCTTTTTGTTGAATTATTCCTTCCTGGAAGTCTTCTATTTGTAGTAATGACAGTCAAAACCCTCTGAAGGTATGTTAAGAATAGTGGCTGAAGCCTCGAGCTGGGATTTTTAGCATTTATATGTTTTTTTCATAAGGTACTTTTGCTATTTTTAAACCTAAATAATTTGGTTTGGAGGAATGAGAGAAATGGTCTTTAATGAGAGGTGACTTTTTTGTGACAGCAAACGGATTTTTCATTTCAGCTGGTCTTACCATACACTTTCTTAAGTATCATAAGCTGTTTTTGGTTTGTCTCGGAATCTGTAATAAGAACATATTAAATTCAGCTAGGTAATACATGCCCTCAATTTTAATATTTTTAATATAAGCCTTATTTCTGTCACCCTGTGACCTAAATTATTGTTAAAGGAAAGAAGAAAATTTGTGGAGCATGTATTATGAACCCAGTACTCACTACTTCGGTCCGGATGGACTAAGATAAATTTCTGTAAAAAATTCAAGGCCCAGGGGCGCCTGGGTGGCGCAGTCGGTTAAGCGTCCGACTTCAGCCAGGTCACGATCTTGCGGTCCGGGAGTTCGAGCCCCGCGTCGGGCTCTGGGCTGATGGCTCGGAGCCTGGAGCCTGTTTCCGATTCTGTGTCTCCCTCTCTCTCTGCCCCTCCCCCGTTCATGCTCTGTCTCTCTCTGTCCCAAAAATAAATAAACGTTGAAAAAAAAAAAATTAAAAAAAAAAAAAAATTCAAGGCCCAGTAGTTGAACCAAACAAAGATTTATTTCCATCATGGGTTGGCAGAGGTCCTGTTCTGATAGTTGCTCAGAGACCCAAGCTGACAGAAACTTCATCATTCGCAGCTCCACCATCTGGAACACATGGTCTCCCTGCTCCTAGCATCAGGGGAAAAGAGCATGGAAGATGGCAGACTGCCTCTTATGTGCTGTGACCCACTGGCCAGAACTAGTCACATGACTGCACCTAAGTGCAGGGAGTCTGGGAAGCATAGTCTCCCAAGCATCCAGGACAGGTAGGAGAACCAGAATTTGGTGGACACTAGTCAGTTCTGCTGTGGCCAGGCAGCGGGCCCATGCATTTCATATGTCTTATTTAATCTTCGCCATAGCTTGAAGGAGTAGTGTGATCTTCATTTTTGCAGATGAAGAAAACCAAAGCAGTGTTGTGAGGTAAAAAGAGATTTGGGTCAGAGGTCCTGGGTTGGGATCTCAGCTCTGTTATGCATGGAGTTTTAAGACAAATCAGCTTATGTCTCACTCCTGCACAATTAAATTGTGCATAGCACAAGTGGATGGTTTTCCTGACCTGTTGCTGCCTTCCTGTAGGAATCTGCACCACT